>NC_085141.1:366939924-367244736 GCF_024139115.2 Armigeres subalbatus | reverse complement strand
GGCGAGCTCCTGATTCATCCTTCCCTGCAAGACACCGTTCTCTTGCAAACCTCCAAAGATGATCCTCAGTAGGCGTCTTTCGAATACCCCGAGTGCTTGCAATTGCTTCTCGAGCACATGGTCCAAGGTTCATTTTCATTGAGGACTGCCCGCCTTATGGGCGTTTTGTACATGAGGCATTTAGTGCGGGTGTGGATCTTTTGTTGACCGCAGTTTCATCTGGATCCTATAGTCTTCCGCAGAGGATGCGCCCTCGTATTTCACGACTAACATTGTTATCAGCCGTTAGCAAGAATTCAAGGTAGACGAATTCTTCGACCTCCTTAAAGGTATTCCCCTCCATCGTTACACTGCTTTCCAAGCAGGCCCTTTCGCGCCCTATTTCGATCAACAGCATGTACTTTGTTTTCGAAGCATTTATCACTAGTCCCATTTCTGTTGCCTCCCGTTTAGGCAGGGTTCAGTTTTGCTACATTTTCAAATGTCCGATCAACAATGCCCTTGTCATGCCCTTGCGCAAATTGACTGCATCTAATGAAAATTCAGGTACGCGAAGTATCAATGGTACGCTTTACGCAGCATCTGATGTGCCGAGCGTAAAAGCAACAGGTAAATTTTCAGCTCCTTATTTTTTTTACAAAAAGTAGATAATCTCAAGTGAGGAAGTAAAACGTTTATTTTATTTTATTTTTATTTACTTTTATTTTTCTATTCTAGAATTTATTCATTCAGCAAATCGTTTGTAACCAAATTAAAATGGCTATATCTCTGTGGTTTTTAACTGATTTTTTTCAGGTTTTTACCAATCTCTTAATCTGGTTTTTAACCAATCTGAAAATAACGAAATATTGTGTCTATGGGTGTTGACGTTTTCTAAAGCTGTGAGAGTAAATCAACGGATTTAGAAAACTGCTTTTTTAGTGACACACTCATATTTCATAACTGAAAATGATGGAAATAATAAAATAACACAATAAATATAAACACCTGGGACAAGGGAACACATTTGAACTTCGCTATTATCTAAAATCTAAAATCCAATGGCGTAAATAAGGGGGGGGGGGGGGGGCCTGGCCCCCTCCAGACCTACTTGTGGCCCCCCCAGAAAATTTTGAAAAGTAATTCCAACTTAGTCAGTTTTTATTTCATTTACATATTTCCTACATATTTCTTAATTTTGATTATGAATTCTATAAACATATTTTTTGTTGCGTTATTACATCTATGACCATTTGTTCAGCAAAGCATCGAAATATTTAAGTTGGACCCTCGGGAACATTTTCTAGATTTTTAAGTTCAATCAAAGGTAATTGCCTATTTCCGGGGATTAAACCACCCGACTTGGACGTTAATTTACAATGTTATGAAAACTCATATGTGAATATGTACTTTATGTGGAAGATATTGATTTGGAAAATGTATTGGAGGTAACCACATTCCCTTCGATGGGACTCGAACCCATGACCCTACAGTACGCTAGACTGGTGCTTTAACCAACTAAGCTACGAAGGACCTTCGTCGGCCTTCGCAACCTAGCGGCTACTGAACGAGCTCGAGATTCCCAAATTGGACGCATAGTCAAATCACTCGCAATCCATTTATCAAGCCAATACTTTCACATGTGTATTGTACACGTCCACATTAGAGGAGCGTGAGTATTTAGAATGTCTGGCGGCTATACACATTCTTCATCAGCAACGGTACTGATCAAGTGAGGTTGTGTACTGGCAAATAGCAATAGCAAAATCTTCGAGTTAATCGCAAGGTATGCCGCAAAAACAGTTGATCAAATTCCTATGGAGCTTTTTGCTCTCGCTATATAATTCTGGCACAGAAAGATATAAAATTATAAAACTTACGAATCTTTGTTCCAATGAAAGAAAAATCAAAAACGCATTCCATTGAAAGTATTAGGACAAAACTTAGGCAACCTTCGCACTCACAACAGAGATTGCATTATGCTTACTGGAGTCACTCCTCTAAAGCACCGCTACTGGGAACTCTCACTTCGAATACTGATCAAATGTGGAACAAGTAACACACTTGTGTTAGAAAACTTCGATAATATGCTTGAGCTGGTTCATCAGTCAAGATTTCTGAGAGTTTATCTCAACTACATATCGTCAGATCTTTGTCTTCCATGATAACCCACCAAGAGTTCACTTCACCAACGACAGTTCCTCCATTGAATACGATCTGTCCATGAAACATGCTATTCAAGGAATACCAGATCATCTTCGACAAATATCTATTCCCTCACTTTTTTCTGAAAAATATGAACATGTCAATTGCAACAACAGATATTTCACTGATGGCTCTCGTATTAACGGATCCACTGGCTTCGGTGTTTTCAATGTAACTTCAACCACCTTCCGAAAACTTCAGGAACCGTGTTCGGTTTATGTTGCTGAGCTGGCAGCAATTAACTTCGCTTTGGGGATAATTTCCAATCAGCCCGTAGACCATTATTTCATCTTCTCGGATAGTCTTAGTTCTATCGAGGCACTCCGGTCGATGAAACCTGTTAAGCGCGCATCTTACTTTCTTACAAACATAAGAGAGCAGATGCGTTATTTGGTCGAAAGATCATTCAAGATTACCTTTGAATGGATCTCATCCCATTGCCTAATCTATGGCAATGAGTAGGCGGACTCGCTAGCAAAGGTGGGCGCACAGGAAGGTGAAATTTTTGAAAGACAAATCTCGAACAACGAGTTTTTCCAACTAGTCCGTCAGAGTACTCTTCAAAACTGGCAGTTGAATTGGTCACACAATGAACTTGGACGGTGGCTATTTTCAATAATTCCTAAAGTTTCTGCGCGAGCGTGGTTCAGAGGTGAGGACTTAAGCCGAGGCTTCATTCGCACGATGTCGAGACTTATGTCCAATCACTATTCACTAAACGCACATCTCTATAGAATTAACCTGGTCGATAGCAATCTTTGTAGGTGTGGAGCCGGTTACGATGACATCGATCACGTAGTTTGGTATTGCACGGAAAATGGCGCCTCAAGAGAGCAACTATTGGATACCCTTGTGGCCCGAGGTAAACAACCCTTCCGGGAACTAAGAGATGTTTTGGGAGATCGCGATGTGGTGTATTTGCAGGCCATCTATGCCTTTCTTTGCTCGTCTGACATCAAAGTTTAATACTTCAATTTTTTCTTTCTCAGTTTTTCTTGTCTCTGTCTCATTGTTCCGTGTACCATGAAGCTCTGGCCATCCGGAAGATGCTCCCTGAAGAACCAAAACCCGAGCACGACGCTACACCAAACCAGACATGGCGTCAAATACCCGGATGAGCAGCTGAAATACCTCAAACCTAAATCCCAACCCCGTCCATCACCAAATTACGCAATCTAACCTTGAGTCGCCACGAGTATCTTGGTCTTTGTCCCTTTCCCTTACTAACTGTTGATAATAAGATGATATCGATTGTAAATATCATTAAGAGTCTCGGCTCCGTTCAGTGTTATACACGCCTGAGCCTGTCAAATAAATACAATAGATAAAAAAAAACAGGGATTGCATTAAAGAAATATTTTTATAATCCTCAAAAGATCTTGTTCCATTTAATTTTTTGGCGATTTCATAAGGATCATCGGAAAACTCTTTTTCTTTCTAACTCTGCTTTAGTTAGAATTAGGGTAATTCGCCAAATGTTGAACGGCTAATTTCTTCGCCTATTGTTGAACGCACGTGCATTTCTTATGGGCGTTCAACAATAGGCAAGAATTTTAGTCGTTCAACATTTGGCGGTTTCCCCTAGTTTTTTAGGATAAACAAAAATTAGATTTAGAAACCAGTTCGTATCAGAAAACATTTCTTTTACAGCACAATTCAGATCGATTTGGTTGCTTCTCAAGTCTCTTTGATTTTTGTAGAGAAATCTCTCACCTATTCAGAAAACCATAATAAAGCCTCTTCCTAACGTCAGTAACTACAAAACCCTATGTTATTCTGGAATTTGATTTATGACTCATAATTTTATGACTCATGGAATTTATGACTCATAAAAAACACTTTAGGATTCCAAATTTGTGTTCATCGGTACATAACTATTTCAGCACATAGCATACATTTTGGAATTGCATGAATACTTATATTGATTATGACAAAATTTCGTGGAATTTATTCCACATCTAAAGAGTTTCAAAAATTTCAAGTTTCAAAAAAATCGAGATCTTTATGCATTAAGTAATCATGGAAATGCTTGAAAACTTTCAGAAATATACTCATATCGAATTTCATTTATAGATAATTCGAAGAAGATTCTTGAATCTTAGATTACACACTTATCCACATTTAGTAACAAGGAAAAGACAAGTTGACACAGACACAGCGTTTTGAAGCAATCATAGCATAATTAGAAATCAGTTGTATTATTTGCGATTTTTTGCCTTTCTCGTATACTAAGTATACGTAAAGGCTATAATTTCACTCCAAAACCAAACTTTTGATAGAAGGCTCGGAGACCCATAGTGTTATATACCAATCGACTCAGCTCGACGAATTGAGGTGATGTCTGTTTGTGTGTATGTATGTATGTGTGTGTGTGTGTATGTGTGGGGGGGGTCCCATTGTTTGCTATTGAAAATTGGCCTGATCGGACATTGCATTTCGGAATTATTGAAAAATCATTGTTTTTTCCCAAGGGTCCCCCCTTGGAAAAAAATTTAAAATTGAAAAAAAAGTTTTTCAAGAATGGTGGGAATGCATAGTAATTAATGCAAAAACATGCAAAATGATAGAAAATATGCGATCTATCCCCCTAAAGTGCTTTTTTGACCTTTTCTATGGGATTTTTTCAGTACATTTTACGATGCACGAGAAAGGCATCATCGCCGCTAGGTGGATTAATCTGGGTTTTTTATGTTAGTTCTAGGACGAATGAGCGATAAACTTAGTCAAACAATTTCTATTGCAATCCATGCGCACCGTGCTTTAAATCGCCTTTGAAAATTACATCCCACCAGCTGGTGCCATGGCCCCCCTAGACCGAGACTCTAGTTACGCCTATGAAAATCACCTTATAAGAAAGGGTGTATAAAACTATAAAAAATATGTAAAAACATGTTGTCTTAAGCTTGTAAGCTTGTAAAATTAAATGCAAAATATACAGGAAACATGCATGCTAATAAATATAATAAAATAATATATAATAAACTATAATGTTCTAGGATCTCCGAATTATTCTGGAATTTGAGTTAAATGGTCTACCGAATTAATCCCGTCTCCCATAATGTTCCAGGTCACGATATTTACCTGATCATTGCTTCTCAAATCCAGGCATCTGAGATGTTGTAAAAACTCCAAATTGTCCTGGACTTCTTACGACTTCATGTCCCCAGCCGCAACCCAATCATGTTCCTAAAATATATCAAGACAAAATTCTCAAAACGACTTATCTGCTTTTGTAAACAAAGATTCAAACGACGATTTGACGAATCTGATAGCTCTCCCATAAAGAAAAAAAAAACTCTCCCACGCAAACCAACACCATCAATAGGTAAGTGAAGGTTTCCGCTACCTGTTGATGGTGTTGTTTGCGTGGGAGAGCTATCAGATTCGTCGAATCGTTGTTTGAATCTTTGTTTACAAAAGCAGATAAGTCGTTTTGAAAATTTTGTCTTGATATGTCTTCCACTTGCGTCTTAAATCCAGGCATATGAGATTGAACTAACATTGATCATTGTCACTAGGTCAAGATGGACAAAAATTGAAAATGATTCAATCGTTGGGGTTCGCCTTAGTGTGGCACATATCATAAATAACTGCCCACCATACGGCTCTTGCCAACCCCAGGCTTAGCCAACCAATCAATATACACCATTTGATTCATAACTTTTGAGCGGAAAGTCCGATCGTGATTATTTTCAAGAGTGATCTACTAGGGCAGCGGCTCTCAACCTTTTAGATGAGTGGTACTCCTTGAGGCTATGTCATTGAGGATAGGGTCATTTGGCCGAAAGCCATTTGGCCGAATGCCACTAGACCGAAAGTTGTTTGATAATTAGGAAAGCTTTGATCACCGCGTGACTTTATCAAAATTAATTTATTGGCTTTTTCGGTGACACTTATAATACTCAAAGCGAAAGGAAGTAGATGAAAGTAATGATACCGCAAGCGAGCGGCAAGTATGAAATTATTAGAAACTGAAGATTAGTTGGGGGCCATATAAGAGAACAAGCATTGTTGAAATCGCTGTTATGCTGCTTAACGTCCACCCAGGAACAGCTTGGATAGTAACTTGGTGATAACTGTACCAAGACAGGCAACAATGTTTGTTCTCTCATATGGCCCTCTGCTAATCTTCAGTTTCTATTCATTTCACACTTGCCGCTCGCTTGCGGTGTCAATCGAATCTGTATCTTCATTACTTTCATCTACTTCCTTTCGCTTTGAGTAGTATAATTATCACCGAAAAAAGCCAATAAATTAATTTCGATGAAAGTTGTTTGGCCGAATATACCATTTGGCTGAACAGACCATTAGGCCGAAAGTTATTTGGCCCAAAGGTTCATTTGGCCGAACGGGTCGTTTGACCAAAAAGGTCATTTGGCCAAAAGAGTAATTCGGCCGCAAAGGTGATAGGGTCGTTTGGCCGAAAGAGTCATTTGGCCCAAAGGGTCGTTTGGCGGAAAGGGTCGTTAGGCCGAAAGGATCGTTTCTGTTTGAGAAACTAGTAGTAAGAAGAGAGACATTTCAATTCTTATTCCTCATTTTCACTTCTCACTGAAAAAAATGAGGAGCACGAAGTGAGTAGTGAGACGTCTCACTTCTCACTCCTCATTTATAATTTATCAAATGACCTATTCGGCCAAATGTCCTATTCGGCCAAATGAACCATTCAGCCAAATGTCCTATTCGGCCAAATGTCCTGTTAGCGCCAGGAGCTCAAGTCGGGGATGCTGGTTTGGCTAGGGCAAATCGAAACGGAAGCTTTCTTCATCTTAGAGACACTACAATAAAACATTCTTGCTTTTCACGGTTTATTATCGATATTCTACTTGTACACTTGAACTCTTGGACTAACTGTTGCTGTTGTTTAGCCACATGATATGTGGCGGCTGAGTTTTAACTACTCTCAAAGACTGACTATTTCTAACTGTCACTTTGGACTTTTATACGCTTCCTATTCAATAATGTTGCAGATTACATTATGTGTTCGTATTCATATATTTTTAGTTGAACGCAATTTCTATTGTCTTGATCACTACTATTCTTATGTTTTTACAAAGAAACGCTAACTAATGATAAGTATAGATGTACAGCGATCACTCGTACACTAATAAAACAGAATTGGATTCAAAGTAGAATTGTATCAATAGGGGTGCCCAAATCAACTGTTACAAAACTATTCGAGATAAATATTCACCAATAAAGGCATTAACATGCCCTTTTCGAGCAAATGACCCTTTCGGCCAAATGACCCTTTCGGAAAATGACCATTTCGGCCAATGATCCTTTCGGCCAAACGACCCTTTCAGCCAAAATACCCTTTCAGCCAAATGACCCTTTCGGCCAAATTACTCGTTCGGCCTAATGACTTTCGGCCAGATGGGTTTCGGCCTAATGGTTTGTTCGGTCTAGTGGCATTCGGCCAAATGCTCTCAACTTCAAGAGTTTTTTTTTTCGTTTCGACAGAACTGTTGAAGTTCCAAAATTTATTGTCGATCGTTTTTGGTGATTTTTCCAAGAAAGGAATAAAATTAAAAAAACAAAAGCAAGTTTAAACAATGGGATACGACTAATCTTTTGGAATCCTCAGAAATCGTTTGAGACACAAAAATAAAATTTCCAGAATCAATTGGCAATTGGTTTTCGTTGCTGAAAATTTGGTTTTATTGCCAAGCTTCGATGTTATGTATGAGATAATCTAAACAATGTCATATGATCTGAGCACAGGATATTATCTTTGCTTGTGCTAAAAAAAATTATAATGAATCGAATAGCACGTTCCAAATCCAGGTTCACGTTGGGATGGCGCTACAACAAAAGTTGTAAAAAAATGTTTCTTCATCACGAACATTGAACTTCTTTTTTACTGAGTGGATAGTTCAATAGGATAAATATCTCATGATTTCATCATTTTTTTTTGCTCTGAAGATCAAATGATGGAATGGTTTGTAATGCGTAGGAAAATCCGAAAATTTTGAAAATTTGATAATTTTTGAAAAAAAGCTCTGTCCAGTTAGAATTCGAAATCATTTATTGTATTGCAGCAGCACGGAAAATGATCGCTACAAGAATCATTTTACAGCGGTATGTCTACCTAGGCGCCCACTTTCTGTGGTATAAATTTCATGGTGTTTCGTGCAGCGCATAGCATAGCATAGTTACAGTGTACTTCGTAGATTGGACACTAGTGATACTCATGTTTTTCTTTTGAAATCCTTATTCAGATTGCTATCAGAAATCAAAGTGGGTGTGGTCCTTGATTTCAATCTAGGATAAAAATCACAAAAGCATGAGGATTACTACTCCTGGCCACGCCCATCTTCACCGTAACTTGGGAGGGAAAGGAAGTGTTGGTGTAGTACTTACTTAATGAGAGGCCCCCGACTCAGCGGCACCCTCATAAGTATCGACGGTGGAACCTACGTCAAAATGGATTTAGGACAGCTTTCTGGCCAAAAATTCTGCATGGCGACGGCACGAGGAATTGTTCCTGCGGGATTAAATTTGCTTTTATGGACAAATTGGCCAAAAACTGATTGTTTGGCTAGGGATATGCAGCTGCAGGGCAAAGACCAAAGTGTTCGTGACGAATAAGACGATGGACTCTAAGCTGCACAGGGAAAAAACCGTCTCAAAAACCGCGTACTAAGTTTCATGAAAGCCGATGAAGGTTCCGTGAAGTTTTGGCCAGATTTGGCGAGTTGCCACTACAGCCAGGAAAACATCCAGTTGTACCGCGATAATAACGCAGATTTCAACAATAAAAATATAATCCACCCAACTGACCGCAGTTCAGGCCCATCGAGACATTTTGGGCAATAATGAAGCGGAAGCTTAAGAAAAGTGGATAAACAGCTGGTGACGCGACTCAGATGACCAAAACGTGGAACAAATGTGCCAAGAAAACTTCCGGAGGTGTGCAGCGTTTGATGAGAGGAATAAAGAAGAAAGTGCGAATTCTTCTTCATTGGCATTACATCCCCCACTGGGACATTGTCGCTTCGGATCTTAGTGTTCACTAAGCACTTATTAACTGCGAGGTTTCTACGCCAAGTTACCATTTCTGCATTCGTATATCATGAGGCTAACACGATGATACATTTATGCCCAGGGAAGTCGAGACAATTTCCAATCCGAAAATTGTCTAGACCGGCACCGGGAATCGAACCCAGCCACCCTCAGCATGGTCTTGCTTTATAGCCGCGCGTCTTACCGCACGGCTAAGGAGGGCCCCAAAGTGCGAATTGTCACTAGAAAACTAGAAATGATTTGCATTTATATTGTTTCCTTGAAGTACAGAAAATTACATTTGTTCTGATGTATCAAACTTATTTGTACGTAAATCCGTTACCTAGATACAGATATTTTATTATTCCGGATTCTAAATGAATATAGCTTTAATTTATCTTATCGTTCTCATAGGCTTTAAAATTACAACACCAAATATTAAAATAAATCGACAACCAATGGCCAAATGTACTGTGTTAAGTTTCCAAATTACTTTAAATAAAGTTTAACCAACGCATTACAAACCAAAGTGTCCGTTTCTCAGTATGTCAGTATGGGTTCGATCCCTTGCTTCAACATCTGTCCACTTACTTATGGAACCTGTACACCTCCGGTGGTGCAAAGGGCCGACTTGAAAGATCTCCATCCTGAGCGTTGCCCGGCTATCGCTTTAATCTGTTGCCAGGTTAGATTTCGGCCGACTTATTTTATTTCTTTATTGAGGTTTCGCTGTCTGTTTAGTCCATCAGTCTGGCTTGACTTATTCATCCAGTCAAAAAATAGCGGTACGGATTTCGATTTCATACTTCAACATCTGTCCACAGTTGTTGATTTATTTTGCATCAGGAAGTCAATATCAATATTCTAACAAACTTTTCGTGATTCTAATATGTGAGAATCAGGCCCAAAGAATCAGGTGAAGCGAAGCCGAGTCCTCTCTGGAGTGGCCTCAGCCATCTCCAGCTCCTAGGGAATGTGATATGGTCGGTGGAGAGAAGAACAAGCTCTACCTTAACTCTAATTTATTAATTCTAATTACGTGCTATATATACATTGTCAGGTAACTATCGAGAGGTAAATATTCATAATTATTTACCCGTCGATGAGCTGCCTGGTTTTCATTGTCCTGATCTACCTTGACGGGTAGATGCTTTGAGACAATGTAGTGGTAGATCACCACACAGGCATCTATGCAACTCTACTAACGACGAATGATTTATTTGCTTCCGATTTTTGTACTTTGTAGTCACTACTATATTAACCCGTATATGCCCAGGACGAACTTTTCGTTTTGAAAATCATTTATCTCGGAGGTTTTTTATTCAGAGTTTTCCCTCTTTTATTCAGAGGGGCCCTCCTTAGCCGTGCGGTAAGACGCGCGGCTACAAAGCAAGACCATGCTGAGGGTGGCTGGGTTCGATTCCCGGTGCCGGTCTAGGCAGTTTTCGGATTGGAAATTGTCTCGACTTCCCTGGGCATAAAAGTATCATCGTGTTAGCCGCATGATATACGAATGCAAAAATGGTAACCTGGCTAAGAAACCTCGCAGTTAATAACTGTGGAAGTGCTTAATGAACACTAAGCTGCGTGGCGGCTCTGTCCCAGTGTGGGGATGTAATGCCAATAAGAAGAAGATTCAGAGTTTTCACTAGAATCAAGCGGAATAGTTATACAGTCGCCTCTCCACATCTCGATATTGAAGGGACCATCGAGGTATGGAGACTTCAAGGAATGAAAGGAAAATAGAAGTGGGTACTAGATCAGAAAGAGTTCATTGCTTTGAAAAACGACAACAAAAAAAAAACTCATTTCCTGTTGTTGATGTGTTTGTTATTATCCAAAGATGGTCTAGTAGCCTAAAAATCTGACCATATCGACATAAGGAGAGTAAATCCTGAACAAAACATTATCAGAACCCATCGAGATAGAGAGATATCGAGATAGGGAGTTTATCGAGATGTAGAAAGTCCAAATGTATGTAGATGGAAGGGACTGAGGAAACCATCGACATAGGGAGAGATATCGAGATATAGAACATCGAGATGTGGAGAGTTCACTGTACTTCCATATACGTGCAAACCCTCCCTGAACCTACCGCAATCCAACATGTCCATATAAGTCCCTAGAGCCCCTATGAATGCTTCACCAGTCAAAAAAGTCCAACGCAGATATTCTAGAGTCTCCAAAATATCCGGAAGATTAGTTCAATTGTTCTACTAGGTCAACTACGCCTGACATCGAACCGACAGCAGCCCAGCGTGTCCATATTAGTCCATAAAACCCTTGTGAATGCCCCAATACTCAAATAAGTCCAAGGCAGATATTCTAGGGCCTCCAAATTGTCCGGAAGTTGAGTTCAATTGATCTACCAGGTCAACTTCGTCTGGCATCAAACCGATAGCAACCCAGCGTGTCCATAAAAGTCCTTAGAACCCTTGTGAATGCTTCACTATTCAAATAAGTCCAATGCAGATGTTCTAGGGTCTCCAAATTGTCCCTTAGTTAAGTTCAACAGGTCTACCACGTCAACTACGCCTAATATCATACCGATAGCAACCCAGCGTTTCCATGTATATGCCTAGAGCCCATGTGAATACTTCACCATTCAAATAAGTCCAATGCAGATGTTCTAGGGTCTCCAAATTGTCCGGAAGTTGAGTTCAATTGGTCTACCAGGTCAACTACGCCTGGTATCAAACCGATAGCAACCCAGCGTATCCATATAAGTCCCTAGAGCTCATGTGAATGCATTCAAATAAGTCCAACGCAGGTGTTCTAGGGTCTTCCAGTTGTCCGGGAGTTGAATTCATTTGATCTACTTGGTCAACTACGCCTGGCATCAAACTGATAGTCATGCTATCAGTTTGGTACCAGACGTAGTTGACCTGGTAGACCAATTAAACTCAGCTCTCGAACAATTTAGCGACCCTAGAACACCTACGTTGGACTTATTTGGATGGTAAAGCATTTACAAGAGCTCTAAGGACTGCATTCACAAGAACTCTAAGGACTGCAATAATCAGTTCAACTACGTCTAGCATCGAACCGATAGCAACCAAGCATATCCATATAAGTCCCTAGAGTTCTTGTGAATGCTTAACTACTCAAATAAGTTCAACGCAGATGCTCTAAAGTCTCCAAATTATCCGGGAGTTGAGTTCAATTGGTTAGGAAATTGTCTAGACTTCCCTGCCCAGGTAACCAATAAGCATTAAAGTAAGCACTATGGCAGCATTCTACAATATACATTATTTCAAAAACCTGGCTGCTCCAAATAAGCATTATCAAAGTAACCATGAGATGCATAGTCCTATAATATCATTTTGAATGCCCAATGCTGTTTTTCGTGAAGTGCAATGAAACAGCTATATTAGTGCAACATTAAAGCCTGTAGTGATCATACGTTGAACGTTTTCTAATATAGAACCAAATAGCGAGGACTATTTTTTCAATGAACTTACAGTTGAGGACAGAAATCAGAACGAGCACAATCTTTTTTGCATTCCGACCACTGACAGGAGTACTTTTCGTTAACCTATCCTTTTCACTAATCACATAGTTTGTCTACATTTTATTATTCCATTGCACTATGTTCGATGAATGCTTTGAAGCGGCACTAAAGTAGCTGTTTCATTGCACCACCTTCATACGTTTGTGATGATTGCATTTTGAGATGAGTTAGATTGAGTTTCAATGTTCCTGTAGGTACGTAATCTTTATGTTGGGCGAACTTATTCCCACTACTATCTCTCTTATGGTTTCGCGAGAAATTAATGTTTGCATTCGTAAAGCCAATGGCAATAACAGCGTCGGGTGGCATGAGCGTGAGCTCGAATCCCGCTCGAAGAAAGTGAAAAATGTTGTCCTATTTAAAAATGAAAATAAAATAACGATACACCCGATTCTGTTTTTACACGGATTTTTTTTACTCGGCCGTGTAAAAAAATCCCACGCAATATTTTTTTAAAATTGCTCCATTTTGCATGATTCGTCGAGAAATCATAAAAACTTTTTTTACACGGATTTTCAAATTTTGAACTGAAAACTTTTTTTACACGGAACGCATCCCCCGTGTAAAAAAGAATCGGGTGTATATGTAATATGAAAAAACAAAATACAAATAGAACCAGAAAAAAAGCCATTGAAAAAACCTTTTTTTTCTTCTTGTTTGTTTTTAAAATCAACCATTTATTCGACATTTTGGATGCTGACTAAATGCTACTCAGCAAAAGTTTCCCTTTATCGATAAAATAGAATAGAGCACTTAAGAAGCCATATATTGGGCCAAAACCTGCATTAAAATAGCATTAAAGACGACTATAGGACTTGTTGGCTTTTAATACTTTGCCATAAAGGCGCATATAATGCCACTTAAATGCTTTATTGAATGCTTACTAATTACCTGGGAGAGCATAAAAGTATCATCGTGTTATGCTCATGATATACGAATGCAGAAATGGTAACTTGGCTTAGAAACCTCGCAGTTAATAGTTGTGGAAGTGCTTAATGAACACTAAACAGCGAGGCGGCAATTTGTATTTAATTTTGCATATGACAACCATAGCTAAATTGAAGAAAATAGAGGTCCAACGATGCGCAACTTCTGGATCTATGAAGCAACAAACGAGTACGATATACAAATCACCAACGATGCGTACACCCCCGAGTGAGAGAACCTCCTGGTTGATCGCAAAATTTCCCGGAGTTGTGATTAACTATATTCAGAACTACTACGGAATGGCAAGTGGTACGTCTAGGTGTAAACGAGGAAGCCCTGAAACGGTTGTTCGGAAGCCAAGTCTAGAACAAACCTCAGCCATGTTTCTTCCAGTAATTTCAATATGAGCCCAACCATTGCAGCATCCCAAAATACGCCCAAAATGAATTTGTCGATGATAAATTGGATGGAGCTCCACTGTTGGACTGGATTCGGTGAGTTTGTTCGGAAATAAATAAGAGCGAACATAAGTGTAAATTGCAGTACTAGTTTCGTAAACGATTTTTCTAGAGTTTTGAATTTTTGTAGACCAAATTTGATTTGCAAAATCCATATCTTTATCCATTTGTGAAATCCATATAAATAGTGTAGATCTTACTTGTTCTACACATTCTGCTTAATTGAACATGCACAAACATTATTATAATTTAGACTAAATTTTGTTTTTTTTCGTTTTCGTCTCTTTATTTTTTTATTTATTGTTGTATCCATCTGACATCATTGTCTCAATGTATTATACTTATTTAAATTATAATTGAATTGTATTCCGCAGTGACCCCTAACTAAATGTTATGCCTAAATCTTCTGCATACATCTGATTTTCTCCACATAAGATTCCATATGACATTGATTGTCAATCAAAATCAATCAAAAATATCCAAATGTAATTGACAAACACAAGTAGCTTAACATCGAATTACTCGCATTAAGCCTTGCTCTTCATAACAGTCATACTTGAGCAGTTGTGTAGTAGCCCATTTATGCTCTCGGATTTCCATATAAGTGCATTATCTGCATCTAATATTCAATTTTCCGGTAAATGTCAGCCTTGAATATTACTTTCTTTCACTCAGTTTGTACATTAGTATGTACGCATGTTCGCGGTGATGTGACATTCATGATGCACTATGTGTCTAGTTACATGTTTGAATCTCGCTCATTACAAAAACATATACAGATATCAATATTTCCCTAACAATTTCAATTAGAAACAAAAAGGGGGAAGGGATTTAAATATTTAACTTTCTTTCTCGTTTCAGAGAGCGATCAATGGCGCTTAAACCTAGGCTTATTAGCCAGGGCAAGTTTAATAGCTTCGCCCCATCCCAGCAAAATCATCAATGGAGTGACATAAATTTCTTAGCATGGTCATTCCCAACGTGTATTCAATCTTATCATATCATTTGCTTATGATGATACTCCAAAACTATATTCCCTTCCAACCATCCAACTCCTTGATATCTATGAGGGCGTCGGTGTGTCTCTGGCCTCTCTTTAAGTAGATGTCATATCATCATTTCCTTCCCTCTCCTCGTAACGGAGCAGATGGGCGTGGCCAGCAATGGTAGCTTCCATGCTTTATCATTTTGGACCTTCAATTGGGTTGCTATTAATTCCCAAATAGTAATCCATAAGCAGTTGGGGTAAGAAAGATAAAGAATATACATGACAGCTATCAGTATGCAATCTACGAAATACTCCGTTACAACGCAACGCAACGCAACGCAACTAAACAGCGAGGCGGCAATGTTCCAGTGGGGGATGTAATGCCAATGAAGAGAGACGGGGGGCGTTTTGGGGCCTCTTCCCCTAATGGTCAACAGTGAATCAAAAACACCGGAAAAGGGACAATGTGTGCAAATAAGAATTGGCTTTAAGAATGCTAACATTATTTTTTCGCGAAACCAAAAATGTGGGAGGATCAAAGTATATTCTTGCACAATGTTATGGTGTGGTAAAAACTGTAATGTATGTACAGTTCCAATTTTTCGAGTCGATTTTTACGCTTACCCCTTATTTCCAGTTCCCTCAGTGTAACTTATTTATAAAAAAATCCAAAATAACTCATAACAAGTACGAATAAGAGAATTTATTTATTTTTTTCTATTTCAATAGGTACGTTGCTCCGGAGAATATGATAATCCTATCTACAACCACAACGACGACCACAGCTCCAACGACGACCAGCACTTCAACGACGACCAGTACTTCAACGACGACCACAACTCCAACTATTACAACTGGTGTTCCATTTGTTACCCGGAAAACTACGACGATGAAAACAACATCCAAACCCAAGTACAACTGGGGTACCTTACCTACTCAGTCATACGCAAATTATCGCCACTTGGAAAATCCCCCATGGGCTGCTTGGTCCCCCGGATACAGCACACCACAGGTTAAACCAATTGGAGCAAGTGTCGCCAGTACCGAAACGTGGTCTCCAGAAGTCGACGATGAGGAGCACGAACTCGATGATTCGGAAGAAGAGAATGATTCGGAGAAAGAGGATGATTTGGAAGAAGAAGATGATTCGGAAGAAGAGGATGACTCGGAAGATGAGGATGACTCGGAAGAAGATGAGGCCAGAGGAGGTCTCCCGGATGCTGAGATGGATGATATTCCCTGGGAGTGGTCCCCAGATAATAGCGCTGTGAAGTTTGATGAAAAGATCACTGACAACAAAGATCGTTCAGTTATGCCGACCGAAAATCACCCGATTGTTACGACTGGATATACGCCGATTATAATGCCTGTCGCCAGTACTGAAACGCACGTGGAATCAACAAAGTTTGTCCAAAATAATACTGTAGAAAAGTCTAAGCAAAACGAAGGTCCAGTGTCGAAAAATAGTTCAAAGGCTACGACCGTCGTAACTGTTTTATTGGAAAAAAGAAGAAAACAGATAGAAAAAACTCAAATTGATCAAAAAAATAATTCAAATACTAAAAATAATTCATTTCCATCAGATATTATTGCTCGGGTATTGCCCACCCCACTTGAAAGACGAAACAAAAATATCAACAAGGGTAAAAGATGTAAAACACACAGATGTAATTGCCAATTACGCCAAAATCAGTGTTCTGTTGCCCATTGTGATAGCTGCACGCCTGCGGGTAATCATCGATTTGACAGCAGTATCAAGGACTCTTCAAGATCATATTACCTAGATGAAGAAGATCGACAATCTCTTGCAGCTGTCCTCAAACTATCGTCTGATGAAAGCAATCAAGTTATGCATCAGGTCCCAGACTCAATTGAGAACACTATTCCACGTGAACGACATGGTACGGAAACTAGTCGAAGCCTAAATGGAAAAAATCGGAAACAGAATTTCAAGACGTCAACCACGAAGAGCAAACCCGAACATAACTCATTTTCCCGAACAAATACTTTCGATGAGCAAACTGAGCAAAATCCAACATTTTCGTACGGAGCAAGTATCGTTGACATGCAATCGGCAATCATTCACACAATTTTGAGCATTTTGCTTGCCTTTTTGTTATCATATTGATTGATTTAATTATACATTAAAAATGCAGTGAGTATTGTATTCATTATTTAAACAATTGCATGTGATATTCCTTCTTTCCATACAAATCACGTTCCCCATGACCCAGTCAGCCAACAGCAGCATAGAATAAAATCTATATTTAGAGTATGCGATGGACGTGGCTATTTTTTTCAAAACGAAATACTAAAAAAAAGTTGATGAGAACCTTTTCGGAAAGTTCAATTCAAAGATTACAGGATAAAACTATAGTTATACGACAATAAAAAGCAGTTCAGCTCTCCTACTGTTCCAACTCATTGTTGTTCGATACGGCATCCTTAGGTTCCTCAATTCTAAATCCCGCATCACATACCCCCGGTATCTATCACAGTCGGTACATCCCAAGTAAATGATCAGCGTCATAAACGGATGAATGGATGGAGCGGTTTCGTATCTGTCGTTCGTAACCCCCTCCCCCAGCAGCACAACAGCTCCATCCACGTATCCCTCTCAATGACTATATCGTTGCATATTTCATTGGCCTGGTCAGGTCTCGTGGCGGCGCTGGCGTTGGTCGACTGGTGGCAATCCGACCTAATCATGACGGACCGGCACGCGATGTAAATTTCGCAACAGCTACACAGCACCCTTCCCGCCTCGGATTCAGCCTGATTCGAGCCCCTCCACTACGCTATCGCCGTGTGTTTGTGTATCACGTGCGAGTTAATTTAGTTCAGCTGATGCCTGGCATTACTGGCTGCCGTGTCTAACCGCACCGAACGAAGGATTGTGTTAGGCTTGGGATGACGATGATGATGATGGTCGTAGTCGGTTGGAAGATGAGGTCTCGAGAACCCATTACCCGTCCTTCCCAGCTTTTCTGCAGCCGCCGAGGAATGGAGGTTAGTCGAGTTTTGGAGCGCAACATTCACATGTATTCATTTTAGGTGGAATAATAATAGACTCTCGGATGTTGGGTGGAAGGTGGCAGACTAACCGTGATCTACTGGCCCATCGTTGGTTGATTGGTCGGTGGGACGTGGGATCGGTTGCAATCTGCTGGGAACGTGGGAGAGTGTTTAATGTGTGTGAATTCGTGTCCTTGGGCTTTGTCATCACGGGATTGGGACGGCTTATGGGAGTCATTCCGCGATGGCAGAGTAACGAAAATATTTTGGTGCCACTCAGCTGACAAAACACGGCGAGCTATAATAAGTTTGGGATACGTGGAGAGTATTGTGTATCACATTATAATGCGCGATGGCACTGCAACTAATATGAACATGCAATGCTTTGAAACGATTATGAGACAAAATATCGAGGCCCGTAGAATTGAATTGGTACTGTATTATGGGGGCAAAATATATAATCACTTTAAAACGATTTTGATTAACATAGGAAAAAAAGAGGAAATATTCTCGGAAACGTTGGATAGTACACGCAATGTTCGTCGCATCTACAAAAAATTACTTGGAAGCAGAGGCGCATTCACGGTCCAACTTGTGGGTAGTACATGCATGGGGAGCACATCAGTGAAAAGTTTATATTTTCCTCGACTTTTGACGTCAAGTATGAAACGATGCAGGATTGATTTCAGTGATGACTGAAACAGCATAAAAATGATAGAAATACAAATTCTAAATATAATAAAATTTGTTTTGAAAAGATATAAAATCTCGTTTTACTGAGAGTTTCGGTAAATCAGTGTAAACAAAAGAATACCGAAAAAAACAGTAATAAAATTTACCGACTAACTCGGTTGTTTTTGACATTCGAACGGTTAACAACTACCGAGTTTTCAGACTTCAAAAATTACCGAGTTAAGTCAGCTTGTCTTGTCTTGTCTTAGGCTCTTGTCTTAGACTTTTAGCACATGCACACTGCACAGTGCACAGCCCGTATTAAAAAGCATCCTCCAAATGTCGGTTGTATTACCGAGCATTTTATTGTCAGCATTAAGATTTGCAGCATATCATAAGTATGACACAAAAATTAAAACGGTCAGGCCCACCGTGCAGGCTTGAAATTGGGAGATAATTCAAGATGCATCGGCAATCAGATTATTCAGTTTTGAATAACATGATCAACGTAGAGTTTTTGAATTCTAGAAAGGAAAAAATTACCGAGTTAAGTCAGCTGTTCAAAAACTCAGTAAAATTTTACCGACCTAATTAATATAAACTAACTGTGTCGGCAAAATACGTTCGACATTGTGGAATTCAGCTATACGATTTTCAATCCAAGACTTTCGACAAACGACTCTTTCCATCAGCATAAAGCCATTCGTTCGAATGTCACTTAGCCGAGAAACACGTTAAACGAAAGTCATCCAACCGAATTCAATATGACTTCAAAGGTTATTAGGTCGAAAACGAATTGGCCGAAAATGACAGTTGGCTGAAAGCGGCATATGACCGAGCTGGTAATTTGGCCGAAAAAGTCGATTTTGCTAACATATCATTTCCCAGTCAACACAAGATCGTATATGACGTTGCATAGGATGCTGAAGTGGAGACGATATAGGTACTTACCCATACAACATGTATGTATATCGCCTCCACTTAAGTATCTTGTGTTGCATCATATACGATTTTGTGTTGACTGGGTTGACCGGAACTGCCGTTTAGGAGGCATGGTTGTTTGACCGAATAAATCATTTGGCTGAATATGGTTAATATGGCTCATTGGCTTTAGAAACTACCACGGCGAACACATTTTCTGCAGCAACCACCACTGCTACTGACACTATCATAGCTTTTACAATTACTGCCACTTGGCAAAAAAATCAACTCTCTTTCGTTTAAAATGGTGGTCCTGAAAAGGACCGATTTACGTTCGATGCGCCTTAACAATCAGTACCAGTAGCCAAACGATTGCCCAAGAAAGGCTCACTTGCTGCCGATAACGGCCATCCTTCGGAATGAGTTCTCAGCAGTAACCACGACACCGACGACCTCCACCGATGCCGATTGTGAGACCGCTCTCTGCGGCATGTCGAACAATAGAGTTCGCGAGCGTTGGAAAGCAGCTTTCATGTATCCAATAAAGTAAGACCATTGGTTCAGCCTCTTCATGACCCGTTAAGTGTGCACATGATAACAATTAACAAAGGGGCGGAGCAAATGAGCTTTCTTTATTAGATATATAACGGCTGCTATCCTGTGCACGCGAGTCATTTTGTTCGAGCGCCCAGGGGTTCCAGCACCGGTATGAGTGGAGGCCTTTGGTGCGGTTTTGTTGCTTTTGAAAATTTATTTCCGCTGTAGACGGCGTGGGTGACGAGCCGAATTTCACCTCAACGATGGCGTCTGCTGTAGTTTAGCGATAAACCATCGAGTGGTCGGCCGTGTTTCAGACTGCTGTTAAGTTAGTAATTGGAAAGGCGTATTATTGAAAATAAATCGGTCCTTATCAGGGCTAAAAATTTCACATTAGAAAAGGAGAGAGTGAGATTAAATCGGACAAGAAAAATAAAAATATTAACAGAATAACAATCGTAGTAGACGCTATGGAGGCGCCTGCAAAGTGACATATCTTCGCTGATGGCCGTCGCCGGTGGTTAATGCAGGAAAATTTCCGCCGCGGTGGCGTCTGTAGCCATTTAACGGTTAAAAGTAAAATTCTCTCGCAAGATTCAGATAATCGTTTTGGCGGTTGTAAAGCCGCATCAAGAAGCATACATTGGTTCTTTACAAGACCACCCAATCAAAAGAAAGATAATTGATTTGATTTTTTTATGGACCATTGGCTCAAGAATCTTGGGAAAAATACATTCATTTTAATTTAGGTGTTACCGCCGGTAAATAAATACCTGGTCGTGAAAGGGTCAAAGCATCATCCCGACAAGAAAGCTGTGAACGCACCCTTATATTTGACGTTTCTTGCTGCAGCATAAATTTACATACAGATATGCGTGCGTTTGTGTGAGTGTCAATAATACGAGTAAAGGTTCCCCCAAACACACGCGACGCGACGGTCGCGACGCGATTCTATCGCTTGGCGACAGCGATTCTGTCGCCATTGGTATGGAAGCGTAAATAGAACATTGCCTGCAGCGACCCAACGATAGAATCGCGGCGGCTAGTTGTCGCCGTCGCGGCGATCAAATCGCTTAGGTCTGGGGGAGCCTTAAAGAAACAGATGATCGTTGTAATGTTGTATTTGTTGTTTGTTTACTAAGTTCATAAGCGATGTAAAGTCTCCATCATGAAATATGTGTAGTTTGTTGCGCTGTAAGTGAAAGTTATTAACGAGTTTGTAGAAATGTTTTCAATGTATAAATTATTAGGACTCTTGCTCATCACCAGAGGCGTAGCTAGGGAGTGTTTGGGAAAGTGGAAAACTAAATTGTAAGTTAATTATGTTTGTACTTTAAGTGTTATTAATGTTAGTAAATATATTTCAGTTGAGTTTTTATTGGAAATATACACCAAAATTGTTTTCTTTGCACCCTGAGGGTGCAACATTAGGCAAGTAAGAAAAAATAAACTTCAAATCTAATTTTGTTTTGAATTCAGTGCGTTCATTGAGAATCAGAACCCTTTCCAGGGGCTCTGGTGTTTGTTAAAATCTATAACGGGACCAAAGTCGGAATCTTGGGGGAAAATTTCATCTGAGTTCTGCCCGGATAAGGACAGCTTATCATTCAATTTATCACATTTTATATATAAAACAAAGTTGGCATTTGTACGACCACACATTACTCAAGAATAGACAGCCAAGTTTTGGATAAATTATATTTTTGACGTAGGATTACGTCCTTCGGTTTTCTTCTATTTAGGATGAAACTGGAAAACTTTGCAAATCAAAATGAAAATCAAATCAAAATTTTCGATGAAATGGTTTTTGTCTTTCTGGTACAATAAGTATGATAATTTTTTTTTTTCAAATATTGATCATCTGTATGCATAACAAGAAGTTGCCATTATTATTATCGATATAGAAATCGATTTAATGTTCCGCGATGCAAGGAATTGACTTACCGTAACACTTACTGCAATCCGTTGTGCTACTACGTATACAAATCAGTACATGAGGTTATGGTAGTCCTCTACGGACGAAAATAAAGTAATTGAAAAAAAACTCTACAGACACGAAACGTGGACAATGCTCGGGGAAGACTTGCAAGCACTCGGAGTATTCGAGAGACGGGTACTTAGGACCCTCTTTGGCGGTGTGCAAGAAGACGATGTGTGGCGGCGAAGATTGAACCACGCTCTATGGCGAACCCAGTATTCAGAAGGTAGCTGAAGCCGGAAGGGTACGATGGGCAGGGCATGTTGCAAGAATGCCAGACAGCAACCCTGCAAAGATGGTGTTCGCTTCCAATTCGGCAGGTACTAGACGGTGTAGAGCGCAGCAAGCGAGGTGGACAGACCAGGTGCAAAACGACTTGGCGAGCGTGGGGCGCATTCGAGGAAGGAGAGATGCGGCCTCGAACCGTGTATTGTGGCGTCAAATTGTTGATTTAGTGTTATCTGTTTCGATGTAAACTAAATAAATGAATAAGGCTACGGAGTTCTATGTCACCTTTGCGTACAACCCGATTGGGCTGCACCTTTGAGTTTTTTGGGATACTTTGCTTGTGAAATGAAGGTAAAGCAATATTCTTATCTATTTATGCACTCATTTGGTAAAGAGTATTCTAGATTATTGAACCGAGAAATGTTTGATACGGTTTGTCATGAAGGCCTCTTACGGTGTCATTCAGAATGGCTGCCGTGCGGCTCACCAACACAATCTTAAAATTACCCACTTTCTCACTCCAATTAGCACTGAGCAGTTTGTTTGAGATTGAAAAAACCGCACCTTATTATACTTTTACTAGAAAAAGTATCAGAACTATGTCAGAATCCTAATCTACACATTGATAAATTATCAAACCATATAGTGCTCATTTAGCGTCGATTCAATCAAAATAAAACTGAGTGAAAAAATTTCCTCCTCCCGCCACGCATGCTAACGACGTCGTCGGTTGCTCGTCGTCGGCAGCGTCGTATGCAAGCAGTCATTGATCATTACCTATAGCAGCAGACAGTGATGTCAACATGAAATACTGTGAAATCATAGTGAAAACATGTAAAATATCGAAAAAATAATAAATCTCCCTCCAACCTGTTATCTATTAATGTCATAATTATATCTTCATTATCCTACTTTGGGACGTCTTGAAAAATCAAAAAGAAAACGCAGTAAATTTGTAACCGTTTGGTTACAAAATGTGGATTTTTGTTTTGTCATTATGTTGTTGTTTCGGAACCTTCACGTTTCTTGTGCAATAACAGTAGATGCTACCACAGAAACGTTAGGGATTGTACCGCTGTAATTACATGAGGAAGCTACCAAAATCCAACATGGCATCATGATGTGCAAATGTCATGTTGGATGAAACAGAAATGAAAATAGTGGGAAAATATGGAGGGAATTTCTTTTAAAAGAGGAGCCATTGCCCATATTCGGCCTCTTTAACCCTTAAAGGCGCAAGGCGATTTTTTTAGAAATCGTCGAAAATATTTTTAACGTAAACAACCATTAAAACCATTAACATTAAACGTATTTTCGGTTTGTTGTTTTAAAACAACATTGCGCATTTAAGGGTTAATATCAGGCATCCGTGTGCTGAAGAAGTGTTTTTTTAGTGCAGTTGATACAGTGTGTGAGAATCCCCCCCCCCTTCCTAGCAGGAGCTAGATTTTATTATTGGGAAAACCTGTTCAGGTAATTCGACACTGTGCACTGGAAAACCCGGTTTTAATACCAATCGGTCCTTTGACCTCTTTTGTCTCTTCCTTTACCTTTTGTGGTAGGTTCTCAGCACACGGTTCGGCCCGCGAAGTCATTTGGCTTCCGCGCCGAATCCGTCAAGGATTTTAACGTCCTTCACCGGACGATTCCTCGGGCCGTAGGCCCTAATCGTAAAGGAGGATTTCCCCTCTCGGCCGTCCAAGGTGGCTAAGCCACGGCCGGCCGATCGCGCCTACGAGGGAAGACGCGTGCCCACCATTGTCCAGCAACGCCCGCTGGCCCCGTCGGACGAAGACCGTCCGTTCACCGGAGTCGCTGTGTCGGCTATTCTACTCCCGTCACCAACAGCAGCAGCGGTATGTACCGGTACCAACATTAGAATAGGTCACACTTAACAAATTAACACACATTTATTACACAGAACAACACGCACACACCACAATTAGGAAAAATAAAATTATGTGCAAGTAATGTGAAAGTTCTGTGTTGTTAGTTTTTGTTTACCACGAAAAACCCTTGATTACCCAGTAGTTAGCCGACCCTGGGATTGCCGGAGAGTCTGTTGCATCTTGGTTGGACTAGGTACTGATTGTTGACGATTCAGAAATATCTAGTTTCAAATTTCAATTATGCTATTTGTGTGTTTGAACTGCTGGCAGCAATGTCGCAAGACGTAAACATAAACAGCTAGCATAATGAAAAAAAATAACACATAAATATCGTCGTAAATCAAAGCAAATCTGTGATTTTCGGACACATCTCGTTAGTTTATGCCATAGTCAAAGAGTATTGAGTTTTTCTGTGTTCTACTCGGACAGAAATCGTTCACATTAATGCAATGTTTACAATAATCGGATGTTAACAAAAAAGGGGTTATTTTTGTCTGCCTTGTAGATTGATAGTCAAGTTTCTCACGAGGGTCTGTTCACAAATTACGTAACGCAAAAATCCGAGTTTTTGACCCCTCCTCCCCTCGTAACAAAAAGTCACATTTTTCGCACCCTCCATCCCCCATATAAGGCGTAACTGAGAAATTTTAAATATTTTTTTTCTTTCTGAAGCATGTGGGTTTTGGTATTTATTGAAAACTGTTAGAACAGGAACGGAACATGACTAAGACCAAGGATATCAAATGCAGCTAGTAAAAACTCAAATAGAACTTGCGACCATGGCCATTCAAATTTTAGTTTAGCGGGACTGTTCTTTCGAGAAATACGATATTCGCTTTGTTCTTTTACGCATAACGCACCCGCTATGTGCTTGATTTCGGTAATGACTAAAACGATAGCTGTAGACAAATCATTTTAAATTTAACTGTTTATGTGGTTGAGCTAAAGTGCAATTGCTTAGAATAAAATGCCTCGAAATTTAGCAACAATTATTCGAACAAGACTCGTTGTCTTTTAAGATTCCCAAAAACATCAAAATAGCCTTCACAAGTAAAAACTACAAAGACTAGCATGGGACAATTATGCGTAGTATAGTAGTGAAGAGGAATGGTTGGTACGTATTAGCAATTACTTCAATCAGTGATTAAAAAAACCTTCAAGATTAACTTTTATTCGTTATGCGTTATGCGTAACATTTGCTAGTACCCACCCCCTCCCCAACCTTTTAGTGTAACAAAGTATAACTCAGGTTGGACCTCCCCCTCCCCCCAAATGCGTTACGTAATTTGTGAACAGACCCCGACTACTAATCTTGAGTTGATGATTTTTATGGTACATCAAAAAGGATATTAGAGTGCCAAAGCAAGCCACCTGTCATATACATTGTATTAACGATTGACAAAACTCATAACTTAGCAATTTCACCCCAAGCGTTCGGATCAAATTACTTATTTCAATGCTTGTGCAGAGCAAGCACATCGACTCTCCCATGCTCAATAAATTATATTTGTCACACGGATCAATACCCTCACGTTTAACCAGTGTAAGCAAAATTAAACCACTTTGTATATGCGCAATGACGCGAAAATGTAGCAACACATAGCTTGTAATATAAAACACATTTGGACTCTGTAATAAACGTTCTGTTCGTAGTTAGCGTTCTTCGGAACCACATCGTTTTGTGATTAGTGATCCTATCTGCCCAGATTTTGGGTTAGGACACTGTTTTAAAAGAAACTCCCTTTAGGGTCAAGCGCAACGGATTGCGCAGTGTAAAAATCGTGCCACGAACCTGCCAAATTAAGAAGAGGCATGATATGGCGACCGGCCAGAGTTAGTGCAGTGCAACAGTTTACCGAGAATGAAGAAAACAGCCATTAAGAAATTGAAGAGATGGTTTGCGTGGAATTGAGTCGCAATCGTTGCAGCCAGTATTTAAGTGCTAGCACAGAGGTTTAAAACCATCGGCACGGTGCACAACAAAAGAGAGGAAGACAATCCGTACAATGCTAGTGAAATGTGCAAAACAATACAAAATAATTGTATAGTGCTAGTAAAATGCGTGAACGATCATTACGATGCACGAGAAAAATAGTGAAGTGAAAATCAAACTGTTCGATACACGAGAAAGGATATGAAGAGAATGCAGATGCGAAGATCTGCAAGACAATCTGTACAGCAGGCGAGAGGGGTGATGAAGAGAATGCAGATACCAAGATTCGGAAGATAATCTGTACAGCAGACGAGCAAGGCGATGAAGAGAATGCAGATACCAAGATACGGAAGATAATCTGTACAGCAGACGAGCAAGGCGATGAAGAGAATGCAGATGCCAAAAACACCAGCCTGAGACCAGTGGAGTGAAAATACAGCAGCTGGAGTTCTGGAAAATTCAGTAAGGTGAAGTACTCAAACTATTACATCGTGTTATTATTGTTATTATTATAATTATTGTGTATTAAATATTGTACATTTATATTACGATGGGGAAACCAAATTCAAAAGTAGATCAAAAAGGCGAAAATAATATTAACATAGTTGAACACCTAGAACAAAATGAAAATTACCATGATAGTCACGAAATTAAACTTTGGCTAATCCTTGCAATTGTACTTATTCAACTCATTTTAGTCTTGAAGAAACGCTGGCAGCGTAAAGGGTATGCCATGGGAAAAGCAGCATCTATCGCTAATATAGCTGATGTATAATATTTAATCTAGCTGAAATATTTATCAATGTCGACTTTACAAGACGACATTGGCTTACTGAACACACTTCTAAATAATTTAAAAAAAATCCATTAATAAAATTTCACAGTTACCACTCTTCAGGCTAAATTAAACTACGCAAACGAGTTATATAACCAAATTGAAAGAGGGTTACTAGAAGAAGAAGATACTATACCGGATACGGAATTAACTTTTTAATTAAAGCATCTCGAAATTCAATATCTGAAATTCGAAATATTCTTAAACTCAAATTTGAACAATTAAACACTAAACCACAAGTCACAATGCCGTTTGATTATAAAGTAGCTACATCTATCGTACAGCCATACGATGGAACGGCTGACGGTATCGATGCTTTTTGGATTCCGCAAATCTTTTGAAGGATCTAACGGAGGCGAACCAACAAGCAACAGCAGCAAGATTTTTGAAGACACGTCTTACGGGGAAAGCCAGATTGGGTCTACCCGAAAGATTGGCAACGATTGACGATATTATTGCTGACGATAAAACAAGATGTGAGGATAAAACCACACCGGAGAATATGTTGGCCAAGCTGAAGGCAGTAAAGCAAAAAGAAAAATTCTGCGACGAGGTGGAAAGACTTACCATAAAATTGAAGGCTGTCTACCTTAATAGTGGAATTCCTGATACAGTATCAACAGCAATGTCAACAAAAGCTGGAGTAGATACCTTAATTAATGGTATTGGTTCGGCTGAGACAAAGCTCATTCTTAAAGCAGGTACATTTAAGGACATGAAGGAAGCCACGCAAAAGGTTTTGGAAAATACTGCAAACACTTCACGTCAATCTGCTCAATTGTTAACATTCAAAAGCAGACAAACGCAACATAACTACAAAGGCCGCTTCAATAGCAACCGAAACGACACAACTCGTTTCTTTAAAAGAGGTCAGTATAACGCTCAACCAAACTACCATGGAAATAATTTGCAATTCAGGAATAGTTTTCCTCATAATACGAATAACTATTATCAAAATAGAGGACGTGGCGGAAGGTACCATACAAATTCTCGAAGGCAAATCTTTACAACTGATGCAATACGTGTTCATAATGCCTCAATTCCAAATTCCAT
This sequence comes from Armigeres subalbatus, assembly GCF_024139115.2. Taxonomy (NCBI): domain Eukaryota; kingdom Metazoa; phylum Arthropoda; class Insecta; order Diptera; family Culicidae; genus Armigeres; species Armigeres subalbatus. The sequence goes on along the minus strand of NC_085141.1, from coordinate 367,216,602 downwards.
ATCCCAAGATGCAGGACCACAATCTCATACACCTCCTGTACCAACCAATTTTCATCAACTGGATCTTTCACGTAATATACAAAGTATTAATAACGATAATTTTTTAGATCAACATATGATGCAGGTAAACCCGCATCGTCTAACGTAATTTACTTAACAAATGTAAACGCTGTAAATTTTATTACTTTAGATGTACATATGACCAATTCAAAATGTACATTAATAATTGATAGTGGAGCCGACGTTTCACTTTTTAAAAGTGGGAAAATATCTGTTAACCAACCTATTGATAGAAATATTAAATATAAACTCTCAGGTATAACCAATGGAATATCTGAAACCATTGCCGAAACTACTACTAACTTACGATTCAATGACTGTCTTCAAATAAGTCATAATTTTCAGATAGTTGGTAATGATTTCAATACCAACAGACGGTATTTTGGGACGGGATTTTCTTATCAAACACAGATGTACTATAGACTATGAATATTGGCTATTAAATTTCAATTACCAAAATCATGTTGTTTCAATACCAATCGAGGATAGTTTCCAAAACACCATTATTCTCCCACCGAGGTGTGAAGTAGTACGCAGAATACCAAACTTCAAAGTTACTTCTGATTCTATAGTATTTTCACAGGAAATTTTACCTGAATATTTTGTGGAAATACAATAGTATCTCCAACGAATGCTATGATAAAATTTATCAACACAACTGACAAACAAGCACAAATACAGAACTTTCAACCCGTTGTCGACGAACTTTGTAATTATGAACAAATCGCGACGAAACCCAATTTAAATAATGAACGAAACCAAAATTGCTTTCTAAAATAGATTTTTCAAACGTTCCCCACTTTGTACAGAAACCTTTGAAAAAATTAATCGAACAAAATTCAGACATCTTCTGTATGTCAGATGAGAAATTGAGCACAAACAAATTTTATACTCAAAATATTCACTTAACGGACCCCGTTCCAGTTTATATCCCGAATTATAAGAATATTTATTCACAAAATGATGAAATAAAAAAACAAGTTCAAAAGATGCTGAAGGACGATATTATAGAACCATCAGTATCGCCGTATAATAGTCCAATTTTACTTGTTCCAAAAAAATCGGACAACAATAGCAAAAAATGGAGACTGGTCGTTGATTTTCGCCAGTTGAATAAAAAAATCTTGGCAGATAAATTTCCATTGCCAAGAATTGATAAAATTCTTGAACAATTAGGAAATGCTAAATATTTTACAACACTGGATCTAATGTCTGGATTTCACCAGATTCCATTGGATCCGGAAGCAAAAAAATACACAGCTTTTTCCACTTCATCTGGACACTTCAATTTTAAGCGATTACCTTTCGGGTTAAACATTAGCCCTAATAGCTTCCAGCGAATGATGAACATCGCTATGGCAGGATTATATCCTGATTGTGCCTTTATATATATTGACGATATAATTATTATAGGTTGTTCAGTAAATCATCATCTGAACAATTTACAAAAGGTTTTCGAGCGCTTGAGGTACTATAATCTCAAGCTCAACCCTGAAAATGCAACTTTTTCGGAGAGAAGTTCTTTATCTAGGACATCGTATTACAGATAAAGGGATTTTACCAGACAATAGCAAATTCCAAGTCATCAAATATTTCCCAGTACCTACAAATGCGGATGAAATACGACGATTCGTCGCTTTCTGTAATTATTACAGAAAGTTTGTGCCAAATTTTGCGAATATAGCAAAGCCCTTGAACAATTTATTGAAAAAGGTGTAAAATTTGCTTGGACACATTTACATCAAAACAGTTTTGAGAAATTAAAACGATTACTTATATCTCCGACAATTTTGCGTTACCCAGACTTTACGAAAGAATTTATCCTTACTACGGATGCTTCTAACGTAGCGTGTGGAGCCATTCTTTCACAACAACATGACAACCATGATTTACCAATCGCCTACGCAAGCAAAAGCTTCACAAAAGGTGAAAGTAACAAACCAACAATTGAAAAGAGCTAACGGCCATACATTGGGCCATCAATCATTTTAAAAGTTATTTACACGGGAAAAAGTTTATAGTTCGTACGGATCATAAGCCACTAGTATATCTATTCGGCATGAAGAATCCTACTAGCAAATTAACACGAATGCGCTTAGATTTAGCAGAGTTCGATTTCGAAATTGAATATGTTTCAGGCAAAAGTAATGTAGGAGCAGACGCACTTTCGCGCATTCCTTCAAATTCAGATGAACTGAAAAATTATCAGTTTTAACAGTCAACACTAGGGCAATGGCAAGAAAACAACACAGTTCACAATCAAATAGTAAACTAAGATCAGAAGAACCAAGTAATAAGATTGATCACCTTAATGCTTGGCAAACTGAAAATCCCTCTGAGACCAGAAAATCCTTAAGCTTGGTTGCGAAGTGCACCGAAACCAAGTAAGATTTAATGTATACAGCCATAATTATACAAAATATTGGGAAGTATTGAAATTACTCTGAATAACGGAAGTCATGCGCTAGAGTATGCTCTTCTGAAAATTGAAGAGATTTTAATAAAATATAGAAGAGATAAATTGGCCATTTCACTCGAAGATAAACTTGTCAAAGAAATCAGCGCTAGTACATTCAAGGAAATCGCTAACAGAGCCATTTCCAAATGCGAAATAATATTATTCAATCCTCCAAAACTACTGACAACACAGGAAAAAATCAAAGAAGTTCTTCAGAATTTCCATATGACCCCGACGTCAGGTCATATTGGACAGCACAGAATGTATTTGAAAATAAGAGAAGTATACAAATGGAGAAACATGAAAGCAGATGTTGCAAATTTTGTCAAGTCTTGCAATATGTGCAAAATCAATAAAGTTCACCGACATACTAAAGAAAATCAAGTTATTACTACCACACCATCAAAACCTTTCGAAGTTCTTTCAGCGGATACAGTTGGACCGTTCATAAGAACGAGAAACGGTAACCGGTATATTCTAACACTACAATGCAATCTAACCAAATACGTAGTTTGTATTCCAATACCTACAAAAGAAGCAGCAATAATAGCAAAGGCGCTTGTCGAACATTTTATTCTGATTTACGGAAATATTTTGGAATTTAGAACAGATCAAGGCACAGAGTATAACAACGAAGTCCTTGATCAAATTTGCTAACTTTTATCTATAAAACAAAAATTTTCAACAGCGTATCACCCACAGACAATTGGAGCATTGGAAAGAAATCATAGATGCTTGAACGAGTATCTGCGATGTTTTACCAATGATCACAAAGATGACTGGGATGATTGGATTCAATTTTATACATTCAGCTACAACACAACACCCCATATCGAGCACAGTTTTACACCGTTTGAATTAGTATTTGGACATAAAGCAAATTTACCAATTGATTTTCGAAAACGTCAAACCATGAGCCGATTTATAACCTTGAGGAATATTACAACGAATTAAAATTTAAACTGAATATAACAAACAAATTAGCTAGAGACAATTTGCTAGAGCGAAAAGAAAGTAGACAAAAAGTAGTAAACGAGAAAATTAATCCAATAGATCTGAGAATCGGTGACCACATTTATATTACAAACGAAAATCGTAAAAAATTAGACCCATTCTATCTAGGCCCATATATTGTAAAAGAAATCAACAGCCCAAATTGTACTATTGTTAATGAAAACACAAACAAACAAACAGTAATTCATAAAAATAGAATTGTAAAAGCATAAAGAATAAACTCGCAAAAACAAAAAAAAAAGAAAAGAGAAAAAAAAATCGAAGAATTGCCAAAATTTTGTCAAAAATAAAATAATTTCATTTCACTTCAATTATTTTTTTTTGTAAAAAGGGGAGGTGTCATATACATTGTATTAACGATTGACAAAACTCATAACTTAGCAATTTCACCCCAAGCGTTCGGATCAAATTACTTATTTCAATGCTTGTGCAGAGCAAGCACATCGACTCTCCCATGCTCAATAAATTATATTTGTCACACGGATCAATACCCTCACGTTTAACCAGTGTAAGCAAAATTAAACCACTTTGTATATGCGCAATGACGCGAAAATGTAGCAACACATAGCTTGTAATATAAAACACATTTGGACTCTGTAATAAACGTTCTGTTCGTAGTTAGCGTTCTTCGGAACCACATCGTTTTGTGATTAGTGATCCTATCTGCCCAGATTTTGGGTTAGACACTGTTTTAAAAGAAACTCCCTTTAGGGTCAAGCGCAACGGATTGCGCAGTGTAAAAATCGTGCCACGAACCTGCCAAATTAAGAAGAGGCATGATACACCTTACAGCAAGCAAGCAAGAACCGTTACAAATTATTTTGTGGGTAAATGATTTTTATTGGCGCTTTGTGCGGATTGGAGGAACTTCAACCATATCTGAGAAATATTGGTAGCGTGGGGCATTCGAAACCAAATCGGGAAAGGTCAAGCTCACCCGCGATTTTACTTTTAAATTAGCAAGTGATTAAAACTCGCCAGCGATTAAGAATCGTTTGAAAATCGTATCTTGATTGATAAAGCATTTACCGTTATATTTTGAACTCTTTTTCCTTACTATCATGAATCCATAACGCCAAATAGAAGATATAACGTGACTGTTGACGATTAACTGATATTAGAAAAGAATAATGATTGAATGAAAATTCTGTGTTTATTATCGTTTGAGTACAAAATTTGAGAAGTTGTCACCGGTGACAACTCACCTACTGTTTTCACGTGAAAAGTTTTCACATGAAAATTGCAATGTTTATCGTTATCGTGATTCAGCTCAACACTGCACTTAAGCACCTCAGTATATGAAAAAGTCTCTAGAAAATCGGAATCGAATGCAAATAAAAAGTTTATCGTTGATACATGAGCACAAAGGCCTCTACTTCTAGAGTGTTCCGCTTTTATACAGTGCCCACCGTGGACGGATTTCGAAACAAAGGATCAAAATCCGTACAGCTATTTTATAACTAAATATTTAAATTGAAAGAGATTGATTGACCAAACTACCACTGTAAATAGTCAAATACGCACCTTGAGAAGCGATACGATTAATTTGTATTCCACGGAGCTGACTTTATTATTCACATTTTGCAATCAAAACACACTTGCGTAAATGTTCTACACGCATAAAAGCAGACGCCAGAAACTCCGTGTTTGGTGGGTCACGATTTGTTTTTGATTTATGTTGTTTAAATTTCAAAGCCTACTATCCATATCTATGGTCTAAAAGCTTACTGTCAAGTAACGTTACAAGTTATTTTTTTATGAAAATTACGGTAAAATGCAGCAATAATAGGACGTAGATGCCGAATATTGCAATGTTTTTTTAGGTTCAGTTGTATTCAGTGTTTTAAAGTCATATGATTAATTAGATGGACATTTCCCATAAAAGCTTAGTTTTATGATTTTTCATATAACTTAATATAATATTCGTATAACTCAATAATCCTTAATTTTTGTATAACAGTAAATTGCCCTGAATATAAAATCTGAGACAATAAAGTGAAATTACTCTAACAGGTACGTCACGTGTCATTTGACATGTTGTCTTTTAATGTCCTGTTAGAAAAATTTATATTGTTCTGATTCGTATTACGAAAACTTACACTCAAAGACCTACTCAAAATTATGTCTAATTCAACTTATTTTCGTTTAAACAAACAACAACAAAAAAAAATGCGAAAAGATACTGCTTCACTATGTTGATTATTGCACCAAAACTAGGAATCTGTTTGCTTTAAAAAGCACTCAGATAAGTTTGCTTGCAGAACACAGTCATATCAAAAATGATGAAAGAGCATTCTTAATCTTCATGAACTCATCGTTTTATTCAAGTGGTAACTTCTTCTTTATTATTGGGTAGTCCTATTTTTGAATAAAACGAGTCGAATCGGGCGCATTTTAAACTAAGTCTGGTTCTGCTTATGGTTATATTATTTATTTTGGAGGCCTTTATAAGACGTACATGAGAATATTTTAATACATGGGAAAGTGAAGGAATGTTTTTTTTTAAATAAACGTACTGCACATATCTCATCGCAAAACCACGAAATACAGCACCAATCTCTTTGCTAACATACGAGCTCACTGCTGAAAAAATCACAAAAATGAAAAACAAAACCTATTTCTTTGCTTGAATATCTTCTTCTTCTTCTATTCTATTCTTCAATTCTAATTTCTAAATGAATTTACATTTCCTGTGAGGCAATATAACTCATGAACGGATGGAACGATTTGCAAGATTTTCTCACTAAATCGCTTCGTCTTTCAATCAACTGTGTGTATATGTATTAGACCTCTTCATGTTTTCAAAAAGTATCAAAATTCAATCGGTCAGCCCAGAATCACAATTCTTATGCTATAATAAACCTCCTGTCAAATTTTCAGCTATTTCGGATAAAATTTCGAGATGGCTCAAGTCGATTTAGTGTGGGCTATTTTCAATTTTTATAAAAATCTAACAAGAGATGTAAACGCCGGAAATCATCGCAACAAGCTCTAAACGGAAGTTTTTTATGTGCTTTACAAGTCTTGTGAACATTGAGATTAGTTCCATTTGCGTTTTAACCATGATAAAGTGATTTACAAGTTTTTAAGTGCATAAAAATACTGATTCCCCTCAAAGTCGTTGTTCTACAATTTTTTTTATATCTTTATTAGGGAGACTTTCAGTCCTAGTCTGGCTCGTCTCCGGACAAAATCCTTATATTATTGCTAATTAGGCAGATACAAATATTTAAAATCTATTTTGTCTCCCCCCCGCGGATTTTTATTTTGCCGAAAAATAATATTTTGAGGGGGCAACAAAATAAAATTCGGCTAATTTTGAAGATTTTCAAAACATTCTTTAACAAATCCGAATTTTTTTTTGTTTTTTCCATTTTAATATTTATTTTTTATTATCCCCCCATTGGCCTTTCGGATACCAGTAGGACAAAAAGTTATTAAAATACTTGTAACGGCCTTATTGCTAATTCATTATATTATTATTCCTCTTTTTTCCCTGGACATTTTTTTGTATCTTTATTAAGGAGGCTGGCTCGTCTCCGGACCCTGGACATTTGAATAATACACAGAAAAGGTTAATCAAAATTAATTTATACTTATAATCTTAAGTACAACCTTTATGGCAGCGGCACAGCCGAAATATTTTATTGGTTTTGTATTGGCTAAAACTTTTTTACGAAATTCCGCGGTATTCCGTTAGTATTTAGTTTTTTTTCCGGCGAAATTTTTGGAATTCAACGAAACGAAACAAAATCAAAAAATCTGATTTCGCTAGCCTCGAATTCCGCGAAATTCCACGGATTTTTGTTTCGAACCAACGGAAATTTTTCGAAATACCGCATATCCTTAGAGCTATGATCATTTGAATTTTGATTAAATTTTGCTTCAAAAAGTCCCGATCATTCTGTCCAACCCCTGTAAGTTAATTGAAGAGCATTTTGCATCTAAAATTTGGTAATTTAGTTAGCATGACATCCACTATGTCACTAGGAAAAAAAAACTAATCAAAACGATGGAAATTAGATGCGTCATGATTATTTCCTGTCACAGGTCAACGCTTCTCGGTAAAAATCGATATTCAATTTCATCCCCTCTCGATAAATGATAATTTCATGATGACGAAGCGATAATCACTGCCTATATTTGCTCGCTAGTAACAGACCGGGCGCGCGGGGAAACAAGCAGTACGCCGCCTGACTCGTTTATGGTCAATGAATATCTCAATTAATGAAACCAATATTGCACAGGATCGTTCCCAGCATCTGGAATTTCCGGTCATTCAAATGACTATGTGCAGCCATTAGATGATGTTCGGAACGATATCGACAGCCAATCGGGTCTGGTTTTGTCGTCATTTTTTTATGTGATTTTGATGTTGAACACATTCAACCCAGAGTAAGTGGAACTAAATGAAAATTAAGTGAAAAACTGTTCACCAACTAAGCACCCTGTGCGGAGGTATTATGCAACACCAATGAATCGGCCATAATAGTCCAATCTACACCTACGCACAGCTTCCGACCGACACGTTCGTATTCTGAAAAATGACGAGTTTGAGACAGCAGGCAGCCGCACTTGCTATTCTACCGGTAAGCCAGACAAACATATTCATTAGGGTGAATCAATATTTGTAAGGTCTGCAGCTGTTTGTTGGCGTATGTAGGAATTCGCCATAATATGTTTGACCGCCTCTTCCACCCTCGTTTCCGCATTCCCAGCAACAACGGTTGTTGTTTGCACTGCTGCTAGCTGCAATGGTTTTATTGGCGATGTTGATTCTGACGACTTCATACACACAGGACGAACGTACGGACGGGAAACCCCCAAACACGACGGCGCTTAGCAGCTACGTGTGCGGGCGAGGTCCGGCCGGGGCGCGGCGGTGGCGAAGCGAAACAGTTTGTAGCAATTCCCATTTCCCAGGCTGGAATTATGGCGCATTGGACTACTCCATCAGTAAATCCATGGCGTAGCAAGGAACGGATGTACTTTGAATTAGAATCAATTCACGAATCGCCCCAAATCTGATCACTGCTGCCTACGCCGATGTCGTCCACCCACTTGACTTGCAGTAGGTCAATGCGGCACAAGTCTTATCGGATCGGACATGAAGACGACGACGTGGGAGAAATGCTTTCTCTTGTATTTTTCTGTACGTTGGCCGTGTGCTGCACGTTGCTGTCCGAAGCAATGTTCTGGAAAGGAGCCATCGCCGGTTGTTGTTCTGCTCGGCTGGTTATGATTTCCGGTAGCCCGGAGGGCATTCTGTCTCCGTCGTTTGGTAAACTGTTGGTAGCTGGCCAGTCAAAATAACACACCGAAAGCTGGACAACACATACTTGGGATTTTTTGGTTTTTGCTTTAGCTCAGTATTGGATAACCGTCTGCATCGCCTTCCAAATGATTTCGGACGCCTGTTTCTTGATGGGGAAGAATCATGTTGGTTTAGATTCCACGACTTCGTGCTTTAGCTCTGGAACACACTACGAGCGGTAGTGAATAATTTTCCTATCAATTTTATGACCCACTTGTACTGGAGGCCTTCAGCCGCTTCCACTCTGGGCACATTTTGCATCGGTCGCTCTGTTAGTCATAGAGGTTGGGGAAAAAATGAAACAATGTAGACAGTACGTTCTGCGGCTCGGCTAATATACAAGAACAACGGGCCATCAGTCTTCCCGAGGGCAGTTTTCAGTTTGTTCGAACTTGTTGGGAGGTTCAAGTGAGACGATGGTGCTGGTATCTTTTTGTCCAATTGCTGGAATTCACGTGGTTGTAAAGTGTCATTGCCTTGAGGGCGTCCGTCCGTCAGTGCAGTGTAACGATTAGGGACTCATAAATCGTTGAGATACCGAAATACGGAGCTTGATTTGTTGCTGAAGTAGGTCTGCCCTGGAACTGCGAGGGTTGCTTTTGCACTGCTGTTTAGGACGAAAGTAGTGGACTGTTCGGTATCTTTTTGGTTTGTGCTACCTTTTCTGATAAATTTGCCAATCTTCTGATTCTTCCGACTATTTGAGATGAGAAACTGTCGTTTTTAAACAGCATGAACATGGCAGGTCAGTAGCTTCTTTATGAATCTTGATAAAAAGTTAGATGAAGTAGCATACGTGAAAATTGCTGTTGCTTAGAGATTTCGTAAAGTCTCCCATACCTAATGGCTCATACTTGGTACGTAGCTCATTGCATTCAGTAGACAAGTTCTAATGCCATAAGATGAGTTTAGTACTATTCCATTTAATTCCACCACATTGTAATCTGTAAACGGGCTGTAGGGCTGCTAATCTGGAAATAGCGAGTTCTCATTCCGGTATAGGATATTTTCAGGTGGAAGGCATTTTTGACTCCTTGGGCATTGTACTTGCCATAAAATATACATATTATGCAATGGAATAGCTCTGGTCCTCATGAGTTCAAAGTCTGACGCTTCCACGAGTTTGCCGATGACAATCGGTCGCTAATTAAGAGTTTCGTAAGTACTTAGTTGGTAGTGTAGTCTGGGCACAGTCCCACGTCATCTATACCAAACAACCAACTCCGAAAAATGTAATCAAACATACAGAATTGAATGATCAGCAAAGGACTCAACAATGTTTAACGAAAACTGATTGCAAACTTGGTACTTGGAACGGTACTCGGTACTTCAAAAGCTGCAAAAGGTCAGGTCAGAAGATCCGAAGGTGAGGAACAGGTTAACGTTAATTCTGCACAGTGAACTTAATGAATGGCGGGTACCTCATTCAAGTATCACATCTACTACAATGGTGGCGAGAAGGTGGAGCAGCAGCGCCGAATCATTAGTTGGAGATCGGTAAGTGATCGCACCTGCGATTTGAGAATTAAAGGCAAGTTCCTAATCTACAACTTGATCAATGCATACTAGGGTGCCATTGAAAATCGACTTTTCGAATTTCAAAAACGGATAGTACTCAAAAGTTTCGTCTCCTCGAAAGAAGTCCCCATACTACATTTCAACTCAATCGGACTTCGAAGCTGTCTGGTCGAAGCGGTCAAAATTTGACTTTTTTGAAACACGAAAATTTCCCAAGAGAGGGTACAGAAAAAGTTCGAAATCGAATTTTTATTTTTGATTCCAAATATCTTAAAAATGCATGAAACGTCCAGATCTGGGGTTCCAAAAATTTTTGAAGGCTCAGAAAGTCAATTATCTTCTACCGCTTTCGTCAAACCCTTAACAAAGTCCGAATATGTTGAAATTTTGTATGCTGACTTTTTTTGAGGAGATGAAACTATTGAGCACTATACCCGTTGTTGAAACTCGATGTTCAAATTTTGCATGCACACGTACCAACCAACGAAAAACCCGATGATGTGAGGGACGAGTTCTATAAGCATCTAATCTATACGGAGAATGCCCAAAAAGATCACGACGTGAAGCTCATTATCGATGGTAACTATTTTTCACCCATTCATTGCAAAGGGGAGCCTACACGTAACTAACAATGACAACGGCCTGAGCCTTGTCAAATTTAGCGCAACCACAATAATGGCTATGTTGAGACTGTAGCCGTAGTATTATCGGTATTGAAGGAGATTTCTTCGCCACTGTGTGGTATTCAAAAGCGGATAGTGATGGCACACTTTTTTTCAGGAAACGTTTTATTCCAGCCTTTCACCCTTTGCACTAGTCCTTTAGTGTAACATTCGATCTGAATTTACTTTGGTCACAAAGTGTAGTTAGAGATTACACGGAGTTTATACGGAAGATTGCTTCAACAACGCGCTCGAGATTTGGTTTACGTAGAGGGTATCGTCTTTAGGAGTTGTCTTTATTGCCTTTCGAGAGAACAGACCATACTAAATTCGACTTGTACAGCAACACGATCGATGACTCTTCTGAACAGTCACAACCCACACATATTGATCTCTAGAATAGATAATACAACTCTCTCCCGTTAACCCGTTATCAACTACAGTAATAATGATGTTTGCTGTGAGCGTAGGCAAATTTACATACTAATGAAGAGCTATCAATGTATACTACTCCTACAGGCTATTTGCACGCAAACATATTTGACAGCACACCTGGAGACACACAAATGGCAAAGCATATTTTCAAATCGATAATGCTTTGGTGGACGGCCAGCATGTCTTAGAAGTAATTGATGTGAGGACCTTCTGAGGCCCAAATATCGACTATGACCACTATCAGGTAGTATGTAAGATTCGCGTTAGGCTTTCCAATATCACTTGTCGGACCATTTCGTTGCGGAACAATTCGCTCATAAGCTCCGCAAACCAATCGAAGGAGATTCAACTGGAGAAAATTTGAACGCAAATCCAGGAAGCGATCAATACAACAGCCACAGAGGTACTTGGTGCCACACAAGGAATCCAAGGGAAAGGCTAGTTTGATGTGGAGTTCCAAAGAGTGACAGATGAGAAAAATCTGGCCAATAGGCGCATGCTAGTGGCGGATACACGCCAAAATAGAGAACGATATAAAGAACTAAGGGCTGCTCAGAAAAAAAATCCATCCGCGTAAGAAACAGTGACGTACGACTGCATTACTTTAATCTACTCCCTTCTGCTTTGAGTATAATAGTTTTCATCGAAAAAATCCAATAAATCAATTTCTATAAAAGTCACGCAGTGATTAAAATGATCCTAATTTCGTGCTATTGTTGAATATCAATTGGGCAGTGAGGGCACAAATAGAGTTAGGATTGAGGATGATGGACAAGCAGTGGAGCCACACAAGCTAGGCTAAGTGGAAAAGAGATGCTTGAGAGCTAAAGAACGACAAGGCTGCTGGGAAGGACAGAGTATCAGCCGACCTTCTAAAAGTTGGGAGTAACCGGCTGAACGAAACAATCCACCAAGTGATCAAATTGATCTATGACAAAAAATGCCTTCTAGCAGGTTTGATGGCGTCAAATGTGCTATCTACAAAAAAGGGCCCATACTCGATTGTGCTAACACTCCGCCTACAAGGCGTTTGCAAAACGACTTTCTACGGTTTTGTAGCCAGCTAGTTTCGTAGTTTGAAGTCACGGACAAAACTTGCTCTGTACAAATCGTTGATTCATCCAGTTGTCATATTCGGCCATGAAGCATGGCCGTAAAAAGATGCAGACAATCGATTTCTCGAAAAATACTGAAAAATACTGAGTTCAATACTTGTGAATAGAGAAGTGGCGGAGAATACTGAATGGCGCATGAATCACGAGTTGTACAAAGTGTACAAAAATGTAGACATCGGCAGGCTTCTAAAATACGACAGATTACAGTGGGCTGGACATGTACTGCCAAGGTTAGACCAGACCGAACAAAAGCATTGGCTTCCTAACTTTGAAGAAATGGTGTATGGTTCGCGCTGTTCTCCGGATACTTTGGTTCGGAAAACTGTCTTGGGAATTTCTGTGCTGACACTGCTTCAAACTGCAGAAAAGGTGAGCCTTAAAACTTGTTGGAAGATCAGAACGCCCACATGGCTTTAAAGTGTGAATTATGTTAAGAAAAACAGTTGTTGGATTCTTGATAATGTTAGAGAAAGATATTGGCTCATGTAGACGTGTGGGTTGAGATGGATGAATCAAGAAAAGCGTATTATGTAAAGGGATGTATGAAGTAAGGGGATAAATGAAGTCAACTGAGTTCACCGTAGAAGCAATGTGCTGTCGGTAATGGATTGCCTGATCCGCGCTCAGTTGTTGGCCCTGTGGGGCTTGGATATGATCTTGGAAGGTTAGACCCCGGTCGATCGTTACTCTCACATCCTTCACTATCTTCGGGGTTTTTTTTTATGGGAAACTTGCCCAACTCAACGCTTGGTCCGGAAATTTTGTGCCTCACTCTGCAAACGTGGCCTCGGACTTACTTACTACACCCAACCGGCGGTTGTTAGATTATCTAACATTTCTGTATGAGAATCTAACAAAACCTGTATAAGAACTGGGCATATGCGAAATTGTTAGACTCTTATACAAAAAATGTAAGCTCTCAAACAAATATTGTTAGAAAAGCTAACAAAATTGTTAGATTCATATATATATATATTCATTGTATACAATACTTGTATAAGGATCTAACAATTTCGCATATGCCCAGTTCTTCTTGAAAATTCTACCAAGAGCTTTGAAACGTATGCGCCCTATATGTCTCCATCGACGACCAGTAGGATGTCCTCGGCATATATTGGGCGATAGAAGCTGAAAAACTTTTCCATGGTTATGACCGACAAGGAAAAGAATGACCTATGGAATTTTGCTGGATAAATACTTCCCGAAACTAAGGATTAGGAATATTCCCCCAGTTAGTACGTTGACAACCTCCGAAGGTCAACCCTTGTTCAATATTGTGCATCGAGATGAATTCGGGGGTGGTGGAGGTCTGAACTCCATTTGCCACTGAGAGTGGATTACTAGCACTGGCGGCACTAGAGCTCTAGTAATGGTGGGGCACCAGCATTTTGGGCGTAATTGGTTCATTGATTATTTTTAATTTATAATATCGGTCAAGCGATACGTCAATTAAAAAAATTTCAGGCAATTTTAAACATAACGAAATTTTTATTGCATTTTATCGTCTGCATTTTATGCAATGCAATCGTCTAATTTATTGGAAAGGTCTCTAGAAATTCTTTGGAATGCTTTTACGAGAAACGTCTAATTCTGTTGCTGGGCAACGCTCAAGATGGAAATCTTTCAATTTGGCCATTTGCACCACCAGAGGTGTACAGGATCCTTCGGAGCAAAAATCCCTTCCACAAATCTAGGACAAAATTTCATGAATTCCCTTGGGAGTTTCCGAACGAGTTGCTATCGAAAGTTATGACGAAACTCATGAAGGCATTTCCGACATTAAATTTGTCCAAGAATATCTTTATATGTTCCTCTAAGTATTTTTTCGGAATTTAGACTGGGGATTTTCCAGAAAACCCTCTGGAAATTACCTCGGAGATAAATTCAGAAATTCCTTTGGAGATTCCCCAAGATATTCTTTTGAAAAGTCAAAGAAGCAATTCTAAGAAAATTTTGCAAGTTTCTTCTGAAATTCCTTTACGAAGAGATTCTTTTACAAATTTCTTTGGAAAATCCTTTAAGTATTACTTTAAAATTCCTTTGAAAATTTCTTCTAGCCTGAAAACTTCCTCCAGGAAACTCTTCTGAAATTCTTTTAGTAAAACCATTTGAAATTTCTAACGAAATTTCTGCAGAAACTATTTCGGAAATTTTGTTGGAAGAATTTTTCCGAGAATTTATTGAACAAAGAACTAGGAAATACTAAAGGAAAAGTTTCTAAAGCACATTTCAAAGAAATGTCCAGATGAAATTTACGAAACGAAAGTAATTTCCGAATGACACTAAAAGAATTTCTGAATAATTTTCAGAAGTGACTCCCGAAAAAAATCTTAAAGAAATATTCGAAGGTTTCTAGTAATTTATATTTAAATTTCCGGAGGAATATTCGAAGGATTTTTTTTTTAATCGTTGGAATTCCTGAATGAAGTTCTAAAGAAATTTCGTAAGAACTCCAATAGAAATAATAGGAATACTGGAAATATTTTTTTTAAGAAATTCCTGAAATAATTGCTGAAGCAAATTTCTAAAAAAATTCGAAGGAATTCCTAAAAAAAATTCCACAGACATTCCTGAAGCCACTTTCAAAAGAAATCATAAATAAATTTCCTGAGAATTTCTCTAGAATTTCTAAGGAAATTTCGGAAGCAATTTCCATTGGTATTTCCGAAGAAATTTTCTTAGGAATTCCCGATGGAATTTCTATAAGAATTTCCGAAAAATATTCTAAAATTATTTCTTCAGGGATTTTCTAAGATATTTCGGAAGAAATTGCTGAAGAAATTCTCAAGATACGTATTCGTTAAGGATTTTTAAATGTTTTTCTAAAGGAATTTTTAAAGAAATATCTTGATGTATTTCTAAAAGAATTTCAGGCTCTATCTCCAAAGTAATTTTCTGATAATTTGCTGAAAGAATCCCTGGATGAAATCCTGAAGAAATTCTTGGGTGATTTCACAGAGAAATTCAAGAATTTCGGCAATTCCTGCAGGAGTTGCTTCATAAAGTCCTGTAGGAATTTGTTCGGAAACTCCTGACAGAAGTTTCAGCGGAATTAAGGGAGGCGATGGTATGGAATTTCCGATGGAATACCTGGAAGAATTTCTAAAAGTATAGCTAAAGGAAATCACGAAGAAAATTCCGGAAGGGTTACTAAAATAATTCTTAGACAAATTTTTAAAGGATTTTTCGAAAGAATTCCTTTAGGAATTTTAGAAAGTACTTCTAGATTTATTTGCGACGGATTTTTAAAGAAATTGCTACAGGAGCGAGATGGAATTCAGGACAGAATTCCTGAAGGAAATTTCGAAGGTGTACCTGAAGTATTTCTGGGTGACTAGCCGAATTAATTCCTGGGGCAGGATTTTATGATGGAAGGATGATGGAAGGTGTCGTGTGTCCCATCTACAAAAAGGGCGATAAGCTAGATTGTAGCAACTACCGCGCAATCACATTGCTGAACGCCGCCTACAAGGTACTCTCCCAAATTTTATGCCGTCGACTAGCACCAACTGCAAGGGAGTTCGTGGGGCAGTACCAGGCGGGTTTTATGGGCGAACGCTCCACCAGGGACCAGGTGTTCGCCATTCGCCAAGTACTGCAGAAATGCCGCGAATACAACGTGCCCACACATCATCTATTCATCGACTTCCGCATATGATACAATCGATCGGGACCAGCTATGGCAGCTAATGCACGAACACGGTTTTCCGGATAAACTGACAGGGTTGATCAAAGCGACGATGGATCGGGTGATGTGCGTAGTTAGAGTTTCAGGGACATTCTCGAGTCCCTTCGAAACCCGCAGAGGGTTACGGCTAGGTGATGGTCTTTCGTGTCTGCTATTCAACAACGCTTTGGAAGGGGTAATACGAAGAGCAGGTACAATTTTCAATAAGTCCGTCCAGCTATTTGGCTTCGCCGACGACATACATATTATGGCTCGTAACTTTAAGAAGATGGAGGAAGCCTACATCAGACTGAAAAGGGAAGCTAAGCGGATCGGACTAGTCATCAACACGTCGAAGACAAAGTACATGATAGGAAGAGGTTCAAGAGAAGACAATGTGAGCCACCCACCGCGAGTTTGCATCGGTGGTGACGAAATCGAGGTGGTAGAAGAATTTGTGTACTTGGGCTCACTGGTGACTGCCGAAAATGACACCAGCAGAGAAATTCGGAGACGCATAGTGGCTGGAAATTGTACGTACTTTGGACTCCGCAAGACGCTCCGATCGAATAGAGTTCGCCGCCGTAGTCCGGGTGTCCTCTACGGACACGAGACCTGGACGATGCTTGTGGAAGACCAACGCGCACTCGGAGTTTTCGAAAGGAAAGTGCTGCGTACCATCTATGGTGGGGTGCAGATGGCGGACAGTACGTGGAGGAGGCGAATGAACCACGAGTTGCATCAGCTGTTGGGAGAACCATCCATCGTTCACACCGCGAAAATCGGACGACTGCGGTGGGCCGGGCACGTAGCCAGAATGTCGGACAGTAACCCGGTGAAAATGGTTCTCGACAACGATCCGACGGGCACAAGAAGGCGAGGTGCGCAGCGGGCAAGGTGGATCGATCAGGTGGAAAATGACTTGCGGACCCTCCGTAGACTGCGTGGTTGGCGACGTGTAGCCATGGACCGAGCCGAATGGAGAAGACTCTTATATACCGCATAGGCCACTTTGGCCTTAGTCTGAATAAATAAAATAAATGGTGGTGTGGTGCAAATTGGTCAACTGATTAAAAAGATATCTCATTTTTACTCAATGTGTTTTACTTTTTACAACAATGCGAGTCCCGGAAGCTTAATAATTTTGGCTCCGTTATGTTTGTCCACATCTGAGCCTTTGGAATTAGGCTTTAAATAAAAGAATAAGAAGAATATTCATTTATTGTCTTTGATTCATGAAGAATGGTTAAAAAATTAATGAAAGACTTAACTCGGGAGTGGCTCGTGACTGGCGGCTGGATTTTTTCGAAATACCCCAGAAATGAAAGATAAGAAGCTATATTTTCACGTAGTTGAAATTTTAGCGATGCTCGTTTGGGATAAAATTGTTTTTCCAAATACGCCGTGCTCTGTTAGGTTTCATAATAAGCCACACTTCCCTAGAAGCTATCGAAAGCTTAAGATATTTAAAAACACGATGAATTCCCAAATTCATTCAATTAATATTCAGTTAGATAATAATAACATGTGCAAGCGAAGATAAATATCACGGGATATAAAAAATACAACCTTAAAAATCCATCTAATTCAAACAATGTCCATCGGATTTATTGAGCACTCCCACAACTCGCCAGCATCCCAAATTAACTCAACAAACGCGCAAATTGCTACAAATCCAAGGTCAAGTTTAATTACATTGACATACAAATGTCCATCTATTTAATTCAACGCTTTGTTACTACCCTCGCATTAATAAAATATTTGCAATATTGCTTGAAAGATAAACATTTACTTCAACGTGCATGACTCGGTTTTCAACACTAGAGTTGTAGCCAAACGCCATTTGGTTGATGGAAGGAATGGAGTCGGAACGAAATGTATCGGGGGACAAAGTAGGACGGAATATTGATGGACGTTGCCAAGAATCGTAACGAGTTGCCATACATGTGTTCACCGAGGTAAAGAGTTCAAGTGAAATTTGCGAAGTTTTGCATTCCAGGAACAGGATGATTTATGTGGTTATTGCTAAGATGTCTTACCGCGGTTGAAATCATGCGAAATTGTGGAGCAATCGTACGTACCTGCGAAGAAAGAAACAAAAAGATCATTAGATAATTTTACGTGTTGTTTTTGCCATTCCGTTGGATTTCTAATTTGAAGGGTCATAGTTGAGGTGAGGTCAAACCGTCGAGTATCATATATCAATACATTGGCTTTAGTTCAATGATAAGAATTCACGTTGTTCGGTAATTTGAATGTATTTCTCAAATTGATTAGCAACATGGTGGAAAAAATATTTTGTTTTAAATTCAATATTTTAGAATCCCCAATGACTGTTATCGATAACAAAAGCTATGTCATAATCCATTCAAATGAATTGAATGGTTTCGATTCTGAAAACAAATTCTGTGCATCTTTGCAATTTATCTTAGAATTTAATTAAAACAAATCTCATCATTAAATTTAGGATGTAGCACGATCGTTGTTTGGCAAACCGATTAACCCATGCAAAGTAGCGTTCACACGTACCCCCTTCTCGGTTTACAAACAAAAAGTTCCTTCACCTACGACGTGATAAGATGAGAAGAACTCCTTTAAATGACAGCAACTAATTCATCTTCCTCCGGCGCTAAAACCATGTCACACCGCATACGAGCTTGGTATACAAAAGCTCTCGACTCATCATCGTTATCGTATAGGGCAGCCTGCGCAAGTAAGGAGGAGGGAGGCGTACCTAACGATAATTACTGCCACGCACTGGAAAGCCGACGATGGATGAGTAATGATGTGTTGGTTGGCGTGGCGCTGCTCCGCGGTGCTTTGTGGGTCTTCTTCATGTTGACTGCGGGCTGTGAGCCGAACTGACTGCTGCAGATGAAGAGCCAGTCCGCCGATCGCTCACATGGCTCCCCTGCAGTGCTCCTCATTGGCTCGGGATGATGCAAAGTGCACTCGAACTTGTTACTAAAACGAGGCAGGCACCTACCACCATACTACTGGCTGGTCCGGGATGGGGGCTCATTTTTGCACTGTCACACATTGGATCAACCTCATCACGTCCCGCGTCGCCTTAGTATCAAGCAACTAGGGAGATAATCACTCTTGTATGTGCACACGCGCCAGACCTCTCGTACATCTTGATTAATTAGTGCTCAGAAATGCGATAAGGCGGTTGATGCGCGGTGATCCAGGGGGCCGAAATTGTATATATTTCAACTTGGACAAGACCGGTTAAATGATTAAACCAAAGATGCAAGCTTCACAATAACTCAACGTACTGTTGCGAAGTGATTCATATTATGGACTTTTGACCACCGGCGTATTTTTCACGAAATAGTTTTTAAAAAATTAATAGTTATTTACTTTATTCCTTTTTTCACATCTTTGTTGGTTAGATTAGAAAGATAAGGCGATGTACCAATAAACAATCAGTGATCCACAGTACCACTACTTTCAGAATATCTTAATAGAAACTGCAAACTGGATGGAAAGACGTTCCATTATATTCTTTTTCAGATCACTGTACCATCACCCGGTGCGGTGAGAACGACGGATAAACCTACTCCGCTAACGTGACGACTATGAGACGCTTAACTCCGATGGGAAGGGAGATTTCATTAAGATTATATTTTGTGCGGTATTATTTTTTCAGCATTCAGCGCAAAAATTCCTACATGTCATCTTGGCCAGGTTCCGGTCGTCCATCTTCAAGAGTAGGTACTTGCGAAGACGACCGGCGGACACTTTTCCATCTCATCTCCGGTGTTGTCCACCTGCCTCGGATCCAGCCCAGAGAGTGGTGGTGTTCGGTGTTCGAAGGTGCTCGGAGGTGAGTGAGGCAAATTACCACCGCCGCCGGTTCGTGAAGGTCCAATGCATTTCAATGAGCGCGAAAATGATTTATGGGTGCTGGATGCTACCGCGGAGGAGATATCGCGGCAACGATGATGGTGTCGGTGGTGTTGGCAACTAAGGGTATAAAAAACGACAGCAGAAATCCAAACGTTTTGCAGTCGTCAAGAAGGGAATTATGAGTAGAAAAATGACATCCATGGGCAATAAAAAGCAATAACGATGAATTATTATGCAACAATTCGTATGACCACGCGTATTCAGGTGGCTTTTCGTTTGTACGGGTGTGACCCTCTAAGTGGATAACGAGAAAATGGTGAGAAGTTTAGCTTTAATTTCAATTAACGATTCCGACAGTACGGTGAGTAACAGTTTGACTTCATGGAACGATCTTACCGTTGTCAGGAAATACTTTTCAATCAACCTAAAGAGAAAATGTATCAATCTACAGGCAGCACAATGAGGCATTTAATCCACGAGTTATTTATTTGTTATTTTGAAACATAACAGGGTGATCAGAAAGGTCACAAGTGATCAATACTATAAAAGTGGTTGGTAATATATTCCACAAAACCGGAAATTATCATAATGTGGTTTCGGTTGTCCATTAGTTATGGTATTGGCCGGCATCTATCAGCTGGATGATTCTTCTCGTACGAAACGGAATCGCACGTCAACGTGTTTAACCCTTTAAGACGACTTTTTTTACGGAGATTTATCGTACAAATTTGGGTTTTTTGATTGGATCCTGCCAAACTAGTATAGAAAGAACTGAAAAGGCATTGAAATTTTTTTTCGGATATCCTAGGATTCATTTCATTTCATTTATTTAGTTTACATCTTAACAGATAACACTGATTCAACAATTTGACGCCACAATGCACGGTTCGAGACTGCATCTCTCCATCCTCGAATACGGCCCACGCTCGCCAAGTCGTTCTGCACCTGGTCTGCCCATCTCGCCGTCTCGTACCTGCCGAATCGGAAGCGAACATTGTCGAATCTATGACAAAAGGTCAAAGGACAAAAGGTCGAAAGACAAAAGGTCGAAGGACAAAAGGTCGAATGGACAAAAGGTCGAAGGGACAAAAGGTCGACGGGACAAAAGGTCGAATGGACAAAAGGTCGACGGGACAAAATGTCGAAAGGACAAAATGTCGAAAGGACAAAATGTCGAAAGAACAAAAGGTCGAAATTACAAAATTGGTTAAAATTGAAAAGCCATAGTATTGAGAACAATACAAAAGAAAGCTTTGATGTAAGTACCGTCATCGGAGGTGACACTTGGCACAATAAGAGTCAGGTTGGCCCACACGCTTACTTCAGTTCACCCAAATATGGGTGAAGAGTACCTATAATCGCCAAAAAGTGCACATACGTATTTATGGGTGAATTGACGTTTACCTATTTATAGGTAAACTGATTTTACCCATATTTAGGTACTTACAAAGGAGCGAATTATAGGTAAATTTCACCCATATTTGGGCGATTTTTTGTGCTTTGATTACTGTTTGACATACTGATTGATATAGAAATGTTTTGAAATAATATTTGTAAAACATAAAGATTTATATTTAAAAATTTATTTTTAAAAAATTTACCAATAATAAATTAATCATAATTTAAATCGAAAGCCGGAGGAGATGAGAATTACGCGTCGCCGAACTTGTCTGCTAGTTGAAAATCCGATGTGGCATGAGCGACGAAGATCTAATTCCATGGCTAATTCATCGGCTAATTCTGTGAACGAAAAAAAAAGTAATTTTAATGTTAGGAACGCGGTGGTAGATCCATTCCCCTTCTTGACATTTTTGAACGAGGACGAAAATGACTGGAATAATGGCGCTGCCTCAATGATCCTTCTCTCATTAGATAAATACTTACCAAAAGCAAGAATCGCATGGACCTTTCTATTTGGAAAGTTTTGCTTTTTGGCGCTTCTCTCATCAGCTCCAGGATATAATAGATCGAGGATCACAGATTTTTTATTTCTGCTGCAGGTAGGACCGGTTCCACTGTGTGGAACATTGGAAGAGGAAGAGGAAGATCCGGTGGGTAGTTGGTGAAGTCCAAGCTCATACCACTGCTGACCGGCTAGTGATCGTATGGTTCTAGTTCTCGGATCGATTCTCGGATAAACGTGTGTCAGTGATGAAATATGATGTAGAGGCGGATGATTCAAATATAGGATGGGTTGATCTTGCAGCTGTATGTCGCCTGGTAGTTCCGCTGTTCAACTTTCTGGGACGCAAAATACAGTCTCGACGCGACTCTTCCCTTGGGGAGGCGTATGCATTAGGCATTGGTTGATTCATTCTTCCGGATATCATTTTCCTCTTTTCACCAGATTTTTCCTGTAAAGAAAATCATTGAAAAAGTTTAACACCCTGAACTATTAGCAGTAGCACAATCGAACTTACCAGCAAACTTCACCGGAAGCAATCTGCCGTAGGAGTATCCGAAGCTCGATCCGAAGTAGACAATTATTTACATGAAAATAGTCCGTTTTCCAAACATCTGAAATCTAGAAAACATGCAAGTTTATTAAATTGCTGACTTGCCCATCTTTTAGTAAAACACATTAATGCTTACCTTGATTAAAAACAACTAAAATTCACAGATTTTAAAATGATTTTCAGTTTATCAGAAAAAACACAAATTGTTCCAAACGAAGTAAAAAGTTAATGTTATTATTTTCATCCATATATGGGTAAACATTTTCACCCATATTTGGGTAAATTCAATTTTTCTAGATTATAGGTAAAGTTCACCAATTTTATTGGTGAATTTAACCCATATTATTAGTAATTTATGAATTACTCAAATATGGGTGAATGAAGTACCTATTTATAGGTAAACTGATCTAAGCGTGCATGTTTTCAACAAATTCAGTACAAGGAAATTGTAATATTAAATACCTTTATGAGCTATTCAGACAGCCGACCTACAGACTGTTCGTGAGAACGATGACCCAATCTTGACTTGAACCAAATATACTATATTAACAATATGATTCACTCTCACGAAATTTTGGCGACACCGCATGTGGCGCCATCCGTGCCCAAAAGGATCGATACACACTGAAACGAAACTACCCAAAATATGAGGATCGTTAAACACACACACACTTCAAAATGTCATCAGAAAAAAACTAGGGATGCCTGATGTTTTGTCGTGCACATAATCGATTAAAGTTAAATAATGTTCAGCCAAATTGTAGTAGACTTGTTTTTGCTAATATGTATAATCAGGGAATCAATTTTTCTTGGATGCGCTTGCGAAACAAGCGACAAAAGAGAACCAACGACAAAACTTTGTTTTTGTCGGAGATAATAATGACAAAGATCCGATTTTTTTTGTCAGCAACAAAAAAGAAGACAATTTTGTTGCTAACTTTTCATCCCGTTATTTTGCATTATCTCTACAGCAAATCTCGGTTTTAAGCTATCATAGTTTCTGCTTTTATGGAAATATTCGAGAATCTAACTATGATTACAAAATTAGCATCGTATTCTCGAAAATATCAGAGCATGCAAGCCAAATGATTCTTGTCATATTGTTTTTGGGTTCTGACAAAGGCTTGTTGCGAGGTGCGTTTGTCAGTAACAAACTCTGTTGACGACAAAGGGTATATTGTTGGGCGTTGCTCGAATATTGATTCCCTGGTATAATAAATTTGATTTTGAACGTTGAACACGTTGAATCACCATATCAAAAATGACACACGGTGAAACATTTGGAAAGCTAAGAGGTTGCTTTTGAAGTTAATATTCTTCATTCACATCTCGCTTTATACTCGTTCTTTGTTTTCACACTTTTTTACTGTTTGACGGTTTTCATCCTATATTGGGCTAATTCTGCAGCTCGTTTTATTTTTTATTATTTTGTTTAAATTTTAAAAATATTTAGGGGCATCAAATAATATGATTCTTTGGGAAATTTGACAATAAATTAGTCAAAGAATCGACTGAGACTAATAAAACAAGGTTATACTTTTGGGAAGTATTGATTTGAAAAAGACACTTTTATACACATATCGTACAAGAGTTCATGCATTTTACTTATATATATATATATATATATATATATATATATATATAAACTAGCTATTCAGTTTGCAATCAACCAAATTGATCACATGGTTTAAACATATACGAACGTAGAACGAAAATACTTCAAGCACTTATTCACTTCAAGCACTTATGGGGGAATTCGTGAATGAATCAAATTGATTTTGATATACAGGGGTTGGCCAGAATGATCGGGACAGGAATTTTTTTATTAAATTTCAAATGACCATAACTCAGTGAAAAATCAACCGATTTCTTTGGTTCTTACAGTGTTTGACGGGAAAATTAATCAAGTTTTGGAAAACGGGATCAAATTCATGTTCAGGCCGCTGTATACCGGAGATTATTTTTAGACCAACATTTGAAAAGGGCGTAACAGCCAAAATTTATTCCTTCTGATTCTTCGTCTTCATATAAAGCTATATACACAATTCTCATAGACTCCCGTCATACGCATATCTGTCCCATATTTGCTGAGATTTCCTATGTACATGGGACAATTATGCGTAGAACGGCAGTAGAGGTGAGCGCCGGTCCGAAAATCGTCGGTAGCGACAGCGCACAATGGTCGAATTCGTCAAATTTCACGACATAATTCGATAACTCGAAAACCATCTGCGCTAAAGTTTTTACGTTGTCAGACGAAATTATCTACAAGAAAAGATCTATTTTTGGTGTAAGTTGTCATTAGAGTGGCCCTTTTGTGACAAATTTTGTAAAATGTATTTTTTTAATCTTTCAAATTAGGGGGTCGTACTGTTCTACAAAGTTGTAGAAAATTTAATTCTAAGCATTTTTGCTAAAATAATATTAATTTTATCTCATACAGGTAATGTTTTATGACAAAATTACTAAATTTAGATAGGGTGGTCCCGAGAAAAAAAAACAATTTTCAGCTTCTACTTTTTTACTTTTTTTACTTTTTTTAGAACAGTACGACCCTCTTATTTGAAAGATTAAAAAATACATTTTACAAAATTTGTCACCTTAATGACAACTTACACCTAAAATAGATCTTTTCTTGTAGACAATTTCGTCTGAAGACGTAAAAACCCTGACACTGATGGTTTTCGAGTTTTCGAATTGTGTCGTGAAATTTGACGAATCCGATCATTGTGCGCTGTCGCCACCGAAGATTTTGGGACCGACACTCACCTCTACCGCATAATTGTCCCATGTACATAGGAAATCTTATTAAACATGGGACAAATATGCGTATGATGATAGTCTAGGAGAATTGTGATTTAAATATTTGCTCAGAACCACAGGATACCACTTGGTGCAAGAACGCTGCCTACTAGAACAATAGCGTGCATGCGACAATGGGTGGAACCGGTTTCACGGGTTTTACGGAAACGGCCATATCTCAGGTTTTTGTTGTCCGATCTGTAACATCAATATAGTAATCAACTCAGGAAGAGCTTTAGTTTATGTAAAAAATATGAAAAGAGTCAACGTTTCACCCAAGCAAAAAATACAAGCGCTCAAAAAATATCAATTTTGACATGTTATCAAATAATCCGGATTATCTCCGGTGTCCAGTGGTCTGAAGATGGATTTGATTATTTTCCAGTCGAACACTGTAAGAATCATAGAAATCGATTGATTTTTCACAGAGTTATGGTTATTTGAATTTCGATAAATTTTTGCCTGTCCCGATCATTCTGTCCAACCCCTGTACATCATTGTAGGATACCACACTATTATTGCCCATATTAACTCAATTTTCAAGGAATATTATCAAATTGAAATGTATTTTCGTCATATATGAAAGGCATGTAGAGGAAAGCTATGAGAAGTGCTTTTATATAACAAATAAATCTGGTTGGGACTGCGTTTTTGCAAATGTTTACGTAATTTGAATATTAGTATTTATTTTGCTTCGTCGAAAATTTTACAACAGAAGTTATATTCTTCATTAAATAATGCAATAAATGAAAATAATTTTGGCCATCGAGCCCATGTGTTTTCAAAAGATACCAATAGGACATGGCCAAAGGTGCTGGTTGAAAGAGATGGCGCCACTACATTTGTAGTAAAATTAATTTTCTTGTATGGACAAATCATCCGTTCTCTTTAACTACGCATCACAGCGATATATGACCTAGGTAGAAAAGCTACAAATATTTTTCTGATTTTTTATACCCTCATTGCATTTTTCAACTTTAAACAATAAATGAGATCTGATTACAGCTCCATACTAAACTCGAGCGATTTACTACAAATTTCTTTATGACTGCTCTCCACCTAGAGTGTACAAAAGTAACATTCATAACTTACGCCATTCAACGACAGTTGTCACTGCTGTATATGCAAAATTACATTGATATAAATACGCAGCATCGCCACCTCTCGTTTGGTAGTGTCAATATCGCAATTTATACCAGCAGGTGCACTAGTGTTGTTGAAAAGATTTGAAAGGGCCTCAAGCGGATTTTTAGCTAGAATGCCACTGGTCTCGTCCTATTCTTGTTCAACCAGTGCAAAAAAAAATTTGCACTTCGTTATGCCATACATGGGGTTAGACAGAATGATCGGGACAGGCAATTGGGTATAAACAAATATACTATATTAACAATATGATTCACTCTCACGAAATTCAGGCGACACCACATGTGGCGCCAACTCGCGTCCAAAAAGGTCGATACACGTTATAATTAAACTACCCAAAATATGAGGATCGTTATACACACGCACTTCAAAATGTCATCATGAAAAAAATAGGGATGCCGGATGTTTCTTCTGGGAAATTAATCGATTATTTTTTTTCGAATTCTATCCGAAAATCAAATGTTGTAGCTGAAGTGTGGTAGCCATTATTTTTGTTAAAATGTATAATAAATTTGAAATTGCTCGTTGAACTGTACCCGACGGAATGGTACCACTGCTGGTGTAGGTACCATATCGAAATTGAGGCACGGTAAAACAGGTTGCTGTTAAAGTTACCATTCTTTATTCATTTCTTGCATTGTAGTTGCTCTCTGCTCTTACACCATTTTGCTGTTTGCCTGTTTTGTTCATATATCTGCAGCTCGCCTCGATGCAACACTTTTTTGATATTTGAGAATTGGATTTTTTTTTAATAGTTAAAAGCATCAAATAATATAATTCATTGCGAAATTTGACTTTAAATAAGTCAAGGACTCGACTGGTACAAAAAATCTAAATATCGACTCGGAACACTAGGCGTGAGAGAAAAATCATGTAGCTGGTTAAACAGCAACTGTCGCTCATAAACTCGGCGAGCGAATCGAAAAACATCATTTTGGAGAGAATCTGAACGCATTGAAGGTAGCAAGTCCGCGAGGTGGTCAATACAAAAGCCTCAGAAGTTCTTGGTTTCATTCATACTCTGAAGCAGAGGCAGAGAGAAACAACCGCCTCCAATCTGGCCTTATGGCGTTATATTCATATCTACAAGAAAGGGTGCATTCTCGATTTACGAGATGTACGATCAACAACAAACCAGACGAAACTAAACGAACGAACGATGAAAGATAATGCAAGGCCACGGCTTTCCGTAAAGCGAATTAGGCTGATTCGTGTGTAACCGCATATTCTGATGCTCGATCAGAATATCAAAATCGAGCATCCGAATATCTGGTGAGAAAGATTTCAAACTACTGGAATTATATTTAATAGTAATAATTCGTCTAATTGTAAATCCAAATCCAATGTAAAACTACTACACAATCTCTAACTATTTCCAATACTTTTGATAATAAAAAAAATTGCGAAAAATACCCAGCTTTGTCCGGGTGTTCCGTGTTTCAAATGTTTACCACAACAGCTGACCCAAAATTGTATTCTATTGATTTTTTACCTTTCCCCGTTCAACTCACCAACCAACCTATACAAACCTAGCGGATCCCAAAACGAATTGATTGGGGAGAAAATCTTGCAAATCGATCAACCCGTTCGCAAGTTAAATAGTCAGGAAAGAAATCTCGCTTAACTTTTCAAAAGGACCTAAGTAACATTTTTTCATGAATTAATTTGAATACAGCAATCAATAGCTTTCGTTTTGTTCTGTTAACTGCGGTATTCAAATTAAATCATGAAAAAAATGTTACTTAGGTCCTTTTGAAAAGTTAAGCGAGAAATCTCAACTCATTTTTATTATAATAAATAAATAAGGCTTAAAATAACTTAACGTAAAATTTTTTTAAGAAAATTATTTTGAGCTTTTTAGTGGAATGTCTTCACTTGCCATAAGCCGAGTTTGTACCTTCCCATTTAATTCCACCACTTGATTGTACCTTGACAGATACGTATTTCGACCTCAACAGTAAGGTCATCTTCAGTGTCTCGTACTTGACTCGTACTCGAGTCGAGTCAAGTACAAGACACTGAAGACGACCTTACTGTTGAGGTCGAAATACGTATCTGTCAAGGTACAACCAAGTGGTGGAATTAAATGGGAAGGTAGAAAGTCGTCTTATGACAAGTGAAGTTATTTAGACTATAACTTGGTAATAATCGCTTCCTCCTTTGTTTATATGATGATTGGAAGAAAACAAATAGAGGAATCTCATTTAATAGGGACGTGGTAAATAATAGATAATTTTTTAACTAAAAGGTTCCGTTTCAGAGAGAAAAAAAGTTGTTCGGGACCCCTTTTTCAAATAGTCACGAAATGAAAGCTTTAGAGCTATATTTTTACGTAGTAAATGTATTAGCGATGCTCATTTTTTTGTCGTAAAGGTCCCCCATACACACTAGCATGCATAATCCCATTTTTGAGAATTCCCAAATCGTTATCAATTTTTTAATATGATTTGACAGGGAGAAACGAAATTTTGTGAACAATCTGCTCGATATGAGAGGCTGATACAAATACAATTCAAACATAATTACATTTGTGGTACAATCTCTATATATAAAAATGAGTTTGCATTTCCTTTGAGGCAATATAACTCACGAACGGATTGACCGATTGGTACGGTTTTCTCACTAATCGATTCGTCTTCAGGTCCGCTGTGTTTCTATAGGTATAGATAGGTATAATACCGTGGACCCCCGGTAATATGACCGCTTTTAATCTGAACACTTTTTAATTTGAACCCCGTTCGTTTGAACATCGTTCAAATTAAAAATGGTTCAAATGTCATTTAACACGTGGAATCGAGAAAAGAAAAATGGAACATCGTGGAACGGAATGCAGAATCAAAACAAACCCGCAAAGAGAGCAGCCAGAAACCAGTTTTTCTGATGCAAATAGAGTAACCAGAAGTTCAAATTAAAAATGAACCCCGTTAATTTGAATGAGGTACCGTTCACATTATCGGGGGTCCACGGTATTACCAAATTTTGAGGAGAAAGTTGAGAAATTGTGGAAATACAATTTTGAGGCGAGTTGTGAGGAAACCCAATACGATGGCGCAAAAAATGTTCTAGAGTGCATCGCTGAATGAACTCCACAATTGACAGTAAGAATGCAAAATATAGTCGAGTCTCTACATCTCGATGTTCTATATATATCGTTATCTCTCCCTATGTCGATGGTTTCCTCGGTCCCTTGAATCTACATACAT
Organism: Armigeres subalbatus; assembly: GCF_024139115.2. Lineage (NCBI taxonomy): Eukaryota > Metazoa > Arthropoda > Insecta > Diptera > Culicidae > Armigeres > Armigeres subalbatus. The sequence goes on along the minus strand of NC_085141.1, from coordinate 367,186,903 downwards.
TTTGGCTTTCTACATCTCGATAACCTCCCTATCTCGATGTGTTGTAATCGTATTTTGTTGTGGATTCACTCTCCTTATGTCGATATGTTCAAATTTTTAGGCTACTAGACCATCTTTGGACGATAACAAACACATCAACAATAAGTAATGACATTTGTTTTGTTGTCGTTTTGCATAGCAACAAGCTTTTTTGGATCTAGTACCCATTTAAATTTTTCTTCCATTCCTCGATCTCTCCCTATCTCGATGGCCCCTTCAATATCTAGAGGTGGAGAGGCGACTGCAGTATAATCCCGAGCAAGGTCGGGTACGTTCAACTAGTTTTTTTTTTGCAAAATCATCGAAAAATAATCTATTAAATCCCAAAAAATATCTGATATTGGATACGAAATCGAGAAAGCACAATAAAATTAGCTAATTAATTTTAGCGGAAATATCTCACCGTAATGCTACGTTTTGAAAGGGCAAGTGAATTGACTTACTGTCCGTTCAAGTGAGTTGAACGAAGGTGTTTGGACGCGTTTAATCCAAGCGACTTGTTCAATTCACTTTCCATGTCAAAACGTAACATAATAATCATACCCATTATGATAAGCGCAACATAACAAAACGCAATCGGAGAGTGTCATCTTCCTTGCTTTCCGCTCAAGATACATATTCATTCAATCAATGGTGGGCAGCGAAAATTTTCAATTCATAATAGGGAAAATGTTAATAAAACAATAAGTTGAAACGCAGGTGTTAAGTTCCAGTAGGAATTTAGGACACCGAAGAGGAAGAAGAATGATGCATTGGAATAATATCGATAATATTCATAAAGAATTAATCAAATTTCTTGCTGAAGAAAATGATTGAAATGTTTACAGTGGAAAAATTATTTTAATGTTTGCGGAACGGCTTTCACAGTTTGAACGATTGAAGCAAAATTGTAGTTTATCTGCATTGCACAGCTTCATCGCAATATTTACAGTAGTGTTTGCATTTAACAAAGTCGATATTCCGGTAATCGATTTATTTATAATGTATGGACATCCCACACTGTTAAATGGCATCGAACAAATGTGTGACTACTCACCGGAAGATGGCAGGAGGGTTTTCCCGCACAAACTAGAAAAAAACATGTTTAGATTCCTCTTTGCTTGCTAGATGATGTAGTTATCACCGGCAAATTGTTCGCCATTTCGATGTATGGGAAAACTCGAAGTGAACCATATTGTTAATATAATATATTTGGTATAAAACAAGTTGTGAATTTGAAATTCCAAAGATTTTCAGACCGGTGCATATCACTAATTGATGATTAGGAATCCGCTAGACCTGTGAAAAATTAATCGCGAACAGCCTTGCAAATCAGTCAAATCACTGCAGAGTATGCAGAGAAAAGCTCTAATTTTTATTAATTTTGCCTTCGGTGAAAGCATGGATACAAACCCATAGATATAAAAATGAAATTCTAACTCAAGAAGAATATTGATGCATTTAAATGAAAGGCACTAGAAATGTTACGATAAAATGTTACGATAAAACATATTAATTACATTATTAAAATCAAACAAATTTATCAAAAGATATTTGGCAGGTGAAGTTGCGAATACTTTCCTGCTTAACTAACATCAAATACTTTTTTCAAGAAAAGTACGAACTGTTGAGAGTATCCACGTGTGATATATGCTAGCACCTGGATGCTGGCAACTGTGGATAAAAAATCTTGCGAAAAACTAACTAATGCCTTCAATTATTTTCGACCCGAAAGAAATTGAATCAATATTTTCTAACGCGCCGCAAGCATTTCGGATCACAATTATCTATTATTATTAATATATCATCGAAATATGTGTAAAATGAAAAAATCGATCTGTTGATGATCGATTTATTCAGAAAAGTATGGACATCCCTGCACTGTCGTATGACAACTTTTCTACAGCATGACTGTCACTGTAAATTTGAAGGAAGATTTGCTAGAATAAACAAGAAGAAAACACATTTAGATTCCTCTTTGCTCGCTAGATGATGTTGTTATCACCGGCAAATGGTTCGCCATTTCGTTGTATGGAAAAGCTCGAAGTGAACCATATTGTTAATATAATATATTTGCTTGAACCCACAACCTCTAATTTCTACACAAAACTCTACCACCAATATGCAATATGCATAAGCACATTCATTCATTTATTTAACTTACATCTAAACAGAAACCACTGAATCAACAAATTGACGCCACAATACACGAGTTAATAATTCGAGAACACGGAGTTCTTTTTGAAAAAATCTTAAACGTCTAACTACCTTCACTGTTCACAACCAACTGATTTATTATCCTCAACTTAACTATATTACAAGTATGCTGAGTCTGCACTGCCTCGGTAGCTACAGGTTCGATGATCGCCCTCGATATCGTTCGCCTGGTTCTGCTGATGCGCCTCGATGTTGCCAACTCCAAAATGCTGATATCGATGGGAACGTCGATGGAATTCCACAAAGTCCGGTCGGCAACGATGTTAACTCATGGTTTGAGGCCGCATCTCTCCATCCTCGAATGCGCCTCAAACTCGCCAAGTCGTTTTAAACTTAGTCTGCCCACCTCGCTCGCTGTGCTCCACGCCGTCTCGTAGCTGCCGGATCGGAAGCGAATCCCATCTTTGCAGGGTAGTTGTCCGAAATTCTTGCAACATGCCCTGCCCATCGTACCCTTCCGGCTTTAGATACCTTCTGGATACTGGGGTTCGCCGTAGAGCTGAGCTAGCTCGTGGTTCATTCTTCGCCGCCACACACCGTCTTTTTGTACACCGCCAAAGGTGGTCCTAAGCACCCGTCTCTCGAATACTCCGAGTGCTTTCATATGCATAATCATGATTATATCCTGGAACACTAATGCAGGATCGTTCATGCTCTGTACCATGAGGTTTTTCGTTAATATTGTATAAAATACAACATCACGCATGTTTGAGTGTTACTTAAAATGATTCGTAAGGTTGAATCACCGAATAATGTGCATAATGTAAACTGTTATCTACGGCTTAAGGCCAGTCTTTGTGTACATGCTTCAGAGTTTATTTCTTACTTAAAACCAATAACAACGTCACGTTGAAATAAAACCAATAACATCCCATTGTAATGTATAGGAATGTATAGGAAGCCGCGTTAGCGAAATAATTATACGACACTGATTCAAAGATACCAAAAATAACGTATTTCACTCAAAGATGCACTCGAAGCGACACGTGTTACAAGTATTAATATTTAAGTTCTCGTCCCGAGAACTAATCAAAATCATACAATGCTCGCCCTGGCTGCTGAATATCCACTGTAAATTGGTAAAAGAACTGCCCATGAAATAAAGAAGGAGAAATCTCTGGGAAATGTAATAAGCTAGATATTTTTTGAAAAACATGTTTTCAAACTTGTCGTATATTTAGTATTTTTCATGTATACAGAATTAAAGATATTTAAATTTTGTTCATTCGACTTTTTGTCCTTTCGACCTTTTGTCCCTTCGACCTTTTGTCCCTTCGACCTTTTGTCCCGTCGACGTTTTGTCCCCTCGACCTTTTGTCCTTTCGACCTTTTGTCCTTTCGACCTTTTGTCCCTTCGACCTTTTGTCTCTTCGACCTTTTGTCCGTCGACCTTTTGTCCTTCGACCTTTTGTCTTTCGACATTCTGTCCCAAAGCCTGCTGTTCTATGTACAGAGTCAATATATACAAGGCTGGGATTCAATTGATTTATGGGAAACGTACACTAACACCTAAAACGTACATTATGCCTAACGTTGACCCATAGAGCATGGAAAAGAAACCATCAGCGCTAGCTGGATTAATATTGCTTGTCTGCAAACCGCAACCTCTGCAGCATCCATTCTTTTCTGGGCAATTAAAATGACGTTCTCGAACTCTGTGTAACGTAAGTCGTGAGCAATAAAGCTGTTTAATTTGAAATGTACACTCGTCTGTCTCAATGTTCGGCACAAAATACGATTCATAATTGCTGTAAACGAACGGCGATATTTTTACAACTGTCTGACAAACCCTTTAAAAATTAATTGCAGACGCAATTTGATCTTCACTGCTTTCGGGCCGAGCTCCGCGAGTTACGATGCCGGCGCGACGGCGTGAATAAATATCTAAAATAGACATATTTATGTTTCGTTTTACGTACTACGCGGTTGTACCGAGCACCCACGCTACTGCCGGCTGGTCGGACAGGTGATAAAATTTGAATGGAAAGCATTTAACCAGACATTTTACAGCAGAATCCTGGGTGGGCTTGAATGGACGTGAACGAACAGCGTCTGTGGGTTAATCCAGTAGAACTGATCGTACAAATGTGTATCAAATATCATTTGCAGTACTGTTTTATCATTGTTAGCTGCAGCAATACGAATTGAAACCCTTGTCGAACAATAAATGGGAAACATTGAATCCGTAAAAAAATTAGAACATTCAATTTCCGCATTGAATTTCAAGCAAGCAACGTGAAACGACAGAAATGTCATATACTGTCGATCAGCTGCGACAGAATTCTGAAGGTGTTGAAAGCAGAGTTTGTCCTCCGCGTCAACGCTGTGAATAACTGTAGGATGCAGTCATTTTGAAATGCGCTTAAAATCTTATAATGTTGCTACACAGTTTTCCCAAATAAAACTATACCTTGGATTTTAATCATTCTATCTCTCTGGAATAGGTTTTTTAACAAATTGATATCCAGAGTTTCCCAAGCTACAACAAATCATTTAAATACCATTAAAATCATCATGAAATTCGGAACAACCCAATATTGAACAATGTATTTTTTTTTTGTTCTGTTTGCATTGAGCTGTCCCATCTGAGTTGGAGGGTCCTTATCCTTGCATTAAGTAAATGGAATTGGAAAAAGTAGTTTATTCGATGTTAAAAGATTGGTCATTGAACGGTACTCTGAAGAATATTTATAAAATAAAATCATGAATGATAGCCATGAAGGCATTCATTGACATATTTATAAATGCATACCATAAGAACAGTTTGTTTCCGTACAGTTAGCCTATAACAATGCTACCTCCGGGGCACCGTACGCATCAACCAATGAGTTACTCCGTTCAGCATTTCTCAACCCAACTGGTTTCCACTTGATGGTGAAACTTTGACATTCGAATTCATTTTCCACCTCTCATCAAACTCTAGACAGACAGAGTTCTCCTTCTGGTGTTTTTCCGGAAATTACACAATACATACCGTTCCGGATCCGGAGCGTTGTTGGTGGTGTGATGAATCTGCTACTCGGTCACGTCGTTCATCTCCGTCCGTGGTCGCCAACGCGAACGTGTGAAATACAAAACGGAAACATTTCAAACTTCCTGATGAGGTGAAACCGATGCAACGGAGTTTCTCCAACTTAGTTGTGCGCCGTAAAGCATAAAACTCTCTCCTCTAGTGCTGATGATGATGATGGATCTATTTAAACCGGTGGTGGTGGCATTGGTACGGTGGTTGCATCTCGAAACCGAAATGTATCGATATCGTAGGTGGGATTCTCCCCATGCCCGCCCCATACACAGAAAAGAACCTTCATCCATGCATTAGTAATTAGTCGGCCAATAAATATTGCAAGCGTAGGGAATAAATGGATTTTGCAGTTTGAATGTGCGATGGATCTACCAATATAGAAAAATAAAACTTTTCTGCTCGTATCTGAACTGTTGATTTGTTCTTATTGTTATTTGTCTAAAAAATTATGAAATTGCCGGAAGAATCTCAATGAAGAAAGAATTAGAACTTGGTTGGCATTGTACAAAAATATGAGAAAGTTAGTTCTGAAAATGGATTGCGAGAGTTCGGCTACGTGCCTGGTGCTGGGAATTTGGTTTCATCAACAAAGCTGCGGAGGTCGACGGAGGTCCTTCGTAGCTTAGTAGGGAAAGCACCAGTCTAGCGTACTGGTTTCGTGGGAACAAACCCCACCGAAGGAAGTGGTTACCCTCCAATACCTTTTCCGAACTAAATTTATCACATGTTGTGCATATGCATAAATCGAATTTCAGACATAGTAATAAACAGAATTTGCAGAAGAAATTAAAAAAAAAGCCGAGGATATTGAGAGGAACTTGAAATTTCGAAGGAATATCCAATGAACTGCCGAAAAATTTATCTAAGAATAACAGAAAATTTGCTGAGGAAATTAAGAAGAATTTGTCGAGGCTATATCAAAGAATTTGCAGATCAAATCCCGAAGAAGTTTCCTCTCTCTGAAGAATTGGCCAATAAAAAGTTCAAATAATTTGCCAAGGATATCAAAGAACTTGCCGAAGTAATTTGGATGAAGTTGCCTGGATAACCTTTTCCGATAAAAAGGTAAATAATTTGCCGAGAAAATTGAGAAGATTTGGCTGAGGAAGCTTAAGAGCATTTGCCGAGGAAATTTTGAATGATTTTCCAATGAAATACCCATTAAGTTACCGAGGAAATCACTAAAAATTTGCCGAGGAAACTCTGAAGCATTTGCCGAGAGTTCAAAATATTTGTCAAGAAAATTTCGAAGCATTTTCCGAGGAAATTTCTAATAAATTGTCGGTGAAATACCCAAGAATTTGTCGAAGAAGTTCTAAAGAATTTGCTTTGATTTTTTTAAGAATTAAAAGAAAAAATTCCAGTCAATTTGCCGAGGAAATTGAGAAGAATTTTCTCAAAAGAATTTTACGAGGAATCCCCGAAGAATTTGCCGAAAAAACTTAAAAATTTACTAAGAAAATTTCGAAAACTTTGCTGAGGATATTTCGAAACATTTGCCAAGGAATGTTTTGGAATTTCGAATAATTTGCCGAAGAAATTTGGAAGAATTTGCCGAGAAAATTGTTAATTGCTTAACAAAGAAATGTTGATGAAATTATAAATGATAATTATCGCAAAAGGATTTGATGAAGAAATTGTAAGAAGTTTGTCAAGAAAATTCCGACGAAATTCCAATGAATTTCCCCTAGAAATTTCGAAATATTTGCCGAAGAAAATTTGAAGAGCTTTCCGAGTGAATTGCGAAGAATTTGCCAAGGAAATTTCGAAAAATTTCGAAGAATTGGCCGAAGTTATGCTGACGAAATTACCGAGGAAAACCCGAAAAAAATGCAGATGAAGCTTCAGAGACTTTGTCAGAAGAATTGCAACGAATCTGCCGAAAAAATTTCGAAAATTTTGACGAAGAAATTGTAAATAATTTGCCGAGACATTGCACAGAATTTGCCTAACGAATTTCGATGGAACTACCCCGAAGGATTTGCCGAAGACATCCTGAAGAATTTTCCGAGGAAACTCAGAAAAAATTGTCGAAGAAATTTCGAAGAATTTGCCAAAGAAATTGCAACAAATTTGCCGGAAAAATTTCGAGGATGTTGTCGAAGAAATTTCAAACAATTTGCTGAGAAAATTGCACAGAGCTTGCCGAACTGATTTCGATGGAATTACTGATGATGTGCTGGAGTATTTGTCGAAGGCAAAGAAGTTCTGAAAAGTGTATCAGGAAATTCCGACTAATCTGCCGACGAAATTCCACCGAATTTCCCCAATAAATCCCGGCATATTTGCCAACGAAATTTTGAAGAATTTGCCGAGCGAATTGTGAAGAATTTGTAGAGTGAATTGCGAAGAATTTGCCGAGGAAATAGCCGAGAAAATTTCAAAGAACTTTCCGAAGATATCTTGAAAATTGAGCAAGGAAAACTTGCAAAGAACTTGCCGAACAAGTTTCGATGGAATTACCAATGATATCACGAAGAATGTGCTGAAGAAATTCTAAGAAATTTGTCAAGAAGATTTTGCCTAGATATCTCTAAAGAATTTAACGAGAAAATTTCGTAGTACTTGCCGAGGAAACTTCTATAATTTTGCCGGGAAAGTTTTGAATCATTTGCCGCGGAAATATCGTGAAGAGCTTGGCGAACAAATGTTGATGGAATTTTCAATGAAATTACGAAGAATTTGTCAATGAAATCCCGAAAAATTTGCAGAAGAAATTTGTTCAAGGAGATTATGAGACTTGTTTGCCGATTGAAAAATTTGTCGGCGGCGGCGCGATAGATCATTTTCAGCCGTTGGTAATCGGCAGCGACGGAGTGGCGGCGTGAGTCGGCGTGAACTTATTTCAAGCAATTGAAATTTTCCAAAATTCTTAAACAAATTCTTGCTGCTCCAAAAATTACTTCGAAAGCTGCTCCAAGAATTGCTCCGAAGCTTCCTCCAGGAATTCCTCCGGAACTTCCTCCATGAATTCCTCCGAAAGTTCCTCCAGGAATTCCTCCGGAATTGCCTCCAGGAATTCCTCCGGAACTTTCTCCAGGAAATTTTCCGGAACTACCTTCAGGAATTCCTCCGGAACTTCCACCAGAAATTCCTCCGGAAGTTCCTCCAGGATTTTCTCCGGAACTTCCTCTCGGAATTTCTTCGGAATTTTCTCCAGGAATTCCTCCGGAACTTCCTCCAGGAATTGCTCCGGAACTTCCTCCAGGGATTCCTCCGGAAGTCCTCCAGGAATTTCTCCGAAACTTCCTCCAGGAATTCCTCCGGAACTTCCTCCAGGAATTCCTCCGGAACTTCCTCCAGGAATTCCTCCGGGAGTTCCTCCAGGAATTCCTCCGGGAGTTCCTCCAGGAATTCCTCCGGAAGTTCCTCCAGGAATTCCTCCGGAAGTTCCTCCAGGAATTCCTCCGGAAGTTTCTCCAGGAATTCCTCCGGAAGTTCCTCCAGGAATTCCTCCGGAAGTTCCTCCAGGAATTCCTCCGGAAGTTCCTCCAGGAATTCCTCCGGAAGTTCCTCCAGGAATTCCTCCGGAAGTTCCTCCAGGAATTCCTCCGGAAGTTCCTCCAGGAATTCCTCCGGAAGTTCCTCCAGGAATTCCTCCGGAAGTTCCTCCAGGAATTCCTCCGGAAGTTCCTCCAGGAATTCCTCCGGAAGTTCCTCCAGGAATTCCTCCGAAGTTCCTCCAGGAATTCCTCCGGAAGTTCCTCCAGGAATTCCTCCGGAAGTTCCTCCAGGAATTCCTCCGGAAGTTCCTCCAGGAATTCCTCCGGAAGTTCCTCCAGGAATTCCTCCGGAAGTTCCTCCAGGAATTCCTCCGGAAGTTCCTCCAGGAATCCCTCCGGAAGTTCCTCCAGGAATTCCTCCGGAATTTCCTCCAGGAATTCCTCCGGAAATTCCTCCAGGAATCCCTCCGGAAATTCCTCCGGAAATTCCTCCAGGAATTCCTCCGGAAATTCCTCCAGGAATTCCTCCAGGAATTCCTCCGGAAATTCCTCCAGAAATTCCTCCGGAAATTCCTCCAGAAATTCCTCCAGAAATTCCTCCGAAAATTCCTCCAGGAATTCCTCCGGAAATTCGTCCAGGAATTCCTCTGTCCCAGTGTGGGGGTGTAATGCCAATAAGAAAAAAAGATTCCTCCAGGAATTCCTCCAGAAGTTCCTCCAGGAATTCCTCCGGAAGCTTTTCCGGAAGTTCCTCCAGAAGTTCTTCCAGGAATTCCTTCGAAAGTTCTTCCGGAAGTTCCTCCAGGAATTTCTCCGGAAGGAACTCAATCAGAAGCTTCTACAGAATTTCTCCAAGAATTTACCCAGAAAACCTTAAAGGATTTATCTGGGAAATTCCCTCGAAAACTCCTCCGAAATACCATAAGGAAAATACTCCAAAAATTCTCCCGCTTTTTCTTCAGGCAAATTTAAAAATTCTCCAGGAATTCACTCAAAAATACCAACAAGAATATCCGCAAAAAATCCTCCGAGAACTCTTCCAGAAATATCTCATGCTCTCCTGAAAATTTCTCGGAGAATTCTCCTAGAAACTGCTCCGGGAATTCCTCTTTCATGAAGGATTAGTGACGGTTTTTTTGTGGGAATATCCAAAGGAGTTCATAAAAGATTTTGATGATCAATACATGCAGTATTTCTTGGAGAAATTCGCAAAGCAAATCCTGATTTGAATCTCATAAGAAATTTTTATATAAATTCGTTGATAAATTTCGTGTGGATTTCCCGATGGGCTCGAAGGAGAAATTGTATAAGGAATTCTTTAAAGAGTTTCTCTGGATTTAGAAGTAGACGTACTAGTTCATAACGAATTTCGAAAAAAATGTCGATTTTCCAAATATTTGTTAAATGAAGTTTTGAAATATTTTCAGACTAAAATATTCTACTACGTACTGCCGAAGAAGTTCTATAAGCAATTACTCTAATTCCTTAAGAACAATTCCCTTATTTCCTGAATATTAAATGTCAGGTGGATTTTGTTTGAACAAATATTGTTTTATTTGACCGAGCATACATTGTACAACAAGAAATCTAGTGGTTTTCTAACAAACAATTCAGGCTGAATGAACTACTTTTCCAGACGAAATAGGTCCTTCGTTAACTTTTAATTTTGCTGGGTCTAGACTGGAAATGAGAATAAATGCTTCATAATTATAAAGAAGATAATTGTTATATGAAGTTGGCTGAAAATATTTACTCCGATAGGAGCTAGATAAATTTCGACTTAAAGGTAAAAACGCCTCGGCATGGTAAAAAGTTTTCGGCGGTGTCTAGGTCTAGAAATTATGAATATCTTGGCAAAGTAATTCTTTAAAATTTGCAGAGAATATCCCTAAGAGTTTGCGAGGAAACTCTGAAGATTTTGCCGAGGATATTTCGAAGAATTTACAGAAGAAGTTTTGAAAAAATGCTGCTGAAGATTGACGCACACCTTGAGTAATTCTCTACTTTACATATCAGTTCAGTATAGTTACAGTATGGTAATAATATGATTATATTTAACTTAATTAACTTATTTAACTTAAAGCTCTAAATTCAATATTTTACTTTCCAGAAACAATATTCTACATTATTGGTTTGAAGAGGAATATTAGAAGACCTCTTCGCCCAATCAATAACAATAACTCAAAACGCTCAGTAGAAAATGAAACCGACAATACACTCATCCCGGACTTGGAACTGCCTCAGAAAACGCAAAAGACAGTGATTGCATGACTGTACGGATCCAGATCTAAACCACTAGATACAGCACATCGGCAGACAGCCGTAGACAAATTAAGCGAGGGCTCCGTCTGTCACAAGAAGAAACGAATGCATGGCATGCATATGGACGGAGGAAGCAACCCAGAACGAGAAAATCCCAGAACTAAGACCTGCTGAATAAATGATAGCTCCAAAGCCGAGGCAAAGCACTGCTGGAGCGTCTTGGCTCCGTTGTCGTTCGTGTGACTGGAGGTTTTTTTTTCCTCCTCTGTTTTATTAGAGCTCATTTGTGTGGTTACATTTCCACCTTCAGTCTAGTCTGTACAAGATATGTGCCCGCCGATAAGTGTTGCTCCGGAAGGGAGCTCCGTGCAGTGGGCCGAAAGAAATAGGCGGTGTCATCCCGTGCTGGGGCTGCGGCGGCAGCAGCAACAACAACGATTTGTGAGTTTTGTCGGCATTATTAATATCATCAGTCGGGCAAAATGGGGCCATGAAACGGATGGAAAATGGGTAGAATTGGGACGGTTCTTCGTCTCGACCCTACTGACCTGCGATGCAGCCAGTTGCGAAAGAATTGTGGTGGGCTTTCGTTGTTATCAGAAGTGGGGTACAGTTGCCGGAGGCCGAATAGACTTGAGACGGTCGATCTATTTTGCGATCTATACACTACACATATATGTCCTGGGTTTAAAAATAGCATTATTCTTGAGAGACTTGAAGCAACTTAGAATTTGAAATAATTTAAGTCGAGTCTTTACGAGTAACAGATTACTTACTGTTTTACACAACATTTATGCGGAAAGTAATTTTTTTGAATTGTTTTAAATGATTTTCTTTGTATAAAGAACGTTAATTATACCAAATCATGACAAAATGTTATTATTCTTAGATTGTATAACGTTGAAACAACTTCTTTGTTCGAGAAAACGCCACTGTGTGGCGGTTGTGAAAAGGAACACCCAAACAGATGATTATTAATGAACGAAAACGGGGAACTAACAACCGGAAGGTCAGCCATCAACAGTCGAGATATCTAACCAGGCAGGCAGTAACCATGACCGAGAAACATGAGTTTTTTGGAACAAGCGGGCGGCGGTATATGCTGATATGTATTGAGGTCAGATAATGAGGAAATGTCTCCAGGTAGGCTCGTTGCCATTAATTAGAAATAAAGGTGAACAAAAAAAATGCAATTTTAGTATTCAGGCAGGAACTCAGGTCTCACTCATGATTTAGTGCAACAATACAATTATTGAATTATGGATCCACCCTGAATTGAAAATAGAAAAACAATAACGTTGAAAGATGTGCACCTGATCTGCATTCGACCTTTGACCTTCATATTTGGTACCAACAGATAGGCGGCACAATGCCAATGGCATAATTGTATCATAAAAAGCAGATCCAACCATGGTACCCTTCTTCTTCTTCTTTTTCAATGGCTCTATATTCCAACTGGAACTTGGCCTGCTTTTCTATGTGCGCCATTGCATGAGTATGTATTGGATACATTATGCCCAGGGTGTCGAGAAAGTTTCCAATCCGAACCGAGAATCGAACTCGCCATCTCGGGATTGGCAATCCTACGTCCTTGCTCGCAAGGCTACTGGAGGACCCTGGTACCCTTGACATTTGAGCCAACCACCAACGTTGAATGTTTCCATTTTTACAAGCGTTCAAGTGGGTAGAGGAAACTTCTATTCTTTGCATTGTATTGCAAACCTCAGAGTGATCAGACCATGTTGATGTTGCCAACCGAAATGGTTCGATTTCTCTCTTTGTAAACCTGAACCGGGCATTACAAAACAGTTCTTCAGATGAAACATCCTTTTCAACCAGAAAAAAATATGCAAATAAACATAACATTACTAAAATTCAGTGAAAAAAGGTACTGATTTTCATCGTATTCATTGCAGAACAGAAAAAGAGAGGCAATTGAAAAGGACTTTCGACGCAAATAGTTAAACTTTCACATCACAAATTTCCAAAAATTGTATCACGATATAAACATATTGTCAAAATTCCGCTATGATCGTGTGCGCTCAATATGTTCTTCTTGTTTTTCAATATGTGGGTAACTATTTAAACCAGTGAAAAACTGTTCATTTTTGCAGTAACTCTTGTTTTACCAACTCTAACTCACTGACTGGTATTCATTCAGAAATTGACAGTTAGCAACTTATTTCACGCAATGAGCTGTCAAAAAGGCCGAAAGAACCCTAAATTAATTTAAAAAACTCTCAAAATTAAATAAAATTTACTTAACCCTTTCGTTATCAACCCCCCTTTTGAAAACAAAAATAATTTTTTTTGGCTATAACTTTTTTGTCTTTTGCAGGGTTTGCAGAAATCGCTCTCAATAGATAACGAACAATGATTAAAGAGAGGCAAAAACTGTTCCGAATCATAACAAGCCATGATAACAAATTTATCAAACTTGTATACAAGTATGAAAAAACAGAATCGGATAGGCAGCTCCCACATAAAAACAGTGATTCTCGCTTTGTTTTCACTCATTTCGTGTTGATTACTGCACAGCTGTATAGAACAAGTTTAAATGTATTATCAGAACCAGTGCTCCCCGCTTTTGGAGCTTTCTAAAAGAAATTTATCATGGGGTATAGCCCCCCGAATCAGTTCTCTATCATGACAGCCTGCGAAAAAAGTCACTCGCGGTATGCTACATATAGTATATGTATACAGAGATGATAAGTGAGAGACTTGTTAATTCTCTTTAGGATTCAATCCCTGGTCTTTTGACATTTTTTCGCAACTTTCACCAAAAGAAGCGGAATTTATTCAAGTTTTCGGATTTTCAGGACTGGCCACTTGAAGCCGGAGTTATTCCGGATTTAAAATGGGTGTTAGCTTGAAATCATGAAGTTTGATATGCCGCATGATGGGGTTTGCTTATTTTCCAAAATTGTTCATTGAATCGGTTCATGGTAAAACCGTTTACCGGTTCTAAATGGTTCAACTACGGTCCAGGAAGTACAAAACTACCATAGAATACCATAACTTCTGAAATCATGAAGTTTGATACGCCGCATGATGGGGTTATTTCCTTTGAACCGGTACTCGGTAAATCAGTTTACCGGTTCCAATCGGTTCAAATACGGTCCAGGAAGTACAAAACTACCATAGAATACCATAACTCGCATGATGGTATTCACCTATTTTCGTAAAGTGACCCCTTAACAGGTTCCGGCGGAACGTCCGGATTCCGGAATACAGGCAGTATTACGGACCGATCAAATTCCTGATCAAATTTGGTATAGTTTATGCTTCGTTCCTTTTCAAAATATCTAAAATAATCATTTCCGAAGTACGCGTTCTGGCATATGGGCAAAAACTAACAGCCATTTTGAATCAAGTGACCAGTCTTAAAAATCCATAGAGCCCCTGAAACTTGAATAAATTCCGCTTCTTTTTGTCAAAAGACAAAAAAGTTACACCCGAAAAGATTTTTATTTTCATTTTCAAAAGGGGGGTTGGTAACGGAAGTGTTAATACTAAATAGAATATACTTATTTTTAATAGAAACTAATCAAAAGTTAGATAAATTTTACTTCACTTCTGTCTAGACATTTGTAAACATGAGATTACTTAACGTTGGGTTCCCACACTTTATTGAGTAGTTTTGCTCTTTTTTTATAAGAAAAAGGGAGGGAGATACAAGAGAAGAAAAAGTACCTAAAATTAGGTACATACTTTTTTCTTGCCGTAGAGCAAAATTATTCAATTTTTTGAATAAATTTATTCAATTGGCCGGCAGATTGCCTGCGGGCTTGTCTCTGATTTGACATTTGTGGAGGTCAACTGCACCCACCGTTTCGAACATTTTAACCAATGTGGTAAATAAGAAAGCGTGAATCTACTACATCAGTACCTTATTATATACCACATTGGTCATAATGTTCAGAATGGTGGGTGCAGTTGACATCCACAGATATCAAATCAGAGACAAGCCCGCAGGCAAGCTGGCGGCCATTATCACTCGCGGAAAACTGGATTGGCGCTAATCTTAAGCTGCTGTAACTGCTATCGATGCCATCGTTTAGGGACGTTCCGATACTTCAAAATATCGATATTTGATTCGATACGATAATCGAATCAAAGTATCGATATCACCGATATATTGGAATGAAAATATCGATATATCGGAAAATCATATGATATTTCTGAAATGAGAATTTTTAGAATATACAAGGGTTAGACAAAAAGGTTGAGAAAGGCAAAATTTTGTCGAAACTCAAGTCAGCAAACTTTGCGTAGAAGAATCCGATTTTAATAAAACCAGGACCATCGTTGCGTTGCGTTGCGTTGTAACGGAGTATTTCGTAGATTGCATACTGATAGTTGTCATGTATATTCTTTACCTTTCTTACCCCAATTGCTTATGGATTTAATAAAACCAGGACCATCGGACGCGGAAACTCTTCTAACAGTATTGGTCGACATATTAATTCTTGTTTTTGGAGAAAACATAAAACATGATGAAAGTAAACGTTACAAAAAATGACGTGCAGTACAAAAAATGCATTTTGACAATGCCCTCGGAAAATCCGGAACATCTCCGGTGGCCAAAGGCGAATCTGACAACAACAAAATTCTCTCTTCAGAAACAAGGATGTTATCGATCATTTAGTAATTTGCGTTCGATCATTTAGTAGTTTGTCAATAACTTATTCCAGAAGCTGAATTTCAAAATGTGTTGTATGATGGTCCTCTAGTGCGAAGGTTTTTCTACAACTCTGCCTAATGGTTCGTTGTTGGAATTCAACTAATAACGGAGTTATAGCGCTAGATGCAGTAACTTTGACTAAATGATAACAAAATTCCAATCATTTAGTTTAAGTTACTATAACTAGCGCTATAACTCCGTTATTGTTTGAATTCTAACAACGACCATTAGGCAGAGCTGTAGAAAAACCTTTGCACTAGAAGTCCGCCATACAACACATTTTGAAATTCAGCTTCTGGAATGAGTTATTGACAAACTACTAAATGATCGAACGCAAATTACTAAATTATCGATAACATCCTTGTCAGAAATTCCACGGAAGTTTTTTTTAATTTATTTAAAAATTCAGAATTTTCGCGAAAAAAATTCATTGGAACATCTTCTTATATATAAAAATGAAATGGTCTGTGTTCGTATCCGCATAACTCGAAACCGGTTGGATAGATTTTCTTCATTCTTTCAGTAGATATTTTTGTTATCGTTTCCGTCGGGTTTATATGATATTTCTATAAAATCACGGGTAAGATGGAGTAAATCATGAAAAACTGAAATTAAGAATCGTATGGAAATTTCGCATGGGAAGTTCACAACGCGCATTTTTGCCTACTATGCAGGACAACGTCTGCCGGGTCGACTAGTTCTTAACTAAAAATGGAAAATCTCTTAAACTTTCACGAGAAATGATATTTTTGTTTTTCACGTGAAATTCCCTTGATTTTCAGCAGGGAACTCTCTTCGGTTTTCACGGGCATTCTTCAAAATTAACGCAAAAATTTCAATAAGAAAAAAATTCAAAATTTTCATCGGAAAACCCGTAGAACTATTTTTAGGAAATTTTCTTCAACTCCCACGGGGCATTCTTTTGAATTTCGAAATTTCTTTTAAATTTTCATTTCAACAAATCTCTTCCTAATTTCTAAAGTTATTTTTTCTCTAATTTATCATAGGAACACGTCAACTATATAATTGAATTCGCGTAAGGATGCAACGGCATGATATTGCACAATGCTTCAATGCAAAGTGTCGAAATACCATGACTATTTGTTATGGAAGTACATACCTCACATCGTCCGCGCAAATGAGGAAAATCATCTTAACCATTAAAAATATGGCATTTCAGATCCATTTTGAAGTAGATATTTTATAGCATAGCATAGCATAGCATATGTGATTGTACAAATCGTGGGCGGCTATACAATGCTCAATTCAAGCTCCATGCGGAATAAGGGCGAATGTCGCAAGAGAGGACTCTCCCCGTCGACCTCCCCTCCCTTAAACAAAAGTGACAAGAAGCAGATCTCTCTGTGGTTTATCACCTCAGAACGAAAGAAAACAATGCGAACTTGCATTCTGAGGTGATAAACCGCAAAGAAATTCCCTGCCCGTCACCTCCATTCAAATGAGGGGAAGTCGACGAAGAGAACCCTCTCCCGCGACACCCGCCCCCACCAGACAGAGCTTGAATTGAGCAATCTACTGTATATTGTCGCAAATTGGTACTTGGGATTAGTACCTTTTCCTATACAGTAGCAGTTGTATACCTGGCCACGTCCTTACAATCACGGAAGGAAGGGAAGGAATGTTAGTTCAACATCTACTAGTGAAGATGCAGGGAACCCATACTACCTTCATAGATGTCTCGGGAAGGAAAATTTGTGTTAGTGGGAAAGGTGAATAATAGGGAGCTCTATTCGACAATATAGAGCGTTTGTCAATAACAGTATATGCTGTAAAAATAATAAAATATATTCATCAATTTACTTACGAACCGTCCTAAGGGAAAAACAAAACAAAACACAAAATTTCGGCAAATCGCGCGATTGTTCTGCCGTTCGAAACAAGAGCCAACACGCACTGAACTAATTAACTTTATTACCGGCCGCGCAATGCAAAACACAAAATTTCGGCAAATCGCGCGATCGTTCTGCCGTCCGAAACAAGAGCCAACACGCACTGAACTCATTTTGAAGTAGCTATTTTATATACAAAAAATATTGTTGTATTATTTTGTTACTTACTAATTCAATATATCGATATCGAAAGCAAAAATATCGATATGACAGATATATTGAAAGCAAAATATCGATACAAAAATATCGGATATCGAAACAAAAATATCGATTTTCCGATATATCGCAAGTATCGGAACGTCCCTACCATCGTTGCGACTGAACTGCAGTCATCAGGCGGCTTTTTTGTATGAAATTAGGAAATAAAACTTTGATTAATCCATCTACCGGTGTGCATCTAGCCCGTTCAAAAAAAAATACAGCATATATAAATGAGTATTTTTAGCGTATTTTGGGCATAAAAAATAGTCCGATTTGGCCTATTTTCAATAGCAAACAATGGGACAGGATTCCCCGTCGAATGACTTGTTGCGAGTAATTCGAACAATGCTTAGTTCCAAAAGTGTCTACAAAATTTGTGCACATACACACACATATACATCGGACAGAATCTGGATAGTGGATTGGAAACGACGACATTGTGCTGACGGTTGTAGGTATTGTTCTACTCCCTGAGTAAGGAAGGATGACACCGGCTTGAAAGTAGGAGTGGGATAATAGTACGGCCGCCACTATCCCGGTAAAAAAACTAGTCGTCCTCCGAATACTTTCAACACTCGTCCAGTACTAGAATCGGATCAAATTTTCCCGTTTGCGCGATGGGCTCTTCTAGTATACTGTCCCCTGACGTTTACTGCCATCATGTTTCATGCTTTCCCTACAAACAAGAACTAAAATGCTGACCAATGCTGGCTGCGGATTAAAAATCCGTTAGACATATGCAGAAATATGGCCATTTCCGTGAAAACGGTGCGGGATTGGCCATACATCCTGAACAAACGTAACTTTCACAGAACACCCGGTACCTGTTACAAATTGGTCAAAGAGTCTTACACTCCTCAAAATGTATCTGTAATAAAGACCCTTTATTCATAGTCTTGGGAAAAACATAAAACACATGAAACACGTATCAATAATCATCGTCTCGCATGAAGTTTGATACTCATACTTATTTGGATTATTCCGATCTGTTATCATTTCATCATGTTCAAAGGACCGTTTTTATGGAAATGGCCATATCTCTGCGTAGTTATGATGGATTCTTGATCTTCAGCCAGCCGATGACCAAAAATCAATCTCAGGTTTTGTAGGCGAACGGTATACTAGAAGAGCGTCCGCTTCTGTTGGTCCTGATTTTATCAAAATTGGATTATTCTACGCCAAGTTATGCTGATTTGAATTTGGCCATAATTTTACCTATCTCAACCTTCTCCCGGGCAGAATCCATGAGCAGAATAACAAAACATGATAGACACTTGATCGATATAAGAGATAAAAAACAGGCAACAATATCAAAAATGTGCACCGAAATATAATTTAAATATCAATATATAATTATAAGTCTCATAGAATGCTTATTATAGAAAAAATAACTTTATTCACTTTTTATTACATTAATACGGTTTCACTACTTAAGATCTAATTGTAACTAACACTTCCTACTCTGAATAAAGACTGACTGTCCGTTTGCTGATCGAGCCCTATTTATTAATTAAATCTGTCTACGCTGCAATACCTGGCCAACGGGGTCGAACTCCTCCAAAACTGCTGACTACACCTTGGTAACAACGGTGACTCGGTGGCGCGATGATGTCTTAGCAAGGGCGGTTATGCTGACCTTGCTGGTTGATCGGAAAGGTTCACGCGTAACTATATGCTATGGATAAGAACCAACAAATGGCATTTGATATCGATCACCTATTACAGATAACATATCTTGATATCCTCATGGTATTATGATGCAAAATATTGATATTGTCGTTAGATCTTCTATCTATTATATCAATTATGTCCATATCCCATTTTGCTATCTTATAAACATTTGATGTTATTGAGCTATTTAAGTCTACCCGGGTTTGTCTAACCCCTGTAAATGCGTCCGTGTCAACCCTCGCATGGACCTCGCTGCTTGCAAAGACAATCCATGGACCATAAGCGACCACGTACGACGGGTGAAGATAATGGTTTGGAGGGGGTCCCTATAGAATGAAAAATTCAATAAATCACGCATAAGCAGATGCAAGAGCGGCGAACCCATTCGCCAGTAGTGGGTTGGTGAGATCACTGCCGCCAGTAGCAGTAGTGCTACAGCAACAACAGAGCTACAGCCATGGCAGAGCGAGATGAACAAGCCCCCACAACAGCCGAAAATAGTGGCTGCGGAGAGATTAGTGGATGAACTCCACAATTTCATGAATAGGAGGAACAATGTAAGGCGTTAGTATCGGCAGTGAATGAAATCGATTCAACAGTGCTGAAGGCCGATGCAGAGAAGCGAGTATTGGCACAAACTAAGGCACATGCTGTCGTAGCTCCGCCAGAACAGGGAGGTATCGGGACATTTCCTTTATATCCTAAGAAGCGAAGGAAAGGAAACTGCCCGGGGTGGAGAGGGCACCAGCATCCATGACTCCCAAAAGGGCAAGAGCCTTACCAGGAGACGGCAGGCTAGGCGGACTCAAGACGCAGACACGGGCTGACGCTGTCGCCGTCGAAGAGACAGACGCTACTCCACAAGGAGAAGGATGGAGTACCGTAGTAGGTCAGAAAGAGAAGAGAAAGAAACTGCTTAAGCGAAAAGAGGCAAGGAAAATAGAGCAGTACAGGAAAGAAAGCCTCCATCTCGTAAAAAGACGCCGAAGGGGAAGCTCTACTAGTCAAGGCTAACGACGCTACGACGTATGCAGCGCTTCTAAAAAAAAGTTAAAGTAGATACTGAGTTGAGGGACTTGGGCGAAAACGTGAAAAGGATCAGAGGCACACAAACCGGAGAGATGCTCTTCGAGTTGAAGAAGGACCCTGCGGTTCATAGCTCGATTATACAGGAGCGCATTGCGATATTGTTGGGATCAGAGGCGGAAGTCAAAGCCTAAACTCCAGAGATGGTGATATTGTGCAGAGTCCTAGACAAGATCACTTCGAAAGAGGAGCTGCGTGGTGCACTATAGGCGAGGTGCAAATGTCGATCTAAGCGCACTGCTCTTGGAGGCGCAGGTAACCCCTCCAGGCTGCTTTTGCAGAGCAACGTGTTCTCGCTGTTGCAGCTTGATGACCCCGGCAATCCGCCGAAGAAGCGCGAGAAGCAGCAGTCGCAGCTGCCACAAACTCAACCAGTGCGGAAGGAGAAGTGCCCACCGGTTTTCATTAGAGGCGACCCGCCGGAACTGCGACCAAAGCTCCGGGAATTGATCGCAAAAGGCCTAAACTGCACATTCCGGCTCTGCAGTGAAGACGTTAAGGTGATGCCCACCAATCTTCTTCTTCTTCTTCTTATTGGCATTACATCCCCAGACTGGGACAGAGCCGCCTCGCAGCTTAGTGTTCATTAAGCACTTCCACAGTTATTAACTGCGAGGTTTCTAAGCCAGGTTACCATTTTTGCATTCGTATATCATGAGGCTAACACGATGATATTTTTATGCCCAGGGAAGTCGAGACAATTTCCAATCCGAAAATTGCCTTGACCGGAACCGGGAATTGAACCCAGCCACCCTCAGCATGGTCTTGTTTTGTAGCCGCGCGTCTTACCGCACGGCTAAGGAGGGCACCAATACGGACCATCACAAGTCAGTCGTGGAGTTCCTCGAGGTCCACAAATATGAGTTCTACACTCATGACCTCCCCGGTGCGAAGCCGCTCAAGGCTTTGTTGCGAGGACTCCATGACATGGAGGAAAATGAGCTCATCCAGGAGTTGGAAGGCAGCGGACTAAAGCCAATCGCTTTGCACAAAATTGCTCGTCACGACAAGACAAGACGGTATCGCGACCAGCTGTATCTGGTCCACCTGGAGCATGGCTCCATCACTTTCATTGACCTGAAGCTGGTTGAGATAATCAACCATACCGTTGTTGACTGGGAGCGATATCGCCCAGTGCACTGCGACGTTACATCGGGCCACCACAAAGGACTGCCCAAAGCGAGCCGAGTCTCTGGAAATCCGGAAGAAGGCTTCCACCAGGAACCTTCCGAAGAAGAACCATGTTCCTGTAGCCAACGAGGTGAACTATCCGGCCATCACGGCTCCCCGTCGAGCGATTTCAATTCTCCCACCGTTACAAACTCACAAGCGACTGGCAGCGGCAGCTGCGTCGGTTCAAGCTCCAGCACCATCAGCACCAGCCCCCCCTGAAGAATCTGCTTCGCTGTACAGTCGTGATTCGCTGGTTGGGCCACGACCTCGGCCCAACTAACGAATTTGGTTTTTTAGTTGGGTCAACTGACAGCCATTTGAACACGTGAATTTCGACTTGAACAACACAAATGATGTCCAGTGATGCCCAATTCTGTTTTCCGTGTTTACATTGAATTTTGACGTTCGGTTGCTTTTTAGTTGGGCCATGGCCCAACCAGCGGAGGCCCAACTAAAAAGTGACCCAAGTATTAAGATCCCAACCAGCGAATCCCGACTGTACACCCACTGTACACTCGGCCGCGCGGCTGCAAAACGCGTATCGACCAGGTCTTCACTCTTGGCATGTTCATTATTGAAAATGACTGCTAGGGTGGGCCTGGTCAACTAGAACGCTTGCTTGCTCAAGAGCAAAATCATCGAACTGGCTGATTTCCTCGAGGAGAAGGAGATTGGCGTGGCGTTCAGCACTGAAACGCACCTTAAACCGAAGGTGAGCGTCCACATCTCGAACTTCCGCATCGTTCGACATCGACGCTCATCGCGACGTACTGTCCAACACAAGCCAAAGCCGGCGATGGCTCATTGGCCGCCCTTCGGAAGGAGATCAACATTAATACGCCTGAAGCAATTGATCGACAACTACGTTCTATCGAAGAGGCGATTTCGGTGGCCCGGGAACAACATGTACCGACGGCTAGGCAGGTGAGCAACTCCCTGCCAAACATGCCGAATGTCACTCGCAGGCAGTTTCAGTGTACTGGACTGCCTGAGCTTAAGGGACGCTGCAATCGAATCACAAAAATTATCAAGGCGGTGGATTTTAAAAATAATGATTTCTCGAATAAGATCCGCACTCTCCCAGATTATGCAAAGCCTTTTATTTTTTATGTCTTTATTATCGAGAATTTCAGCCCAAGGCTGGCTCGTCTCGTAAAGCCGTTCTGGAAAATGACCAAAATACTAAAATTCAAGCCTCGGCCCATTCCACCTTTGATCCCACTAGCCAATAATGGCTCTAAGGATCGCTTGATAACTCCTGCAGAGAAGGTCGCTGAAATAGGTCGTCACTTCCTCAGCTCACACAATCTTGGGCAGAACATCGTCAGTCCACACGAAGCAGCCGTCAACGAGCATGCTAACAACATCCAGTTGGTTCCCAACGACTTTTCGGAGGAGTTGGAGATCGCAGCTGGCGAAATGACGGCGTATATAAAATCATCGAAGAACATGAAGGCCTCAGGCTTCGACAGCATCCTGAATCTCGAGCTCAAACACATGAGTAATCCGTTCTTTGAGCACATTTCGCTGATCTTTAATCAGTGTCTCTGGCTCAGCTACTTTCCATCGTCCTGGAAATCAGCGAAAGTCATCCCCATCCGGAAGCCTGGGAAGGATCCTTCCTCCCCCAAAATTTATCGTCCCATCAGCCTTCTCTCAGGATTATCCAAGCTATTCGAAAAAGCTTTTCATCACCGGTTACTTGAGTCTGCCGAAAATCTCAACATCTTACTCGAGGAACGAGTTCACCAACTGACTCGAGTTACAAAGTCCTCAGACGAAACAAGTTTGTCTCTAAAACCACCGCCATGGCCTTACTCGATGTCGAGAAGGCATTTGAAAATTTATGGAATGATGGCCTGGGGTACAAACTACAATACTACAGTTGCAGCAGTTCCTGAATTTTTTTTTTCCGATTTTGAATTTTTTTTCTAGGGCCCTTGGGAAAAATGGGGGGAAAACAATGTTTTTTAATAACTCCGGAGCGCAATGGCCGATTGGAGCAATTTTCAATAGCGAAAAATTAGGATAAGGATAAGTACAAAAAAGTGTCTCATTTTTTTTTACACACACACATACATACATACACACATACAGACATCACCTCAATTTGTCGACCCTAGTCGATTGGTATATAACACTATGGGTTTCCTATTAAATATTCGTTTTCGGGGTGATCATATAGCCTTTTGGTACAACTTTGTTGTACGAGAAAGGCAAAAATGTGTGTTTTCCACTGGACGTCATGAATTCTCTGCGCTTGTGTTTTGCAATTTGGAGAAAATTCCTCTTACTTTAACTTCATTTGAATGCGAATAATTTTTACAGCGTCTCTGTTCGACGAGTGCATGTGGTGCAACATTGTGCCATCGCCAATGCGCCTTTCCAATCACTAACAGCATCCAAATTCAGAAAATGTCGCTTCGCTGCCACTCGTTGATTTGCAGCTAAAACGCTATCGGTTGACAAGAACCGATTTATTTTCAATAAGCAACCACAACCCCTGAACATATATTCATTTTTCAACAACACTGCAAAGTAGAAATGGCCGATTTAATTTTTGTATCACATAATTGATGTGCTGCAAACATTAAGAATGACAAGAAAAATGGTAGAAATAGTCGATTTTATCATTTTCCAGGATTTTTTCAAATGATGGCTGTGTATGTGTAGACTAGACACTTGACATTTTCTCACGTTTGAGAAAACCCTCATTAGATGTCTTTCTCCATGCATTCATTTCATTTCATTTATTTAGTTAACATCTAAACAGATAACACTGAATCAACAATTTGACGCCACAATACACGGTTCGAGGCCGCATCTCTCCATCCTCGGATACGCCCCACGCTCGCCAAGTCGTTCTGCACCTGGTCTGCCCATCTCGCTCGCTGCGCTCCACGCCGTCTCGTACCTGCCGGATCGAAAGCGAACACCATCTTTGCAGGGTTGCTGTCCGGCATTCTTGCAACATGTCCTGCCCATCGTACCCTTCCGGCTTTAGCTACCTTCTGGATACAGGGTTCGCCGTAGAGTTGGGCGAGCTCATGGTTCATTCTTCGCCGCCACACACCGTCTTCTTGCACACCGCCAAAGATGGTCCTAAGCACCCGTCTCTCGAATACTCCGAGTGTTTGCAAGTCCTCCTCGAGCATTGTCCATGTTTCATGTCCGTAGAGGACAACCGATCTTATAAGCGTCTTGTACATGACACATTTGGTGCGGTGGCGAATCTTTTTCGACCGCAGTTTCTTCTGGAGCCCGTAGTAGGCCCGACTTCCACTGATGATGCGCCTTCGTATTTCATTTCGTCTTTCTCCATGCACTGTCGGTAATTCATCTGCATTGCACACAGAACTAAGCAAACCTGCGAAAAGTAGCGTATAAACTGTTGTTTTTTTAAATACTTTTAACTGGGGTGAATTTCATGCATCGAATCAACCATAATAGTACGTCAAATGAATGTTGTTGCATTTCTATTTAATATTTTCCTGCCGCATACTGTTAGCTGATATATGAAAATCTCGAACTAGTTTTTCTAAAACATTTGCATGCATTTTGTTTACCACTTGGATACTAAACTGACTCGCCGTATTTAATTATGCACACAGGTTCTATCTTAGCATTAAACATGAATTTTTTATGCCACGTTCGTTACATGATCGAAAATTTCTTTGTTTGGAATCCATAATGAACCTCACCTTCTAAGATCCACAAAACTCTAATCAACCAGAAGTAAGCCAATCAGCGTAAAAATAATTGCGCTGAAAGGCAAAATTCCGGTACGGTACCGCACCATCCAGCATCGCTAATAACGAAACTATGCTCAAAATTCTTCGGATCTGCTCATTCATTATCCATCCAGCGCACCAGCAACGGAATAGAGCGGTCGGCGATGATTCCGCCCACTGCACCGTCCTCCCTCACCCGCGTCATCCATTGAAGCAGACAAAAACTTTGCATAGAAAAACACCACACTTCATTAGCATACTCTTCTAAGCTGATAATTTATGGTAGTTTTCGGCTGCCGAGCAGCAGCACAGCGAGCAGCAGACAAGCAAACCAGAGCAGCCAGCAGCAGCAGCGCCAACAAATTCGACACAAACAAAAGCCAAATTTATGCTCAGTTTCCACTGCCAAAACTTGTCCCGTTTTCCGTCCATGGCGTACCGACTGACTAACTTGTGCCGTGGCTGTGGGCTTAGAAGATGTGCCTCTCGGCCTCGTAGGCCCGGTACATGAAAACAAAACATTCCGCGATAAGCTCAAACAAATCCGAAACGGCAGCGTTATCTAAATGTGGGGGATTAAGTTTGGGCGGAATCGATTTTTCCCCCCGAAAGAAACGGTAATTTTTTATGCATCATCTCATTTAAAATCTCTTCAGCCTTACCACGCGTGGGACAATTTATCAAAAAGGTGAGGTAGTTGGATCTGCTGGTTCCGAGGCTCTTGCTTATAACCCTTATTAATCAAACTCGAAAACAAAGGATTGAATTGCATTAGGAAGGACATTGTCGTCGGACCAGTTCTATTCTATTCAGCTGGTGGTTGGAAACTCAGATAAATTTCCTTGGAGCTATTGACGAGACGCCGAAAGCACGACCAAGATTTTTTTATGTACAGGTTATCCGACTTGTCAATATCCCCAACTCAGCCATCTTGGATTTTTGTATGGAATTTATGCTCGTTTGTTTACGTTTTGCACTGAAAATGTATGTTTCTTCCCGCGCTGGTTATTCCCATCTATTGACGAAGTCGGATAACCTGTACATACAAAAATCTTGAGCACCACCACGGAGCAAATTTGTAAGAAATACCAAAGATTTTCGGATCGTCACATACAGGACTTCGATGAGCCAGTAATACATACACCTAAAATGTCGTCAAAAACCTAAATATTTGATAATGAAAAGATCAGATTGGTAAAAGAAGATAGAATACAGCATAGAAGAAGAATCTAACAGGTAAAAAGTGGGTTTCGGATTGGTCTGATAACAGATGATGTTCAACTGTAGACCGAGCATAGGAATGGAGAAGACTGTTATGTGCTACACAAGCCACTTCAACACTAGCATGAAACTAATAACTGAATTCCGTCGAGGAAATCCATTCTGCAACAACGCAATCCATTTGGACCAGATCGATTGCATGGATAAATCATGAACTCGAAAGAAGTAAAAGCAATATGCGGTTTTTGCTAAGACCAAGTGTCCAATTATCTCGTAGCCTCAAACTATCACAGCTGTGTTCAACAAACTATAGATATCATTTTCTATGATGCCTCGCCCGCTCATAACAGCAGCAGCATCTGCACGAATCGGGGTCAATTGAAGAAAGATGAACTAAAAGACAACAGCTGCTGCTGCTGCTGTTAGAATATCACTTGTATCTATGGCATCCAACATTCATATCGGAAATGGGAACACACGTCCGTGTCTCCACAAATTAAGATCAATTTGCTCGTTATTTTAAGTCGTTCCCGATACAACAACGCACTACCGACCGTACCGCCGCCCGATAGATTGACTGGAACGTGTTCCGTGCTTCGGATCGCATCGCTCACTTCATATAGGACGGCTCACGGCTCGGAAGCTCACCAAAAAGTGGCACGTAACAAGGGTAATAAACATTTTCTCACGACACCTCGCCCTGCTTGTTGCTGCTGCGGTTGGCTGGTGCACCCTTGAAATAACTCATTCGTTATGTTATTAAATTCATTTGAAGATAAACATCTTTGAATGCAAAAAATGGACGTATGCAGTCTTCTTTTCTCTTTACCGATGACAACGATTTCAGACGACTACATATTTATAAAAGTATTCGAATTGTGATACTGCAAAGTTGCATATTGGGTTGAAACTAACAGACACTCCTTGAAATACCGTGTCGAGTTCGATTTAAAAGTAAAAAAAAAACGACATGAAAATTTTTCAGAGTGCATCGCGCTTCATGATGCATCATCACACCGAGAACGGCCGCCGTTTTATTCACGCGGTTGTTTGCGTGATTCCATTTCACGAGTTTGCTGCAGCATAGAATATTAAGGTTTCTATACGGCGAGGGAGAGACATAATAAAGCGATCAACGAGCGAGGTGTAGGCAGTGAATGAGGTTGACAGAATTTTCGCCACGTGTAGGATGAAGCGGGGGAAAAAAATCCGTCACACCCACGCATAACCCACCTGAAGCGGAACGTCACGGTCCCGGGGGGAGGTTAATTTCGTTATAAAAGTTTGCAGAACGCCATAGGCTCAACGCTTTTATTGGATATGTCGGCTGGAGGCGTTTGCGATGACATTGAAGCCGGTAAGATTCACCTTACTGGTTTGGGCAATTTCTCAAATACTGCTTGTATTATTGTAAGTCAGATAAGGTTTTGATATTCCATTATCAAAACCTCATCTGACTTACAATCCATAATCCACGATTTTTCATTAAGCCCTTTTGAAGCCGGAATGCCGGAAGAGCTGAAACACGCAAATATGAGTCCATTTCATCAAGTAGAAACGATAATGTATATAAATAAAAAAATATAGATGTAAAACATAGAAAAAAAAAGATTTGGCAATTTTATAAGGAAACCAAGATTCCGGAAAGAAATCTGCACGAAGATAGGGATTTAAAGATTGTAACAGTCAGGAATATTGTGAATAAATTTGTATATAGTTTTTGTAAATAAGGTAGATTGTAAGCAGTTACATCTTTCAATCGCCAATTAATGTACATAATTGTCCCTTGACGTAGGCAAACGGGCACTATCAATTAGCCATGCTCTCCAAGATCGAGGCCATTTGTTTTTCGGATAAGGTGGGAGAGGGAAAGCAGCACAACTTTCGTGTCAATTATCCATCGTGCCAATAAGGTCACGTTCGTACACGAAGGGGGTCGGGAAACGACGTGTTTCCGGTTGTGTCCGAGCCCACCATCCTTGAGCTGAGGATTCACGGACTCGATCATTTAGTCCGTGATCAGCCAATGAGTTGGAAGTGTCCGCGTTTGCTAGTAATTATTTCAAATGTTCGAAAGTATGTGTTAATGTGACTTTAAATGTAATTAGTTAATTAATTATTGTTCGTTCTTTAGCAATTAGGCAGAAAGTGTGCGTAAAGATTTTGTGTGCGATAGTAGGCAAAGAAAACCTTGCAAAGGTAAAGTTTGTTGCTCTAAAGTGTGGTAAATGTGTTTATGCTCATGTGCTTTGTGTAGCCAAATTGGCTTGATTTTTCCGCCACCCAAGCGCGACGCTTCTCCTCAACGGACGAAAAATTCCTGACAAACGTCAACTGGTCGGAAGCGGACCGATCCGTCAACATATTAGTCCGAGGGAAGGCCAGGGGACCTCCACGTGGACGAGATCCACCAGCCGACCCGTCAAACCGCCGGCAAGCAACCGCCATCGTGTAGCGCTTCATTAAGAAGCAACCACTGGCCGCCAACAAGCCGGGAGCGTCGACCTCCCCGCAGGTCATCGACTGGTTAAGTAAAACCCACAACAAACCGGTGAGTCATCAAACCCTATTTTGATTGGAGTCCGAGGAGGACGCCGCGGAGGAAAGTTTTTTGTGCCAGTCTTGGACTGAAGAGCCATCAAATGTGCTACTAGGGCCGCCAAATCAATTTTCACGAGTCGAAAAACCCACCGACTATCGCTTGGGTCCGCCATCACGGACCCGTGAAAATGCGTGCGTGAGCCCGTTTCCGCCACCACCAAAATACCGTCGAGTAGTAGGAACGCAGACCAGTCAGCAGCTGCGCTGCGAGAAAGAGTGACGTCACATTAAGACATACAGTACAGAGCACAAACGAAAGAGAGAGCTAGGGAAGAGAAACCGCACACAAGTTAGGAGACAGAAATCATGAACGGACACAAACACTAAAACCGAAAAGCCGGAGGAAACTCTGTTGAACATGCCATCCTGTTAGTTAGACAATAAATGTGCCATTCGTTAATCATAAACAAAAAAATTTACATTCAATGTTTCTCTGTAGTCCCCTAGCCATTTGATCAATTGATTGTGTTTAACGTCACAGCGCGAATTGTTTGTAGTTTCGAGTCCCGTCCTCCCGTCCTCGGTTGTTTATGTTTCTTCCAGCTTATTATGGGTGTTGGTGAGAGGAGAGAGTCTGCCGATGATGAGAGGCACCTTCCCACTTAAGCGCATTTTACACCTCCCGTGAACGTGAACGTGAACAAACTGTTTTTCGATAATAACTTCTTGATACATACTCAAATCGCGAGGGAATCATGTTCAAATGAAAGGCAGATGCTGCATTTAGTAGTGAGATGCATAAAAACATGAGAAACATCAATAATATCAGATTTATGAGCATTCCACGGTCATGCCTGTGAAATCATCGTGAAATCGTATCTGCGGTGAACTCATCGCAAGTGTAAACGCGACGGTGAACATGAACGTGGAGCTGTGGTGAATTCAAAAATACAAGGAGAATAGATTGATTTGGATTGGGAGCTCACACCGACCGAGAGTGTTTACTGTTCTCGTTGAATCGGTTTCGGTGGGTTCCTGCTTTGTGTGTCGCTGTCGCTCATTTTAATACTCGTATCGTATTGTATTTCTTTTTTATTATTTGGTAGTATTATTTTTTCTTTTTAAATATTTTTTATTTTAATACTTCAATCATTCGTATATTCAATCGAAAAATTTATATTTTCATAGATAGATTACTTCATTCATAAAAAAATTAATTCATTCTTTTTCTTCTTCTTCCTCTTCAATGGCTCTATATTACCACTGAATCTTGGCCTGCTTCTTTACTCAATATTCCATTAACATTTCCACAGTTATTTTTTGATGTTTCTAGTCTGTACCCGTCCATTGCATGGATATGTGTCTTATGTTGCAAGTACAAAGATAATCTATGGCCAGTGAGTCGATATTGCCGAAAACCCGAAAAAAATCTTTTAGACCGCAACGAAAATCGAGAATACTCCGCATTTGCCGACAAGGCTAACTAGAAACCATTGTATTATATAATTGTAACAACAATGTAATGTATAATTCATATTTTTTTTTATTTATGATTCATATTTGATGTAATAGTTAATTTATATACAAAAGAAATACGACTGGAAGATTTGGTTTTTTATTGATGTTTTATTTTTATTAAATTATATTAACTTATACGGGTCTCCAGTTAGCCTTGCGAGCAAAGGCGTATGATTCCCAACACAAATGGCGAGTTCGATTCTCGGTCCGGCCTAGAATGTTTGCGGTTGGAAACATTATGGGCTCCCTTCCAGTGTATCTATTTTACTTGCCACACAAGATACATACTTATGCGATTGACAGCTTTCAAATTATAACTCTAGAAGGTAAGCCAAGTTTCAGTGGAATGTAGAGCCAATGCACAATGGTAAAATCCGATTTCGAAGGAGGAAATTTTTTTTAACTTTCTTTACGAGCGATTAACAGAAGAAATCAAGGGCTTATTCGAAAGTGAATTTTCCAAGAAAATTCAGTGAGTGCTGTTTCATTGGACGTGGAACACTTCTGTATGTAGATATTGAGCATGTTTTGCCCCAATGTTCCATATATCACGAGTTTTCATATTTTAGGAAATTTCTCTAAAATTGTGTTCATCTGTTCACTGTGGATCCATAGAGGTGCACTAAATATGGTAATAGTTAGAAATTTAAGGGATTTAGGGGTCAAATAGGCATCAAAGTGCATTTTATGTGAATTTTTCATTTATTCTGTAAAAATAAATAATATTTACAGATAATTGTTGATATTATTGTCTAAAAATGTTGTACAGACATTGATAAATGTTTGTGAAACAATAACTAATGAAGTAAATCATTTCGCAAATGTTTTGTTTTGTGATTTATTGGATAAAACACGATTTTTAAATACTTCTTGATAGAGCCGATGCCGAACATTTCCAAACCATACCCGATCGCACAACTAGACAAGAGTTATCATATTATTTGAGAGTCGATGTGGCAAGGATGAGATAGGAAATATTCTTTTCTCATGCCTTTTCGCCCAAATTCCTCTATGCAATTATAAAGCTCAATAATGGTGAGTTAATAGATGATGGAGTAATATTAATTTAATGATAATTTGTCAATTATACTATGAAAATAACAAATACTCGTATATTGCATTGAAAAAAATGATTCGAGGGGTTTTTGAGGTCAACAAGCTCAGAAGCTTATTTTATATTAAAAATAAATTCACAAAAATGCACTTTGATGATTATTTTACCCCAAAAACACTTTAATTTTCAACTTTTGCTAACAAAATATGTATAGTGCTTTTCGAGGATCCACAATGAAGAGGAAAACACAATTTTAGTACAATATTTTAAAGATAAAAGGACGAAAAACATGAAAAAAAATTGATTTATGGGACATTGGAGCAAAACGAGCTCAATAACTACATACAGTAGTATCCCGCGTCTGTAAAAAATCACTCACTGAATTTCTTTGAAAATTTTCTTTTGAATAAGCTCTCATTCTCCTTTGTCGTCCGTGAAAAAAGTTATCCTATTTTGTAAAAAAAATATATTTAATGAGCTTTTAAAATAAATTTATTGATTTATTATTTTTTGTTGTTGATATATTAGATTTTTGAGTGATTATATTTATTTATTTATTTTTTATTCAATAATTTATAAATTCATTCATTTCTGAATTTATTAATCTAAAAAATTATCCATTTATTAGTTTTTCAAATCAATAATTTTGTAATTTAATCGATTGTTCATTTTTTAATTTATCAACCCATTAATTTGAAGTCATTTATTCATTTATTAATTCTTTTGTTTATTCAAAGTCTTAGCTACATTAGTTATAAATGCTTGGCATACTTTTTCTGCTTTGCTACTACTGAATCATTTGATATGCTTCCGATATGCTTGTGCATCGTCTCTGTCGTTCACGGTGAACAGATTTTCAGAATGCTTTTGCCATTCGAACGTGAACGAGCTCCGTGGAATTTTTTTACCTGATTTACCAGAGAAAGCTTCTCTCCTCTCTGATATATACACCATATACGCCATATATCCACCACAGCAATACAGGGAGAATGAAGAATCTAACAAGATGTGTAGATTGCCTCTCTGTCGTTTTCATCCTGCCTGTCTGTCTGCCCTTGTTTTTTTGGTACACACATGCTCGTATGCTCTTTGCGTTATGACCATCCACGAGGTACAGATATTAATAATTATTATCATTCAGAATATTTGTGATTAGGTATACCTATACTGCCGTAATCTGGAAAAGTGACGTAACAGCCATTTTACAACATGCATGTTTTCCATTTTTCTGTTAAAGAGCTCGATGAGTAGTACTCGTTAACACCATTTTTGGAAAATTTCAGATTACGGCAGTATATGAGTTTATTTAATAAAGTTGTTTATTTGAAACAGTTTATGTGAGTAATTTACATAATTTGGATAATGACTATCAACAAAATCTTAGCACAGCAAAAATTATTGAATACATATTAAGACTTTCAATAGTAAACACAACAATTAAATACGGTACGGATATACGATACGTGATCAATTGAATTTTATACACGAAAACTTGAGCAAAAATTGGGATTTTTTATTGGCGAACTGGTCAAATATTCAAACATTAATTAACACTATTCGAACAAATGAATAATAAATTTAAAAAAAAAATGAGATGAAGAAAAGTATTAAACAAATGTAAGCCAAAAGAGAAAGTCAAAAATTATATCTAGCAAAAGTAAAAAAATAAACTTGCTACTACATGTCAGAATCAATCGTTCAAATGGGATAGAAGTCACTAGATAGAAAATTAAAAGAAATTACTTCTCTTTTCGTAAATTCGTATTTTCTTAACTATAATTGTATAATTGAACATTATTGTATTAATGTGTGGAACAGAATGAATCATGTGAATTACATGCTTCGTGGGTAGTTTTGCCAGAACTCATTTGATGCGAACCAGTCGAAAGATAATATTTGGATTCAGGTCAATTGATCACCGGAACTTGTTAATTCAGCTTTGAACGGTGCCAAATGTATACATTTGGTAGCACAGTTGAAAATTTGCAGAAATTTTCAGAAATCAGAAATCATTAAGTATATGTACCTACTGGCTTTTCATAACAAAATTCCGGAACATTTAAACGAAAAGATGATTAAAATTAAACAACTTGATCAACATCGTTCCGTAGATTACCCACTCACATAATTCATATACATATATGCGACAATATGTTTCATTTTTATTTTCTTCGTTTACTACTGCACACTTACTTGCTGCCTGCATTCGTGGGCAATAATTCAACACTTCCAAATAGACTCGATTGTCCACGACGATGTTCACTGTGAAATTATCGCTCTTTCTCACCTCTTGTTCATGTTCATGTTCACGGGAGGTGTACAGAGGGCTTTAGAGTGTATTAGGTTTGGTGGGCTCTCACCGACTCTTTGAGTGTATGGTGTGGATGTACGGTATAGAGGGAAGATAGGGTGGACCCGATTTGGCACTTTTCGTTGTTGCTGGCTGGACCGATCCATAAATCCTTATCGGGAAAATTGAAATGGACTCGCCTTGAGAGAGTCTCATCCGGGCAAAATAAATTGGGCCGTGGTCTCCTTAATGGAGTGGCGCTTAAGCCATGTGCTTTTTACGACGGATCGCTCCGTGCCGGCTACAAAATGGCGCCCAACGTGGGGCCACGTGACGATGATTCTGCAGCAAAAGCCGACGTCACGTGGCCTTCATCAGCAGCAAACAATGCTGGGTCTGCAGTCCACTGCACGCAACAGACTCCGACGACTCCGTGGAATCTCGAAAAGAAAGGCTCGCGCACGCGGGGGAACTGATGTCTTGTATTCAATTTAATGAGCTCATTAGCCCCGCCCCTTTGTTAATTGTTATGGGTGCACATTAGGGCAGTTCATTTCAAAAATGTTCGAAAATTACAACTCCCATATGTCTATTAGCATCATTTTGATAATATAGGAGCCCTGGAAAAAATTCAGGCAATTCGGCGGCCATTTAGGGGTGGCGCGAAGTCAATTTATGTTTATATGGAAATTTGTATGGGAAAAACTTGAAATTTATTCAAATCCCCCTACAATTCTTAAATCGTGATGAATTGAAATAAACATCCCCAACCTCCATTTTTGGAATCTATTTGAGCTCAACCAGTGGATAACTCATTGATTTTGATTTATATTTCCACTGCTACATTGAGGCTAATTACACCATTTTAGCCATTTATCCCATATTCACACTGTCAATAGAACCGTTCAATCCACTCATAACTAATGTGTTATCCGGAGGTCTCATTTATATAGATTCCAAAAAGGGAGGTTGGGAATGTTTATTTGAATTCATCACGATTTGACAGTTGTAGGGAGACTTGAATAAATTTTAAGTTTCTCCCATACAAATTTCCATATAAACATAAATTGACTTCGCGCCACCCCTAAATGGCCACCGAATTGCCTGAAATTTTGCCAGGGCTCCTATATTATCAAAATGATGCTAATAGACATATGGGAGTTAGAATTTTCAAACATTTTTGAAATTTGAACTGCCCTAGTGCACATTTTATGTGCACTCATAACGAAAACGAAGGGGCGGAGTCATTAAGCTTACTTCATAAGTTGAAAGAAAGCAGCATTCCCGCTCTCGCGAACGTACGAACAAGCGACACGAACGGTCGTGTTTTGCGCTCGCGGTCTGTATCGTTTTGTTTATTTTTTGCATCATTATTTCTCGCAAATCCGCGCTACCCGCGTGACGTTTCACCTGCGCTTGCTACTCTGTTTGATTTAGCGAGACAAAAAGCATCGCTGCAACCGTTAGCAGCAAATCCTTCTCGACCATTTGCTGCAATGAGTCGCAAAGGAAACCAGAAGTCGATGCAATCGGCTGATGACCAGCAATCGGGTGGCTCAAAGCAGCCGCGGCCGTCGGTGATAAATGCTAGACTGCTAGCAAACCTCAAGTATGCTGTCTTGCCGGACCAGCAAGTAACTTCCAAAGTGAAGATTCCACCCGTCTTTACATCTTCTGAGGATATCGCCTTACTTCACACTGAGCTTGCCAAG
This sequence comes from Armigeres subalbatus, assembly GCF_024139115.2. Taxonomy (NCBI): domain Eukaryota; kingdom Metazoa; phylum Arthropoda; class Insecta; order Diptera; family Culicidae; genus Armigeres; species Armigeres subalbatus. The sequence continues at coordinate 367,151,146 of NC_085141.1, read as the reverse complement.
AAACAGATTCACCCTCTGTTCAAGCTGTGCAGCCTTGGCACGAAGATTATCTGCACCACTGCAGCCGACTATCAGGATGTCGGTAAGTACTTGTTGGCCCAAAAGTGTGAGTTTTACTCGCACGATGTTCCCGTAACGAAGCCTCTGAAGGTTGTTATTCATGGGCTTCCGGAACACACCCGGAAGCAATCATCGAAGAATTGCAAGCCAACAAGCTGAAGCCAATCAAGATGTTCTCCGTCAAGCGAGCCGATGGAAGCAACCACCGAGATCTGTATCTGGCAGTTTTGGAGAAGGACTCCGTCACAATGGCGGACCTTCGGAAGGTAAGGGCTCTCTTCCACATAATTGTGGAGTGGGAGAGATACCGCCCGAAGAAACGCGACGTGACGCAGTGTGGGAACTGTCTCGCGATGGCCGCTGTGGCAAGTGCGTTGGAGCGCACCAAACATCTTCGTGTCAACCGATGAAGGAGGCTGCCGAAGTCTAGTGCGCCAACTGCGGTGCGAATCACGAGGACAGCAATCGAGCCTGCCCAAAGCGATCGGAGTTTATCGCCCTCCACAAATAGCCTCAAGCAAAACCAGCCAGGAAGACGACGAGACCCAAGACAAGCAGTTTCCGCCTCTGCGATACAACGTACCGAACCTCCCACCAGCGGGATGGATCAGCTGTGGCCCTGAAGCAAGACATCATCAAACTAACCCGGCGGCGTGGACGATATATCATCGCCGGCTATATCAATGCAAAACATCAAGCCTAGAGGAACAGCATGCTGAACCAAAATGGCGCCATCCTTCAACGAGACCTGGAGGAAGGGCACTACACTGTCTTGAGCCCAGACGCTCCCACTCGGTTGAGCCGATCCGGTGCCCATGCGATTTTGGACATTTTTCTCACCAACATGGACAACAACACTTCCCAACCGGTGGTGTACCAAGAACTCAGCTCTGATCACTATCCGGTGGTTTTGGAGGTTGGCAACTCGGTAAATCGACACCATCTTACACGTCGCACCTACCATCGTGCTAACTGGAATCAGTAGCAGCAGTGCGTGGATGACAACATAAACTATCAGATGCACCCTGAGACGCCTGAGGATATTGACCGGCAACTACTTTCCATCGAGGGGGCTATTTCGCGGGCGCGGGATCAACACGTACCAGTAGTCCGTCAGGTAAACAACGCCCTAACCATTGACACTCTCACCAAAGATTTGATCCGTCTGCGGAATGTCAAACGAAGGCAATTCCAACGCACCAATCTGCCATCTTTGAAGACAGATTGCAAACTCGAACTAACAAGCTTGCGTGCGCTGGTGCTGGACCGCGTTCGACCCTTCTCTGCGAAATCTAAAACAAAATGGTACGCGAGCGCAATTTTTTTCTTAAATAAATTTCCTTTTTATTTCATTTATTTTTGATTTGATAATATTCTTACATTCACGTGCTCAGCCTTTCTGGCACTTCATCTCTATGTGTTTTTTTTCTTGTTTTAATTTTATATTCTAGTTTACATGTCGGCTCCAGCGAGCTCTGGTATATGAATTTGTAAATAATTTACTACCCTACCTAACAACAAATTTTACTTATAACCTAATGGACCAAATCCCGCACGACCTGGTGTTCAAGCGGCGCGCCCTGTACGTCTCAAATGACTCAAAAAAGCGTTCATTCAGCGGTTTGATCTCAGCCGGACGATGGACCTCAGTATCTCGCATTCTCGCATTCTCTTCTCCAGTCCAGAATCATTCGAAGGAACTTGTTCTGGACTCTCTGGAGTTTGAGATGATGAGTTCTAGCACAACTCTCCCAGACCGGCATGCCATATTCTATCACCGGAAGGATGATTTGTTTATAGACAGCAAGCTTGTTTTTTCGAGACAGGGTCGACTGGCGATTAATCAGAGGGTAAAGTAACTTAAGTAATACATTGCACTTAGTAACAGTTTTGTCATTTTGCTGTCTGAAAATCAGCATTCTGTCTAGTGTAAGGCCAAGGTAATAAGCCGTGTCGGTCCATTCCACCGGTGCGGTGTGCCGTTTAAGATAATTTTGCAATCTTCAGCCGGAACAAGTCTGGGAGATCGGGAGTGGGGAAAGAGGATGGTCTGTGTCTTGGCCGCATTGATGCAAATCTTCCAGCTGGAGAATTATTCTGTCAGAACATCCAGGCTTCGTTGGATCTTCGATGTGAGGGCTCTGATCACTCAGCCATTATAGATGATGGATGTGTCATCAGAGACAGAGTGCCTCCTCCTGGGAGTGCTGGCAAGTCAGAAGTGAACAGATTGAACCGCAAGGACCCGAGTATACTGCCCTGGGAACGCCTGCGATGATGCGGCGCGCATCAGAAGTAGCTCCCCTGATGGAGACCCGGAATGTTCTCGCCAACAGATAGTTTTTAATGATTTTCACTAGGAAGCTTGGAAGGTTGTAGCTGTGAAGCTTGTACACTAAACCAACATGCCAGACATTGTCGAAGGCTTTTTCAACGTCTAACAGGGCCATGGCGGTTGTTTTGGACACAGACTTGTTCCGACTGAGGAAGTTTTTGACTCGGGTCAGTTGATGAACGGTTGATCGCCCACGGCGAAAACCAAACTGTTTCTAGAGCAGGATGTTATTTTGTTCGGCAGATTCGAGTAGTCGGCTGTAAATCGCTTTTTCAAAAAGCTTAGATAACGCAGAGAGATGGCTGATGGGTCGATAGCTTTTGGGGGAGGTTGGGTCCTTCCCAGGTTTTTTGATTGGCAATACTTTGGCTGATTTCCAAGTGGAGGAAAAGTAGCTAAGCCGGAGGCATTGATTGAAAATCGAAATACGGTTCACTCCAGTTCCAAGGTAAAGATATTGTCGAAACCTGGGGCCTTCATATTTTTGGAGGTCTTGACATAGTTCGAAAGTTCGTCAGCTGTTATTGCCAACTCCTCGGAGAAGTCGTTGGGAAGCTGATCAACATTGTTTGCATGTTGTCTGACAGTAATTGCATGCGGACTGACAATGTTTTGTTCAAGACTGGGAGCTAACGAAGTGCCGGCCTATCTCAGTAGCCTTCTCGACAGCACGGCATACAAAAAACAAGGCAGGCTCATCACGTATGTAAACATTCAGTTTGAATGTAAACATGTGACGTCACTGCTATCTTCGCAGAAGATGGACCGAGACGATGCTATACGGTCACAGCATGCTTACTTTTGTACTCCAACATGTGGCGATAAAATATGCGTCACATTCGAAGTGTCATTTTTCTAACGAGCCTACCTTGTTTTCTGTATACCGTGCTCGACAGGTGTTATAAAGCGATCCATAGAGTCATTGTTGACTAACGGGATCAACGGTGGAATAGGACGTGGTTTAGTTTTCAAGATTTTTGTCAGTTTCCAGAACGGCTTGGCACAGACAGGGAGAGCGCTGATCTTATTGGAAAAATCATTATTTCTGAGTTCCACCATTCTGGCCTTGATAATTTTGGTCAAGCGATTGCAATCTGTCTTCAAAGATGGCAGATTGGTGCGTTGGAATTGCCTTCGTTTGACATTCCGCAGACGGATCAAATCTTTGGTGAGAGTGTCAATGGTTAGGGCTTTGCTTACCTGACGGACTACTGGTACGTGTTGATCCCGCGCCCGCGAAATCGCCTCCTCGATGGAAAGTAGTTGCCGGTCAATATCCTCAGGCGTCTCAGGGTGCGCCTCATAGTTTATGTTGTCATCCACGCACTGCTGCAACTGATTCCAGTTGGCACGATGGTAGTTGCGTCGGGTAAGATGGTGTCGATTTACCGAGTTTCCAACCTCCAAAACCACCGGATAGTGATCAGAGCAGAGTTCTTGGTACACCACCGGTAGTGAAGTGTTGTCCATGTTGGTGAGAAAAATGTCCAAAATCGCATGGGCACCTGATCGGCTTAACCGAGTGGGAGCGTCTGGGCTCAAGACAGTGTAGTGCCCTTCCTCCAGGTCTCGTTGAAGGATGGCGCCATTCAGTTCAGCCTGCTATTCCCCCCGGCTTGATGTTTTGCATTGATATCGCTGATGATGATATACCGTCCATGCCGCCGGGTTAGCTTGATGATGTTTTGCTTCAGGTCCACAGCCGATCCATCCCGCATGTTTGCTTGTCTCGGGTAGTACGCCGCGATTATGGTGATCGGGCCGACGGTGGTGGTTACCTCAACCCCTATGGCTTCAATTATTTCAAGCTGAAAACTTGGCAGCAAACGGCAATCGATGTTTCGTCGCAAGGCAATGGCCACTCCTCTCCTGGGGCCAGACAGATCGAGTCCCACAAGTCGAAAGTCGGGAATGTAGACGTTCACTTCACGTGTCTCGGTTATGGTTGCAATGTCGATGTCTCGTTGGTTCAGGAAATCGATCAGCTTAATGTTTTTGTTCTGAATAGAACAAGCGTTCCAATTAAGGATTTTTATGGAACCTTCAGGCCCCATATTTAGCTTCGCAGCCGGCGGAACAGATTCAGGATGAGCTCTGTGATTTCCTCTGGGGAGTAGAGGTTTTCAGACTGCTGTTCAGTAGGAGCATCAAGTCCCACATTCCTTCAAGCGGGCGGGAGCGTATTTCGCAACGGCGGAGAAATGGCGGCTGCTGCGAGGCGTTGCTGCACAGATGAGGCCGGGGGACGGCTTGTCCTCTGCTGGTTTGGCTGGAGTGGTGGAAGGTTCGGTACGTTGTATCGCAGAGGCGGAAACTGCTTGTCGTTCAACGGCGGAGGCGGGTCTCGTCGTCTTCCTGGCTGGTTCTTGCTTGAGGCTTTTAGCATTCAGGAATTTTGTATATAATTATGTAAATAGATTTTGTAAATAAATTAGATTGTATGTATTCAAATCTTTCAATCGCCAATACGTTGCATATAATTTTCCCTTGGCATAGGCAAACGAGCATTGATCAATCAGCCAAGCTCTCCAAGGTCGAGGACATTTGTTTTCTGGATAAGGTGGGAAAGGTATGACAGCGCGACTATCTTGTCAAGTTATCAATCGTGCCGATAAAGTCACGATTGTACACAAAGGGGTCGGGAAATGACGTACTTCCGGTTGTGTCCGAGTACCACCTTCCTTAATCTGAGGATTCACAGACTCGATCATTTCGTCCGTGATTCTCCAAGGAGTTTGAAGTACGCGTTTGTTGTTAGTGTTTCGTTTGTAACAAGAAGAATTAATTAAAGTGGCGTTAAATATAGAGTTAGCTAATAAATTGTTTGTCCGTTCTTTAGTTGCTGTAGGCAAATCAAGTGTGCGTGTTATTCGCGTGCGGTTGAAAACAATAGAAGAAAAACCTAAATGTGTTAAATTGTGCCTGTGCTCACCATGTGTCCCGTCTAGCCAGTTTTGCGTTTATTTTCCACCCGCAGCGAATTCCGCGAACTAAAGCGCGCACTTCATCCCCTGCGGACGGAATTTTTCTGGCAATCGCCAACCGGCCATAAGCGGACGATACGTCACCATATCGGTCCGAAGAGGCCGAGGGGCAGTCAAAAGAGCAGGTAAAAATATCAACAAAATAAAATGCACTGAAGTGTTATTTAAATATCAAGATGTGTTATGGATAAAAACAAACTAATAGCTCGAGATATTAATCACTTCTTCCAAATACTATTAACTGATAACCTCATGATATTTCAGAGCAAATTTGGATATTGTCGTCTGATATTTTGTGCTTCTATATCCTACATATAAATCAATCCCATATCTCATTTTGCAATCTAATCACGTTTGATTTACTTCTAATCCTCGTCTACTCGGGTATTTTAAAATAGGGATTGGAACCATTTTTGCTTAAAATTTGGTTGGAACGAGGGCTTTGGCCAATACATGAAAACGGTAACTGCTTGCACACTTGTTACATAACCATTCTAATGCTGTAATAGTGCAAAAATCCCCGTACGGTACTGATTAAATTCTTTGCAACACGAACTCTTCCACACATAATTTTATCTTTACCACATAATTTTAATTTTCACGGAAAGAGCTATCCGGAAAACCTTTCCCGGAAACTCGAACTTTTCAAAAGATTTCCCTTCTACAATCAATAAATCGTTGGAACTATCTACAATAATTATTATTCTTTAGCGCTTTATAACCACACGTAGTAGCCTGGTGTTTACGCCATGTTATGGGAACAAACATTTCACAAAACGTTTGTTTGATCGCATAAACTGTCGTATGCATATTTTGACCATTTCAATCAAAGGAATAATAATTTATTCCCCGCGGCGTTAAAATAACTACTAATTTTGTCCATTTAGACAGATTAGTTCATGTATTTTGTTGATTGATATGATGAATCGGGTAAAATTAATAAAAATGCGTTTTCCCAAAATCTATGGTGCTGGTTGTTACGTCAACTATGAAATCATGGGTAGTGTAGTCCCCCTAGCCTTTTGATTTATAAATTGTGTTTAACGTCACAGCGCGATATTGTTTGTTAGTTTCGAGTCCCGTCCTCTTTGCGTTTGACTGTGGTGTGTTATGTTGCTTCCTAACTGATGGTTGTTGGTGAGAGGAATTAGTCCGCCGAGGATGAGAGCGGCAATCAAGCTTAGAGTGTAATAGGTTCTGGTGGGCTTTAGGCGTTTCTTCGGACGGTATCTCTCCCACTCCACAATTATGTGGAAGAGAGCCCTTACCTTCCGAAGGTCCGCCATTGTGACGGAGTCCTTCTCCAAATGCGCCAGATACAGCGCATCTCGGTGGTTGTTTCCATCGGCTCGCTTGATGGGGAACACCTTGATTGGCTTCAGCTTGTTGGCTTGCAATTTTTCGATGATTGCTTCCGGGGTGTATTCCGGAAGCCCACGAATAACAACCTTCAGAGGCTTCGTTCCGGGAACATCGTGCGAGTGAAACTTACACTTTTGGGCCAACAAGTACTTACCGACATCCTGATAGTCGGCTGCAGTGGTGCAGATAATCTTCGTGCCGACGCTGCACAGCTTGAACAGAGGGTGAATCTGTTTCTTGGCAAGCTCAGTGCGAAGTAAGGCGACATCCTTCGAAGAGGTGAAGAGGGGTGGAATCTTCACTTTGGTAGTTACTTGCTGGTCCCGCTTGGAGCCACCCGGTTGCTGGTCATCAGCCGATGGCATCGACTTCTGGTTTCCTTTGCGACCCATTGCAGCAAATGGTCGAGAAGGATTTGCTGCTAACGATTGCAGCGATGCTTTTTGTCTCGCTACCTCAAACAGAGTAGCAAGCGCAGGTGAGACGTCACGCGGGTAGCGCGGAATCGCGAGAAATAACTCAGCAAAAAAAATAAACAAAACGAAACAGACCGCGAGCGCAAAACACGACCGATCGTGTCGCTTGTTCGTACGTTCTTTCAACTTATGAAGTAAGCTTAATGACTCCGCCCCTTCGTTTTCGTTATGAGTGCACATAAAATGTGCACCCATAACGATTAACAAAGGGGCGGGGCTAATGAGCTCACTATATTGAATACAAGACATCAGTTTCCCCGCATGCGCGAGCCATTTTGTTTGAGATTCCACAGAGTCGTGGGAGTCTGTTGCGTGCAGCGGACTGCAGACCCAGCATCGAGATCGGTGGTGCTCGTCGGCGTTTTGCTGCAGAATCATCGTCACGTGGCCTTCATCAGCAGGGTTGTATACTATTTCGCCGAAAACCATTTCGCGGATTTTTTTTTTCGCGGAATGTATCAACTCACCGAAACACATTTCGCGGAGTGCACCTTTTTTCCGAAAAACATTTCGCGGAATGTACCTTTTCACCGAAAGTCATTCCGCGGAATACCATTTGGCGGAATTCAGTTAGAATAATTATCATTCAAATAATTACCGATTTCTGCTTAATTACATGAAATCTGGGCAATTTTTTTTTTATTTAATGCAAACCCGAACCCGACACGTTCCCGAGAATTTTTGCATTCGTAAACCCGTACTCGATTCGAACCCGAAATAATTTAATTATTTTAGCCCGCACACAATTCCCCGAAAAATTCAAACTAGATATTTTCTGGTTCTCTTAAAATTGAAAAAAAAATGTAAGCCCAAACAACAAACTAGCCTCACAATTAACAAAACTGAATAAAATAATTTGCAGTATTTTATTTCTCAAACCCGTACCCGACCCGAACCCGATATTGTAGTAATTTTTCAAACCCGAACCCATCGGGTACGGGTTCGACTCGACCGTATCTACCGCCCGTTATAAGGCGAAAGGAGTTGCTAATGTTTTCTTTCAAAGAACACGTCTTCCCGGTATAAGGCGAAGGGAAGGGTAACGCCTTCTTTAAATGGATGCATCTGCCCGGTATAAGGCGAAAGGAGTTGGTAATGCCTTCTTTAAATGAACGCGTCTGCCCGGTATAAGGCGAAAGGAGTTGATAATGCCTTTTTTTTTAAAGAATGCATCTGCCCGGTATAAGGCGAAGACAGGGGTAACGCCTTCTTTAAATGAATACATCTGCTCGGTACAGTGATCGTTCGCTAATTGGGGCACGACCTCACCCCAACTAGCGAATGCCGTTCGCTAATTGGGGCGTTTTGACAAGCGTCAATGTTGTTTACTTTTTGCATTGAACAAAGGAAAATTTTACGCGCCAGAAAATATCGATCTCGCCAAACACGGAAACAAAACGTCAACGCGTTTTTGACATCACATTCTGACGTTTAGCTGCTTTTTAATTGGGTTTCGCCCCAATTAGCGAACCCCAACTAAAAAGCGCCTCAACTAGAAAATAATCAATTAGCGAACGTTCACTGTATAAGGCGAATGGAGTTGATAAGGCCTTCTCTAAAAGAATGCGCCTGTCCGGTATAAGGCGAAGGGATGGGTAACGCCTTCTTTAAATGGATGCATCTGCACGGTATAAGGCGAAAGGAGTTGATAATGCCTTCTTTAGATGAACGCGTCTACCCGGTATATGGCGAAAGGAGGGGTAACTTCTTCTTTAAATGGAGAGTCTCGTTAATCTCGTGTTAAACGAATGCAAAACAAAATGGTAACTTGGCTTAGAGACCTCACAGGTAATAATGTCGGAATGCTGAATGAACAAAGGCTATTATTATTAATATTCCGGGAAATGGTGCATTCCGCGAAATGGTACTTTCCGCCAAAAGTCATTCGGCGAAAAGGTATAATACGCCAAATGTCGTACCGTGAAAAGTTACAAACCGGCAAACGTTATTCCGCGAAATGTTCAACAGCGAAAATGATTTCCGCGAAATAGTTTTCGGTGAAATGTTATTCAATCCATCAGCAGTGTTTAAGTGAATTTTGCGATCCTAAGCGATTCACATTTCACGTCAAAAATATGTCTCGTTTTATTGTCTGAGTCGATTCTTTGGCTCATTTAAGGGGTTTAAGGGGGCTCATTTAATATGGGTTCTTTGTGAGAATTGACCTTAAATAAAATATAGAATCGTTTGAGCGAATAAACATTTTTGGCGAGAAAGGTCGCATCAGTGATGGCCGTCGGCGGTGGCTGCTGCAGTGAATTTAATCGCCGCGGTAGCGTCTGAAACCATTTTGCATTGGAAAGTGAAATTGTATTGCTAGATTGTGCTTAATATATGGAAAGGCGCATCCTTGTGTATATGCTTAATCAGTTCAGTGCGTGTTTTCTCTTCTTTCGGACAGCAGAACGATCACGCGATCTGAAAAATGAAATATTCTCGCAGGATTTGGACAATAGTTTGGTTGCTATTAGTGATTGTTAATATTATCAATTCTGTGCAAAACCGAATTATAGCCGCTAACAAAGTTGAATTTTTCTCACAATCCATATGTTAAACCTAACTTCGGAAGTGGTGCGCTGTTTTCATTTGGTGATGTGCTATACAGCGCACCACTTCCGAAATTAGGTTTAACGTATGAATTGTGAGAAAAATCCATATTCGATAGCGCCTATAATTCGGTTTTCTACTGAATTTATAATACAATGTCTCAAGAAGCATAAATCGGCTCTTCTCAGAAACGATATGTAACGGAAGAGTTGATTTGAGCCGTATTTTCTTTAAAATGACATGCAATTAAATGTCGATGATTGCCGTTGACCGTTGGCGGTATTTGTTTCAAACAGTTTATTCGCCGCTGTAGCATGGACTGCGTCAATATTTAGCGCTAGGAAGTATTTTTTTGCTAGATTCGGATAATCATTTGATTGTAATGACGCATAATTAAAAATAAAAATCAGGAAAGTTGTGTACAAAATACGACGGCAAGGTAGCCGTTGAACAACGTAATACAATCGGTGCGATTGATCTTTCTGTCCGATTGTGTTTTGTTCTTCGAAATAAAAACCCTCTCGGATTAGCTGTCCTTCAAAAGGTGGTCTTGAAAAGAACCTATCAATTTTCATTGATGCGCCTTCCCAACCACTAACAACAAGAAAACTAATTCAGAATCTTGTGAGAAAATTTCACGTGACTGCTACTAATGCCATCCATGTGAATTGATTTGTGCAGTGTCTCTACCCTACGCGTGCTCGTGATTTACCGGTGGAAGCTTCCTGCTGCCGCCAAGCAATTATAATTTTCGCTTTTTTAGAAAACTTGTCTTAACCTTCTCTTCTATGAAATTGTGTTTCTGTATAGAACCGATTTATTTTCCATAATGCGCTTTTCCAATCACTAACAACAATAAAATCATGATGTGCGTGTTGGGGATGCATGAATGGGATTGGTTGGAGTTAAAAATTTTACCGGGCGTGAAAAATTTAAACGTTCAACAGTTTGTTGTTGATAATCAATAGTTTTAATACAATTAGCAAATTGGTGAGAAGTTTGCGAATTGATTGATATATAAATCTTAAAAATTCATCGAAAGATTGGGGCGCTTTTAACAAATTAACAAATTTTGAAACTTCCATTTTGCACCCTATATCCGAGCCTTTCCCCTTAGACGTAGTTCACGTCAAAAAATAAATTGAATTAAATAAAATAAAGCAAATATGTAGGAGAGATAGTTATTCCAACACCATTACAATGGTTTTAAAATTCAGTGTTCGTCCACTGCGATCCTTATAGGGGAGCGGTTTGGCACTTCATCTCATAGCTCCTATTTCCATCCCATTTAAACAAAGCAATGAAAAGGAATTTGGTTTGTTTCTAATTTTTGTGATTTTTTTTCACCAGTTAGAAAAAGGAGGCGACAAGATTGGTGCTGTATTTCTTTTTTTTGCGATGAGATGAATATATGTTAAGTGAGATGGAAAATGGAAGAGCTTTCCTAAAAATATATTACCTTACTTAATCTCACCACTTAACTTCAACCGTTTTGAAAACCAAAAATTGGTTGAAGGTGACAAGCAACGCCAATGTCAAAGTAGAAATGGAGTTACCTGTAAAGAGAAAAGAATATAAAGCATTGATAAGAAAAGAATGCTATGAAAGTTAGTGCATTAAAATAAATGGTATGAATCTTATGACACTAAAATTTTATTTTTAAAAAATCTATCGAGTATATAATACTTTTCCATGCAATAATCATGTCCTTCATCGAAATAATATAAATACAATGATTGCATTCATTTTTCTTCACTAAAAATTTTTAAATGTCTATACTAATTGTCGAATTGTAAAGAAATGTATCTTCTTGGATTGAAATATCAATAAAAGCATCAGTTCGCTTTGAGAAGTATCCATCAATATACGCACGATTGGATTGACCACTTCAAGAGCAAAACTAGATACTTTAATGATGTATCGGTGCAAAAGTGTGATGTTGTCGCCAGTTATTTCAGCTATTTGTGTGAATGTTTTATTATTCACTTCATGGCTTTTACCCGACCGATCTCAGACTGCTGTTGGCAAAGCCACGCCTTGGCTTCCCAGGCTAACGGGGAGACCTATTTTCCGCAAATCATAATACATTCTAAGTTCAGCGAAATCCACGCAGCATAAAACGGGAAAGCTCCGGATTCCGGAACACGTTCCTTTGCTTTATTCGACGACATTTTCGCCAAACAAAGAAGCCGCAGCATTGAGCGAGAAACCAATTTCCACGGCATTTATTTCCGCTCGTTTTCTCGGTACTTTATGCATTCGGCGAAGGCGACATCGTCCGCATAGTATGTAGTAGGAACCGAAAGCCACCGCCAAACCCAAGAAACCGCAAATCTTGCTCTCGCCTTTGCACCACCAACCAATATGAGTACATACCTTCATTACACGCTCGGCGGTTTCCTGCGACGACGATAGCAGCGAGACTGCGAATAGCGCCTTTTGGTGTGTATGAAGGTATCCACCTATATAGCACTGATGTGATCCAGGAACGAAAACAAACACATCGGGTCCGCGTGCCACACCCTGACTTTTAACGCTGCCGCTATTGTGGTAGCAACAGGGGCTCCAAAGTCATGGAAAGCTAAAAGATTATGTTTATCGGGTAGAGCGGGAAGCTTCTCCCCGGAGGGCAGGAAACAATATTCACGCGTCGCAAATTAAATAGGAGAACTGGAATTACGTTGTTGTGGCGCAAAATACCGTCGCGAATACCGACCGATAGGCCTCCAGCCAGTAGTGGTGCTGGGGCGAAGGCTCGACGCAATCAGATGGATGGGGAAATTTAACAATTGTCGATCTGGGAGTTGTGGGAGTTCAAACGATTCGAGTTTCGGGACTGGGGCCCAAGGGCTCAATCAGTTGCCATTCCGATGTTCCAACAGAGGTTACATGGAGTGTTTTGAGTGTGTCACATGAAAATTTGTTCGTGATGTAGACATGTACACATAAACGAAGGCACCTCTGATACGTTGTTTTGCATTAATTGGAATCGTTCAAAAAGTGAAAATTTCATTCAGATCAAATGTTCTTTTGAACAGTTTTGATATCCACTCTATTATTTGTATTTGCAAGTAGAACTATTGGGGTCATATAGATATAGAAACTACACTTGTTTTTTATTCGGGTTAATCTATGATTGTTATAATTAAAGTTTTATTGCATTCCATGATGTTTAGAATGCCCTTCGCAATGTATTTCAACTCTTACCGATGGAATTTTACACATATATTCTAATTCAAAATTTGATTCTCTAAAACTGTTATTATTTTTATAGTTTCCATCAATATTATGGATTACATTAAAAAACAGTATAAACTACATTTTGTGGTTTTCTACACGTGGAAAGCAAAGAAGCAAACGAATCGCTTGAGAACGGCAATGACACGCTGAGAGTCGTTTCAATAACGATACCATGCGAGAAATGTAATTTCTCTGGGCGGTTGTTCGGTGCCTGTCAAGTCAGTCCACCTTCTCAACACCAACACCGACCGGTTGCTATTATTGCTAATGTTTTCTGTGTTATTGTTTGATGGTGGTATGGCTGCACGGCTGCACTTGGCAGTAACATAGAACACAAAATGACACGACGTATACTACCAACTAACTTAGGCGCATTGCACTCATAACTTCCTAAATATTATTTTCGTTTACTTATAGTTGATCCAACTGTATGAGAGGATCACATGAAAAATGTATAGGCGTAAGAGTATGATGTGTCGTTCAGTTACGATAGCAGGTTGTAATGCTTTTAATTGAGTACTGCAAAAATACGCAAGGCGCAATATGTTAACTGTTAGTTAGATTAGCCACAAAATTCAAGCAATTGAAGATTTTTTGGCTCTCGAAACGTGTCGTCTTTTCTTTAAAAAATAATATAACCTATGAAGTCACAACCTCCGCTGCATCTACCCTAAACCAATGATTTTCACGCCACTACACACTTTTCGACGGTGACAAATTTTCGGTCGATGACACACAAATGCGAAGGAAAGGTACAGAATGTGTTCTCCTACTCCTACGTACGCTTGTACCACATGACAGGATGAAAATTTGATTTAATGAATAAGATGATGTATTGTTATGTTTTTTTTTGCGGTTATACGCAACCGCATGATGATCTATTTAAGTTGAATTTTCGATGTGAAAGCCGACTTCTTTTTATCGTTGCGGTACTTATAAAAACACACAGCTATTCAAACTCAGATAAAAAACCATTAGAAATCTGCTTTCTAGCTTTCTAGCAATCCATCCACCATGCAACTTCAGTGCACTGAGTTGACAAGTAAAAACAAATATCAGCTTTTTTAATAAGTCTCGTTTGGAGAAGCACAAATTACAATGTGTTAAAAAATCAAAACCTCGATTGAAACTTTTCAGGATCGGCAAAACAAAACCAAAAAAAAAACTGGATAACCTTGTTCCACCAACAAATTATAATCCATTCCAGGCCAATGTTCCCAATTCTAAATTGAAACAGCTTTAAACATTTTTGTACAATTTGCGTATATAATATACATAATTCGAATATGTTTTTGTTTGCACGGAATAACAATTTTCATTATTCACATCGACCAATCAGTTAATTCACTGGGCAGTTTCACTGATTCTTGTCAATCAAGGAATAGCAATTGCAGATGTGTGTAGTTTAAGATTTTTCTTTTGTAATATGTTTTGGTTCATACATATATATCTTTGGGTTGTTGATTTTTTCACCGAAAAAAATCAACAACCCAAAGATATAAAAATTCACGGTGACCAAAACCCTACTAAATGTTTTGTTTCAGTTGTCAATCGAACTGTTTGTTTGAGAAACTACATATTTGACATTTTTGGCCAAAATGAGATTTTTATTGTATTCTGAATCCTCGTCCAAAAATACGTATTCTGACAAAAAATACGAAAAACAAATTTTGTTCGAAAGTGCATGAAGATTTTTTCGTTTGTTTGAAAAACTGCATAGGTACACGTACTTTGAAGTGCAATTATAAAGTACTGCTTGCAGTTTTCAAACTGAAAGTGCCTCATGATGTTGAGTTTTGCTAAAAACTGTTGATCTGTATCGAAGAAATCAAAAGATTCGGTGCTAATTTGTTCAAAAACAGTTTTTCGATGTTTTCTCAGAACTGTGAAAAATGTCCATTTAATTCCACCAGTTAATTTTCGTTATCTTTGCAGATACGTATTTCGACCACAACTGTGTGGTCGTCTTCAGTGTCTTGTACTTGACTCGACGAAGTACAAGACACTGAAGACGACCACACAGTTGTGGTCGAAATACGTATCTGCAAAGATAACGAAAATTAACTGGTGGAATTAAATGGACAGTACTTAATTCGTCTTAGACGGTTGAATACATTCCACTAAAAGAGCTAAATATATTTTTATGAAAAATGGATATAGGTATGCAGTTCCTCAAACAAGTGATTCTATTAATCACTCTGGAGAACGCCCAACTAAACCTCTGTTGAAGTTAATTATTAATTTATAAGATGCCGAATTCCGAAGATGTGCTAATTTTGAAGGTAAACATTTCTATCAAATACTGGTTGTAATCGTTTATTTTGAATTGTGATAATAAGAGATTAATTAACAGATAAACCAAATACAAAAATAGTTTAGTTTGATATAAAAATATCAGAGCTATTAAACAGACGATTAAATGTCCATCTAGTTCAGGGCTCCCGAATGTACGGCCATCGGGTCAATTTTTAAGGGCCGCGGCATGGGAGAAAAAATACTTCGGCAAGTTTTTATATCTGGCTCGAGAAACTTCTTTCTGTTGAGTTCCTTTAACTTTTAATTTGTATACTTTTTTTGTGTTCCAATAAATAACATAAAAATTTGACCACCGCTGTTATTCATGCTGGTGCCAAGAGATATCCAATTGAAAGGCAATAGTAAACAAGAAGCCTCCTTTCAAGAGGCTCAGAATCTTCATCTCAAGAGGCTCTAGAGCCTCCTTTAAAGAGCTTCGGAAGCCTCCTTTCAAGATGCTCGAATGTCTGCTTTCAAGATGCTCGGAAGCCTCCTTTCAAGAAGCTCAGAATCCTCCTTCCAAGAGGCTCTGAATCCTTCTTCCAAAAAGCTTGGAATCCTTCTTTTCCGAGGCTTGGAAGCATACTCTAAAGATGCTCGGAATCCTCCTTTCAAAAGGCTCGGAATCCTCCTTTCAAAAGGTTCGCAATTCTCCTTTCAAAAGGTTCGGAAGCCTCCTTCCAAGAGGCTCGGAATCCTTCTTTCAAGAGGTTTGGATGCCTCCTTTCATGATGCTCGGAGGCCTTCTTTCTAGAGGTTCGGAATGCTCCTTTTCAGAGGCTCGGAAGCCTCCTTTTCAGAGGCTCGGAAGCCTCCTTTCAAGAGGCGCGGAAGCTTCCTTTCAAGAGGCGCGGAAGCCTCCTTTCAAGAGGCGCGGAAGCCTCCTTTCAGGAGGCGCGGAAGCCTCCTTTCAAGAGGCGCGGAAGCCTCCTTTCAAGAGGTTTGGAAGCCTCCTTTCAAGAGGCTTGGAAGCCTCCTTTCAAGAGGCTCGGAAGCCTTCTTTCGAAAGGCTCGAAAGCCTCCTTTCAAGAGGGTCGGAAGCCTCCTTTCAAGAGGCTCGGGAGCCTCCTTTCAAGAGGCTCGGAAGCCTCCTTTCAAGAGGCTCGGAAGCCTCCTTTCAAGAGGCTCGGAAGCCTCCTTTCAAGAGGCTCGGAATCCTTCTTTCAAGAGGTTCGGAATCCTCCTTTCAAGAGACACGGAATCCTCCTTTCAAGAGGCTCGGAAGCCTCCTTTCAAGGTGCTCATAAGCCTCTTTTCAAGAGGCTAGGGAACCTCTTTCAAGAGGCTCGAAAGCCTCCTTTCAAGAGGCTCGGAAACCCCCTTTCAAGAGGCTCGAAAATCTCCTTTCAGGAGGCATGGAAGTCTCCTTTCAACAGGCTCGGAGGTCAAGATGCTCGGGAGCCTTCTTTCAAGAGGCTCGGAATCCTCCTTTTCAGAGGCTCGGAAGCACCCTTTCAAGAGGCCCGGAGCCCTCCTTTCAAGAGGCTCTGAATCCTCATGTCAAGGGGCTTAAAATCCTTTTTCCAAGAGGCTTTCAATCCTCCTTTCATGGTGCTCGAAAACCTCCTTTCAAGAGGGTCGAAAGTCTTCTTCCAATAGGCTCGGAAGTGTACTTTCAAGAGGCTCGGAAACCTCCTTTCAAGAGGGTCGAAAGTCTTCTTTCAATAGGCTCGGAAGTCTCCCTTCAAGAAGCTCGGAAGCCACTTTTCCACAGGCTCGGAAGCCTCCTTTCAAAAGGCTCTTAGGCCTCCTTCCGGAATCCTCTTTCCAAGATGCTCGAAAGCCTCCTTTTTCAAGAGGCTCGGAAGCCTCCGTTCAATAGGCTTGGAAGCCTCTTTTCAAAAGACTCAGAAGCCTCCTTTCAACAGAATCGGAAACCTTTTTTCAAGAGGCTCGGAATCCTCCATTCAAGAAGCTCGGAATCCTCCTTCAAAGAGGCTCGGAAGCCACCATTCCAGAGGCTCGGAAGCCACCTTTCCAGAGGCTCGGAAACTGCTTTTCCAAGGGCTCGAAAGCCACCTTTCCAGACACTCGGAAGCCTCCTTTAAAAAGGCTCAGAAGCCTCCTTTCGGAATCCTCCATTCAAGAGGCTCGGAAGCCTCTTTTTTCAAGAGGCTCCGAAGCCCCCTAGCAAGAGGCTTGGAAGCCTCCTTTCAAGAAGCTCGGAATCCTTCTTTCATGAGGCTCAGGATCCTTCCTTCAAAAAGCTCGGAATCTTCCTTCCAAGAGGCTCGGAAACCTCCTTTCAAGAGGCTCGGAAGCCTACTTTCCAGAGGCTCGGAAGCTGCCTTTCCAGGGGCTCGAAAGACACCTTTTCAAAGGCTCCTGAATCCCCTTTCAAAAGGCTTGGAAGCCTCCTTCCATAAAGCTCGGAATCCTTCTTTCATGAGGCCCGAAAGCCTTCTTTCAAGAGGCTCTGAAACCTCCTTCCAAGATGTAAGTGTTCGTAGTTCAGTGTTGAGTGTTTTTGATACTTTGTGAACTTATCGTCGTGAAATGTTTAAGCCGAACAAGTAGTGTCCGCATATGTAGTAGAGTTTTCTCCGTATTTTGGTATTTTGTCCACCCACTGTGTCATACACAGCCAACGCTACCTTATGGGCCCACCATCAGAGTTCGCTACAGACTCCATATTGGTAGCAAAAAGGTGGCAAGGAATACGCCATGATGATCTACGCTTGGCAGGTGGGGAGATGGAAGAAGAGTGGAAAAAAAGAGTAACACGGTGATGGCGAAAGGTAGATGATAATCTACCGAACGAAATAGACAATTCCGGAACTGTAGAGTGCGCTGCCATTCGGTGGTACAGAACCAAGTTGATTCCGTTGCGTGAAGAGCCGCTGATTGGCGGCAAAGAAGCGAATACCGTGGAAGTAAGGTTAGCGTAGGCTAAGAAAGTGGGACAGTGTGGAAGAGTGTCGGAAAAGTCCGAATAAATGTAGCGAACGAAACCAAAGAATGTGAGTTTTTCTGTGCTTCCTTGCGATCATTCCTTGTTTCTCGAAATAGTCCTTTAAGCATGCCGACCCTGAGGTGTATTGTAGTCAGGGAGTTTCAGGAAGGCTTCCCGCTGAGCAGCCGGCAGTTACACTTTGGCTCCCAACGTGGGTGTGACCAGTGAAAGCTAGTGTGATTTGTAGATAAAAAAAATCACTTTGTAAATTTTTTTTATACCCGAGCTGGGGGAGAGTGTAAGTGTTGGTTATGTTATGCTGAGAGTGTTACCGAGAAATCCGTGTTTAGTGTAGTGTAATTCGTGGAATGAATGTTGTAAATGATAATAATACTCGTGTCTCAGTGTAGGTTTTTCCCAGTCAGCCCCTGTAGTAGGCTAGGTCCTAAATTGAGCTCTACCACCACCCTACGCAGCCAACCACCCACTGAACTACAGTGTCCCACCACCAGAGGACCGATTAAAAGCCTTTTGGACGGCCATTAAGGGGTGGCGTAATGTGGCCATTGGGTTACATGGAAGGTCACTGACCGAGGGACGAGGTCATGAAGCCTAACACATTAAATAAACATCTCCCTGTCCAAATTTCTCCACTAAAGAAAAAGTATTCGATCGAGAAAGTTTATAATCCCGAGCTAGCAAGTTATTGGAAGTGGAGAAGTTAGTTAGAGAAAAGTGGACAGTGGAAATAGAGAAGGTGTTGTGGGCTTCAGAACCCCGCCGTTTTGAGTTTCAAGTTCCGAAGAAAGCCGTAGTGTGCCGTCCTCGACTGATACCGGCATCGTACCCGCTGAAGGCCAATCCGTCACCATATTGGCAGGTCGAGTGTGCGCGTGTTCGTACCGAAAGCTACGACGGACTTCCAAGCCACCCCGGAAGACATTGTTTCGCCATCGCTGGGTGCCGGCGTTCTAGAATCTGCCGTTGAAGCCTTGTAAGCAGATTGGAGCAGAGGAAGCAGTGGTGGAGAAAGGGAAGGAGTGGTGGAGCTGTGGAAGGAAGTAGGGGCCCCGAAGTAAAGGTTAGAGTAGCGAATAAGGAAGTGGGACGAAAAGGGTTAGGAAGTGTTACGAAGGGATAAGAAGAAAGAGAAGCCAAATAAAGTGTCCTGTTGTAGAAATACTGTGGTTTTCCTACTATTTGAGTGCGAGAAGTACCTGTCCGCGAGTTTCTTGAGGTGAGCGTGCCGACCCTGAGGCCGTTTGATTCAGGGAGTCTCTGTACTGCTCAAGGGATACTTACCCATTAATTACACTTTGGCGCCAAACATAAAATTAGTCTTATCGGCAGTTTTGAGAAGGGCAGTTTGGAAGATCGCACTGGAAAGAACTGGTTTCGACGGAAGTCTCTGATAAAACTTCCAGACGCTCACATTCTATTTACCACAAATGGACTTACTCCCTCTTCTAACACAGTTGTTAAAATTATTTCATTTGCAATGGAAAGGTTCTATTATTCAAACACATTATAAAAAAAAAACGATTGTTCAAAAAAACTTTTAAATCTAGTCAAACTTAGTAATTTTAAAATTATAATTATCAATTTTAATGTGTGTGATGTGATTTCGGAAGTGTGAAATGAGAAGACAAAAAACGACGATAAATATTTATTTATTTATTTATTGATATTTTAAATTGCTAGTTTTTCAATTTACGTGTTTGTTTTGTATTATTTCAGTAGTATTTCTTTTAAATTCAAATTTCGCTGAAAATTTCGTTGAACAATATTGTTTGAACTGGTGATTGGCAACCGAGAACGTTTCTGAAACAAAAGCTGAAATAAAACAAGAAAGTGAATGAATTTATTCGTCAATCAAAACAATACCATAGGTTTGGTTTGAATTCCACATACAAACGTAGGTTTGAATGTTGGAGATCAATTTTATTAATGAACCATTAAGAAAATCTAATTCTTTTAAATAAGAATTCCTAGAATTTTCTGCAATGTTGTTCTCCCAGCCTTAATTCAATGTTGAATAGGTAAGGCTTTGTTTTTTGTTTGGTAACTGTCCTAGAGTTGGAATATGAGTTCCATTTCTACGGCCTGATAATTTTCAGACTCTGTTGAGAGTAAAAGAGGAGACATGCTTAGAAGCATTTATAGGAGGTACTAGATCACGATGTTTCTCACATACATCAATAGTGGATTACATACGATGATTTGAGAAGTTAAAAGTTCTTTTAACTCAGGAAATCCAGTATGAAACTAGAGATGAATGAGATGAAAACCGAACTCGTGAATCAAGTAGCCTAGAGAGTAGTAATAGGAGCAGCTGATTGTTGCAATGTGCACTCACCAATTGTGAGACCATTTGAGTGTTGTACCATGCTGTACCACCCAATCGCGGGAAGGAATGTTTATAAAACAGCCAGTATTCCTGAAAGTGAGAAAGGTATTAAAGGAAGCAAGTGTAAAGCGAAGGAGTTGTACAACTGATATGGATAGTTATCTCTGTAAATAGTTCTTCTAGAGACACTGTTCCACTCGTACTAAAAGCTCGTACTAAAAGCTCTTCGGAGGCTTGTCTTACCTTATGCTTAGTATCCATGCTGCGGAGGCAGCGTTTGTAGAGATTATCCTAGGAAGTTTTAATTTGTGTTGAATGGGCCCAAACAATCGATCTGCTCACTTCGTCCCATTGTGAGGGGTCACTATAGGATTTCGGGCGGTCATTAATCGAAAATGTCATGTCTTCCGAATTATTTTAAAATATTTTCTCTCCATTGTCAATACTCTAATTAAGAGAAATTCTGAATTTGAAGTCTCTAGGTGCACTAGTTCCAAAGATATAAGGTGGCAAAGTCAGAAATGGGTAAAAAAGTTAGCAAATTTTCTGAAAAAATATTTTATTTTCAACTATTTATTGAAATATTTTTTAAATGTTTTTTCAATGTTAATACATCATTACAAAGGTTATTGTATAAGCTTTTAAATGGTGTGCAAAAACTAATGGTTACACTGTGAAAAAAAATTGAAAAAAATGCGGAAGCAATATTTTTTTCCAAAAACGACGCTATTTTCAACTTTGATAGTGAAGAACTTTTTTTCCTCAGGAATCCCCGGGTTCTTTTATGATACACATCAAGGACAAAGCTTCGACTAAAATGTCCCGAAAGAATTTCTTGCCAGTATTTGCAATTAACAGAGTTAAGTCACTCTGATTTTTTTCATTTGTTTTTTACCGTGTTTTGCCTCTCTCGTACTCCAAGGTTAATGCTCATTCCAAAAACGAATGTTTGATAGAAGGCCCGGAGACCCCTAGTGGTATATATCAACTAACTCAGCGCGAAGAATTGAGGTGATGTCTGTATGTGTGCATGCGCGTCTGTATGTATGTGCGCAAAAGAACGCAATCGCCATTTAGACACTTATTTGTGTCCGATTTTCTCGCAACAAGTTTCATTCGACGGAAATCTAGTCCCATCGTTTCCTATTGAAAATGGGTCAGACTGAACTATGCGCTCAAAGGGTATGGTCAAAATACATTTATTGGTAATAACTTCGACTTTATTTATAACCATTTGAGCTCATTTAATTAACTTTTCAAAGGAGTAAATGAATAAAACCCCAATGCAATGCAGCACAACGGTAACGGAAGGATTTAACAGTTCGCTCATATATTTCCTGTCAAATTTTACTGTTTCCGTCGCCATTCCGCTGAAATGCGTTTGGGGCTTGAGTGGTTTGAGTCATTCTCTAAACCTAATTTTCTGAGCTATTCATTAGCTACTGATGGAGAACTAAATATGAGATTTCATAATATGTAAATATTTATAAATCTCCTGGAATCAATAATTCCCGACATGTTTATTGCAAAAGTAAAGACGAACAATATCTTAGTTAGAACGGAGCGTATGAAATTCCTGCTAGTGTTCATGAATGTCTGGCTAATGGTAGGGAAATATTTATTCACTCATCTACACTTTGAGGTTCACTGGCTGAACAACCAGCGGAAAGTCAATATAAACAGTTGAAGAAATTTAGAACTCATAATGCAAGAAAATGATCAAGAGAGGCAAATGTTGACATTTTCCTTCGTGCCTTACATGAATCAGATCCATTTTAAGCTCGATTTGGATAACGAGGAGACGTTGGAAAAAAATTTTCACTTAGTTATTCTTATGCCATGCGTAATTTTGTAATATTTGAAGATTTTCAAAAGTTCTTTATCTTCTAATACTTTAGATGAATTTATCTCATCTTCCATCGTTGATGGAATTGAAGAAAATATCATTGAAGACTTAAACCTTGACACAGAAAAAGAATGATGCTGTATATAACTTGTAGAAATCATGAAAACAAATCAAAAGTAATTCAAATAGTGTTGTTATTTAAATTAAAAGAATTTTGCTTTTCGGAAGAATGGAGCATTCTTACATTCCACAATGAATGTCCACATTTTTGAGAATATATTAATCTCATTTTTGAATAACTTGTACACGTAAAATGTCATGGGATTGCGATTTCTAATTTGCTAATACCCTTTTTCAAAAGTTATTTTCAATTCTGATTATTTGATTAACATTTAATGCTTTATGATCCTTCAGATCCTAGTACTTTGTCAAACAAATTGTTCTAAATACAAATTGTGAGGCATGAGAGTGAGAACAAAAAATATCACGGAATGTCATGAAATTAATGTCATTTAACATGATCGCCGCCATAATGTCCATAAATTGCTGAACTTAGTTTTGTACAGCCCCTTCCTTCTCCTTAAGAAAACGCACGAAATTTCAACTTCCCAAATAGGTTTGCTTTGTCACGTTAATCGAACCTATGAAAAAATAATTACGTAATTCATAGACGATCCCCAAAGGGGGGGGGGGTTGGAAATTGTATATTCATGCTATTTCGACCATACACAGCTAAAACTAAGTGGAAAATCACTTTAAAAGTCCAATTTTATTTTTGACCGCTCGCTTGTATGGGGATCCCCCATAGTGGGGTGGGTCAGAAAATGCATCCCAGATCCCATAACGGCAACTCACTTGATATTAAAAATCATTTTATCAGGTGACATCAAAGCTGAATGGAGATGCTGTGGATAAAAGGTCGTAGTACCTAAAATATATAAAAGCATAAACAAGTGCTTGAAAAGTGTTGGAGAAGATTCAGTGGTAGAGTATTTCCTGTCAATAGCTTTGTCTAGGAAAACTCTCATAAACCAAATTTTCGGTAATCCAACTAATCGAGAAAATTTTCCTGTAAATTTTGTATATATTTTGCATGATGGCCATTTCAATAATTTAGTTAGTTTTATGCAGGTTTAGAATTTTTTTTTTATTTTTCTTTCTGTAGATAAATTAGTGAATATTAGCGATTAAAATATTGAGATAGTAGTACTGAAAGCCATAGAACACCATACCAAAGAAAAATAATAAACGATATTCTTGAATTTATTACCAAATTGATGAATCTAAGAACCTAACCCTACCGTAATAACAAAATTAAATAATGATGGATTTCTATTTGAGAAGTAATACTTCTCTAGTGAAGAATCCATTTCACCGGGTTGATATTGGCCTCAACCTGCGTCGATTGATCACTGGCCGGGATAGACATTTTTCTCAAATAAAAATTCATCGTACTTACCTCATGCTCATTACCACATCATTCCAAAAATTTCACAATGATAAATTGTTTGACAGTTTTCAGTCAATACAATACACACACAAAGAAATAGTGTTCGATTCGAAATCGAAAAGGGAAGTAGTAGATCGATAACAAATCGCTGAAACATTTCAATTCAGAATTTTACCGTACTATGTGTGTCTATGTGTGACTTTGCATCAATAATAAAAAAATGTAAATATTTGTATATATTATATTATAATATCGTGTAGAACAGTATTGTAAATATTAATTTTAAAAGAACTTTTTTAACAATCGTTTGGAAATGTTTAAGCCGAACAAGTAGTGTCCGCATATGTAGTACAGTTCTCTCCGTATTTTGGTATTGTGACCCAGTGATTTTGTATTGTGATCCAATGGCCACATTACGCCACCCCTTAATGGCCGTCCAAAGGGCCTTTAATCGGTCCTCTGGTGGTGGGACACTGTAGTTCAGTGGGTGGTTGGCTGCGTAGGGTGGTGGTGAAGCTCAATTTAGGACCTAGCCTACTACAGGGGGCTGACTGGGAAAAACCTACACTGAGACACGAGTATTACCTGCATTTACAACATTTATTCCACGAAATACACTACACTAAACACGGATTTCTCGGTAACACTCTCAGCATAACATAACCAACACTTACAAAGAGGCTCGGAATCCTCCTTCCATGAGGCTCGGAATCCACCTTCCAAGAGGCTCGAAATGCTCCTTTCAAGAAGTTTGGAATCCTCCTTTCAAGTGGTTCGGAATCCTCCTTCCAAGAGGCTCGGAATCCTCCTTTCAAGAAGTTTGGAATCTTCCTTTCAAGATGTTCGGAATCCTCCTTTCAAGAGGCTCGGAAACCTCCTTTCAAGAGGCTCGGAAGTCTCCTTTCAAGAGGCTCGGAAGTCTCCTTTCAAGAGGCTCGGAAGTCTCCTTTCAAGAAGTTCGGAAGCCTCCTTTCAAGAGGCTTGGAAGCTACCTTTCCTGAGGCTCGGAAGCCACCTTTCCAGAGGCTCGGAAGCCACCTTTCCAAAGGCTCGGAAGCCTCGTTTCCACAGACTCGGAATCCTCTTCTCAAAAGGGTCGGAGGTATCCCTTCGAAATCCTTCTTTCAAAAAGCTCGGAAGCATTCTTTCAAGAATCTCGGAAACCTTTTTTCAAGATGCTCTGAATCCTCCTTTCAAGAGGCTCGGAATCCTCCTTCCAAGAGGCTCGAAATTCTCCTTCCAAGAGGCTCGAAATTCTCCTTCCAAAGGGCTCGGAATCATCCTTTCAAGAGGCTCGGAGTTCTCCTTTTCAGAGACTCGGAATCCTCCTTTTCAGAGGCTCGGAAGCCTTCTTTCAAGAGGCTCAAAAGCCTTCTATCAAGAGGCTTGGAAGCCTTTTCCGAGAGACCCGGAAGCCTACTTTCAAAAGGCTCGAAAGCCTCCTTTCTAGAAGCCCGGAGGCCTCCTTTCAAAAGGACCGAACCTTCGTTATAAAAAGGCACAAAAACCTCCTATGAAGAGACCCAGAAGCCACATTTCAAGAGCTCCGGAAGCCTCATTTCAAAAGACTCAGAAGCCTCCATTTAAGAGACTCGAAAGCCTCTTATCAAGAGGCTCGGAAGCCTTCTTTTAAGAGGCTTGGAAACCTATTCCAAGGGTATCGGCAACCTCTTTTAAAATGCTTGAAGAACTCCTTTCCAGAAGTTCGAAAGCTTCTTTTCAAAAAGACCGTAAACCTTCTATCAAAAGAGCCAGAAACCTCCTTTCAAGAGGTCTGATGACCTCATTTTAGGAGTCCAGGAAGCCGAGAGGCCCGAAAGCCTCATTTCATGCGGTACAGAAGCCTCTTTTCAAAAGCCCGGAAGCCTCCTTTCAACAGGTCCAGAAGGCTCCTTTCAAAAGGCTCGGAAGCCTCCTTTCAAGAGTCTAGGAAGCCTAGTTTCAAAAGGCCATGAAGCCACCTTTCAAGAATCGTGTAAGCCTCCTTTACAGAGGCCAGTAAGCCTCCTATCAAAATGCCCGGAAGCCTCCTTTCAAGAGGCCCGGAAGCATCCTATCAAAAGGCCCGGAAGCCTCCTTTCAAGAGGCACGGAAGCCTTCTTTCAAAAGGCCCTGAAGACTTCTTTCGAGAGGCCCGTAAAACCTCCTTTTAAGTGGCCCGGAAGAGAGAGTCGGAAGCCTCCTTTCAAGAGGCTCGGAAACCCCCTTCAAGAGGCTCGGAAGCCTCCTTTCAAGAGGCTCGGAAGCCTCTTTTCATGAGGCTCGGAAGCCTCCGTGTTTAATGATTCAAACTAAAAGTGAGACATAGGGGGGAGGGGGGTTGAAAATGGCCAATTTTTGCGTTACGTAATGAATGGATCTTCCCAAAGCCTGTTTTCAAAAGGTTCGAAAGGCTCTTTTCAAGAGGCCCGAAAGCCTTTTTTCAACAGGCCCGGAAGCCTCCATTCGAGAGGCTCGGAAGCCACCTTTCAAGAAGCCCGGAAGCCTTCTTCCAAGAGGCTCGGAAATCACCTTTCAAGAGGCCCAGACGATTTCTTCCAAGAACCTCGTAAACCTGTCAAAAGGCATGAAAGTTTCCTTTAGAGAGGCTCAAAAGCCTCCTTTCCAGAGGCTCGGAAGTCTCCAATAGTCATGAAAGTTTTGAAGAAAGCTTGATCTATAAAATTACGAAATCTATTAATTATTATCTATTAAATTATTAATCTATTACGAAATCTATAAAAATGAATTTCTGTCTGTCTGAACCTTATAGACTCCGAAACTACTGAACCGATCGGCGAGAAAATTTGTATGCAGAGGTTTTTGGGGCCGGGGAAGGTTCTTGAGATGGTTTGAGAACCCTCCCCGCTTTGGAAAGGGGGGCTCCCATACAAATGAAACACTAATTTCTTCATAACTCGAGAATTAATCGTCGGGTCTGCCAGTACTAAATATTTCAGCCAACTTTATTTAGAGCTGAGAGCCTAGTAATGGGGAAAAACGATCACTATTTCCGGATAATAATTATTAGCTCGTCATTATGACAATCAATTTTAACAACGAAAGGGAACTCAACCCCTACCCATTTCAAATGATGTTGATGAAAAGCTGGAATATGTTAATATGCTGTATTATTGCTTGAGAGATTTTATTCTCTTGGAAAAAAAATCGCACTATTTGTACAAGATAAATGAAAACCGATGCCAGAGCTGAATAATCATAAATGGGTGAGTGACTTGGCTTTTTGTTGCAGATATCGCCAAACAATTCTATGAGTTGAACATGAAGCTTCAAGGCAAATGTCAACACGTCGAACATCTAGTTTAACATTAAATCTTTTAAAACAATATTAACATATAGGCAAAGTTAATTGCTGGGAATTGGAACAATCCATCAGCTTGTTGAAAACAGCTTATGCAATACTATTAAATATGCTGTTGAAATTGAAACCTGGTTTTCGAGAAAACAGTAACGAAATTTCCATTATTCCAAATGAAGATTTTTGACCTCCAATGCAACACCGAGCTCAAATCTTAGTTTCAGGAAGAAAAGTCTCTCCTATGTATGATGTTTTCTCTCTTCGGAAGCACACATCTGTGTGAACAACTATTTTCAAGAATGAAAGTAGTAAAAAAAAACTTTGTATGATGCTTGCGAATGTCAGTCATCGATTGCGAAATCAATATTCGACGAGTACTGGAGAGAAGTCAAAAATTCCATGTCTTTCATAAAATGTTCAATCAAAATGCTTGTTACGTATAGAAAGAATACGCAAATATCTTTTTTTACTTTTTTTCTCTAAATAGTTTTTAGATAAGATTTAAAAAATGATAAAACAAAAACATTTATTATTTTTAAAATTAAAATATTTAAAAAAAATGTGTATCGAATTTAATTTTACCCGCCAGCAGGTGTTAATTTTGAAAATTGGTTCGTGGCTTGAAAAGATTGGGTACGCTCGACCGTGCACGATGTTTGTCAACAGTTGTGGTTGCTTAATTTTGCCATACTTGCTTTTAAAAATAAAGCATCTCGAAGGACAAATACGTATCACACTGTTAGGTTAGGGTAGACGCTCTTTCCTTGTTGACCTTGACGACTACGAGATTTAAGGTTTCTGTTCATCCGGTTCATGCGACTGTTAGGCATAACATGATCTGAAATGGTTTATGATTTGTTGGTTCAGCGAAAAATTAGCATATTTCGTCTTTGTTAAGCCTAATTTGACCAACCGGGTAAGATTGTGTCTAAGAGCCGAAAGCGCTTGATTATGCAAACCGGATCAATATCAGATATTTATGTAAACGATCCACGATTCCTCAGAATTTTTATTTCGAGTTTTTTTTATCATCTCTGCATAGGAAAAAACTCAAAAATAGAACAGTATTGTCTTGAACAATATTAATTTCCTGAATATTTGGCTATTTTGTCTACAAATTGTTCGGAAGGTTCGTGATGAAAAGTAATTTCTGCTTCTATTGACATCTCAGATTGACATAATTCCAAAAAAAGCTTCAAAAAGTCTGTTATAACAAACATCCAAATCAATATATACATACTTTTCTTCCATCGTGGAGTGTTAAGAAAACAGCCCAATAAAACACATAATTGGACCCTAATTATCATAGAAATCAGACCCAAATCAACCAATTCCCCGACAAAACATCACACCACAATAGCCAAAGATGATGAGATGAGCCCATCTCTTCGTTCACCAAATCACGTCCGTCGACCGATACCCGGCCAACTTTCCCGTTAATAGTCGCACAATGGAAATATAACGTGTTTACACACAACATCTATGCTCCCTTCCCCAGAGCCATCATTCGATCATGCACGCCTGCCGGTCTGCATGCCTACATATCAATTTGGATGTGTATCAAACGGTCATAAATCATCGCTCGCCCGCGACCGAGTTGTCATCTAAATTGGTCTATCATCGAGAAATGGACCCGCAGCCATTCCGTTCGTTGCATCAGTAAGGCGTTCAGCCATCAGCACAACCATCAGGAGATACATAAAATTGAATAAAACATCGCTGGTTTGCCTCCGGAATTTCCCCGCCACCATCACCAGTCCGCCGGTGTTCTAAATGATAATTTCACTTTGCAGTGGAGGAGACCAACCAACGCAATACTAACGGATGGAATCTGTGGCGGCTCTGCTGATGCCTCCGTCTCCATTGAATCGGGGTGATCATAATAGGCATCACATTCGTGATAAGATCACATCAACGAGCGAACGCGCCAACAGCCAACAGCGATGTGACCGTGCGGACCACGGCGTCGGCGGCGGCGGTGCAGAATCCGAGAAGCTCTTCTTGGTTTATGCTCCTTACTGCGCGGCAAGCCAATACGAGATCCAGTTTATAGCGTGGCTAGTTTGGATTCTGGTTCCGTCCTCATCGTTGCCGTCGTCGTTTTCGTCATCATCGTTTCGTAGTCTACCCGCGCGTGCAATCGCTAGTTATGTTTGGCTTTATAGCATTCCAATAAAGTTCCACTTACACAATTGGAAGAAAGCTGAAACAAACAATCAAACGAGAAAAGAAGCTCGCGTATCAGGACGCACGGTTTCGAAATCGTGGTTTTCGAGAAACTTTCGAAGTTTTGAATATTTTCGATTTATAATTAGAGTTTCTATAAGATTTTTTACTCCAACTTGTGCTGTAAGCTCTCCCATATTTCTTGATTTCTCGTCTAAATTGATATATCGATACATACAATGTTTTATGTAAAAAAATCTCTTTGCCTTTCTCTCTCGATTATGACAAAGCCTTACTAACATTTCCATAGGATTTTTTAGCTGAAATATTAAGAAGAATAGTTTTTTCTAGCCAAGATATTAGCGTAAGAGAGGGTTACAAAAGAGAGTCTCTCATTTAAACGAACGACGTTTTCAAAAATTATGCTAGATTTATGATTCTGTGGAGAAACAGTGTTTCACTATGGTACAACAATACAGTTGAATATATTTTGAATTTTGAATGAGGGCAAAAGTCACGCACATGAGCTGTCAACAATTGTTTTCGGTAGAAGTGACAAATAGATTATTTGTTTGCTTTCCACCTTTCTAAAGTAAAAGTAAAATAGTTTGTTTTGGTTTTCAATCTACGAAAAAAAAAGCGAAACGATGCTAAGGTTTAAGTAATCGCAAAAACTAGTGATTTTGACCCTGTGCACTTTCGGATATGGTAGAGAAAGGTCATTTGCTCCAAATGGCGGAAGGCGGCGCGGCACGGCAACCATCGAATGCCGACTGCGACAGATGCGTGATTCTTCCACTAACCCGGCACCGGATTCGATTGCTATTGTTTTTTCTCTCTCCTTGGATTCGATTCATCCGCGTCCGAAGGGCTCTGGCTGGAGCTGATTGTAGGACCAACGCGCATAAAACGTGCCCCGGTTCGACGCGGATGGATGAAAGTAAATATTAAACATTATTGCCTTCGTCGTTTATTGGTACACGATACGGCGATATCGTTTATCGTGAAGGGTGAACGAGGGACATGAACGATCGCTGCTGCTTCTGCTGCTGCAGGTTACATACATTATGACAGCACGCGTTCGTTTAACGAGCCGTTTGCTTTATTGCAGCGCAGGTAAACGACCCATCGCGACCCGACCGATACGAGGGAATCCGGATTTGATTTGATGCGATTTTTGTACTGCTCCCAGCAATCATAATGCAGATTTATGCCAGTTGTGCCAAAAAAACGGGAAGATCGACATCACCATCGCTGCAGTTCTCTGATAGGTATTTATGCGATGGAATAAATTTGGTTTAATACCATTCGGTGACTTTTTTTGGTTTTATGTCTGTCGTACTCTTGCATCATCGAATCGCATATGCAGTTCCATTTTTGGGAATAGTCTCCGTTATCGTTATGTTTGATGAGATTCGCCGACTCCACTGGTCGGATCCAATCATCGAATTTCGTGATACATATCATAAGTAAGAATGGTAAAACTGGTGATTCCGGTTTTTTTTATCTCGGAAAAAAACGTTATAAATTAGTCTACTGTCTTATCGACTTAGCTATCGACCTGTTTGGATTTCTTAAAAATAAGAATGCAGAATTCTTGAGCTAATCAAATTTATTTAAAATCCTGTTTTTAATGATATTAATATCAAATCCTTCAAATGAGAGCACGTGATAAATTTTGAAGGAATTGTACAGTTTTATATCTAAACATTCTAATTTATTTTTTAAATCAACACGATTTAGATCACTTTGCGGTTTGAATTTAGCTTTTTCTGGCCTTTCGAATGATCAAAGCGATGAGTTGATTCCATTAAAAAATCCGTAAAAAATCGAATAGAAAGCAGGAGATATTTAGAAAGATGTAGAAATTAAGGTAGACCTAGAAATTGATAAAATCCATACGCCTAAAAAGCGATCCCAGTGTAGTCGGTTTCACTCGAGATATACTTCTTAATTGGCATTACATCCCCCACTGGGGCATTGCCGCATCGTAGCTTAGTGTTCAATTACACAGCTCAACAAGATTTTGTCCCTAACACCAAATAATGTGTCCCTAGGAGATTTTTGCTTGCTGAATTCGAATCTGACTTCAGATTTTCTCTAACACGTCGAGATTTTGAGATATACCTCAATAAACGTCGTAAAATCAATTATTTTGAGCATTTTAGAAAAGCTATCGTTAACTCTATAGAAAGAATTACTAGTCAATCAACGTCCAAAATGGATCACAAACATCTAATCTTTCGAAATGTGGTGCATTTTGAACAAGTTAAACATAATAAGTGTGATTTATGTACAATTTTAGTAAGTGAAAGTTATTTAAAAATATGTTTTATGCAAGCCTTTTTCGAAGACTTGTATACAAGCCTGGTAATTATCTGTGAACGGTTTTGAGAGGAAAGTAAAAAGAATTCAATATAATAGTTTGTCCAAGCAAAAAAAATAATGTTTTCATTGAAGTAAGTTCTGTATGTAATATGATATTGTATTTCCTCTGGCGCGATAAATTTTCAATAATTGTTCAAGTGGTATGGTGTATTTACTGTCATTTGAAGCCCCTTTATTATGTTCATTCGAATAAAGCAAGTACGAGAACTGTACGCAGTTCTATATGTTTTGATTATTCCTGCTATTTATGATCATTCCAATGATGTGGGTGGAAAATTAACAATAAGCTAAATCAATCAACGAATTCGATCCTTCTTGTGTATGATTGCATACAAGCTGAAGCGACGTTGACGTTGACGCTACGCAACAGAAACCGGAAAACGTCAACAACCTACTCGTGCGTGGCGGACTTTTGATTTGATTCGCGTTGAAAATGCTGCATGGATTTTGCAATAATCCCAATGCAATTTCTTTTATCTATGGTCAGCTTATAACAGTGAAACGGGAAAAAGTTCACTAGTTTTATCAAGCTTTGTTATGTGCTAAGACGCAAAGTAATGCGCCCGAAAAAAAAAACTTCGGCTCCGCTCCCTTGTGTGCTGTTCAACATGTTACAGTTACCTGAGCATATGGTTGAATGATCCGCCTATTTTGCACTCTGATATTTCTCTAATTTAACAAAACAACGGCATGAATGAGAAAATTTACGATGAAGTTACAAAATGTTTAAGTTTCAACTTATTTCCCGAGTGCTGGAATGTATTTAATTAGTCAATGTGGCTTGAATGCTCTGGTGTGGGATTTAGTAGAGGATTTGAATTTGTTCAAAGTGCAATCCGATCTGTTTACTTGTTGATTAAACGAAAAGAACTTTCTGGATCATCATATTCGCACTATATTCTAGCACAACAGGATTGCAACATGATTACGGATTACGTGTAGTTATTGGAAGTTGATCGATCGAAAGAAAAACAATCAGAAGTCGAGCAGAATAACATTTTAGGAGAAATGTTGAAAATAAAAAAAAGTATATTTTATTAAAAGTCGAATGAAACATATAAGAACAAACTGACTAGTATCTCTATACTTCATTCAATATTTTCATATCCCAGTTCCTCTGGCCGCATGTTGTTGAATTTTTGGTGACTTCGAACTGGTGCTGATTGCGTTTGCATGCAAGTTTTTGAAACGGACTTGCATGGAATGTTTTTAAATTATTTCACTGAACTTAAATTCAACTGTCATAAGACGAGTTTGTACAATCCCGTTGAATTCCACCACTTAATTGTATCCTAACAGATACGTATTTCGACCTCAACAGTAAGGCCGACTTCGAAGTCGAGTCAAGTACGAGACACTGAAGACGGCCTTACTGTTGAGGTCGAAATACGTATCTGTCAGGATACAATTAAGTGGTGGAATTCAATGGGATTGTTTAAACTCGTCTTATGACAGGTGAAAACATTCCACTAAAAAGCTCAAAATAATTTTCTTAACTTAAATTCAAGGAAAACCGAATTGTAACGTGCAAATCTGATGGAAATTCATTAGATCAGATGTGCTTATACCGTTTCGGGTATTGATTGACCTTAAATTAAGTTTATATGCTTCATGAAAATCCTTCGAAAAATGCCAATTTCTTCAAATTAGCTGTATTAATCTAGCCATATCTCAATTCTCAGATTCGGATTCAGCGAGCCAAAATCTACTGAAGACACATCAATTGGTTCTGAGGACCAGCAAAAAGATAAATTTTGTTCCCCTGTGTTAGCACTTCCACAGTTATTACCTGCAAGGTTTCTAGGACAAGTTATCATTTCTGCAGTCGTATATCATGAGGCTAACACGATGATACTTTTATGCCCAGGAAAGCCGAGACAATATCCAAACCGAAAATTGCCTGAACCGGCATACCGGGAATCGAACCCAGCCACCCTAAGCATGGTCTTGCTTTGTAGCCCCGCATGGCTTAGACGCGAGATATACGTATCCCGTAAATTAAAACCACGTAAATTAAAACCACGTAATTCCCAAATCTGTTAAAAAACCTGAATAATCCACCTAGCCGTGTAGGTGCCTTACTCGTGCTAAAAAAATATTTAAAAATATAAATGAGTGTTTTTTAGCGTGTTCTAACTCATAGTCCGATTTCGCCAATTTTTAATAGCAACCAGATCAGTGGGACTCGGCTTGATGAATTATCCGACGGGTAGCATGGCTTGACGGTTCGGTCGACGGATGACAAGGCAGACCGAGAACGAAATTGGCAGTTTAATGACGCGACGGCGCGTGCTGGCCGATGAAGCTCGGGTCGTTTGTTGAAGTTTGGCGGACGGATGGCGTTTCCCGCTAGGCTGTCGACTAAAGTTGACGGTTTCGTCGGTTCTTTCTGCGAAGGCTGGTCCGGTTTGCTTGTGGATGGCCCTATATATAGCATGATTGTCGAAATGGCCGACGGATGATTACACTACTCACACGATTTGTTGACGGATGCTCAAGATGGGTTGACTAAATACGGAGCTCGATGTATTGCCGATGAATCACGACGCACGTAGCTTGATTGGACCATCTGATATAGAAGCTATCCGGATTGACAGGTGGATGACAAGATTCGCCGAAATGGCCGATTGGTATGGTTGGAGGGCGCGATGCGTTGAATTCAGTAAAAATGGCGGTACCTGCCGTATTGCCAATGGATTGTTCGGTCACCGAATGACGTGGCTGGTAGGAATGGCTGACGGATAACGTTATAACCGACGGGTAATAATCTCGCCAGATTGTTGACGGGGCGCGTGTATTACCCAAAGGTGAACTGTTTCGTTAGGAGTGCAAGCTCTAAAATCAACAAAAAAATCGCACTAAATGAACATTTTTAGGGAAATTTGCTATGGACTATCAACTGTCACTGCCGAAAACCACGCCTTTGCAATCATTCTCACTATGCTTATTATAGATCTTATTGTGCTGCCCTGTCGTAACCAATCCTGTTAATGCATTTCCAACACGGACATCAGATCGATGTAAGTTACGGACCTTTTGGTACACCACAAGATTTTCTTTGTGTATAAAAGAAGCAGTGTCTGGCACGCGCGATTCATGTTTAACACGCGCACCGTTCGGTTCGGACTGCACCGGTTTGAGCTGAAACGAAACGAAATGAGGCACGGCACCAAAGCTGGTGAGAGAAGGAGGTAGCGGAGGCGACGGTAGCAACACGCTAACTTTCATCTACCCAGTCACTGAGTAAAATTGTATTGCCCTTTTCTTCCCACGAACATTTTACTCAATTTCCGTCAAAAGCGGAACTACTTAAAACTATGAGTAGTCTACTTTTGACGGAAATTGAGTATAATTTGTATGGGAAGAAAAGAAACGGCAAAACAATTTTACTCAGTAAATGAGTAAATAAAAGTTAGAGTGAAGGCCCGAAAAACATCGTCAAACGCGACAACAACCGAAGCGGAAAGATTTCCGTCTGGCGCTAGCCGTAAGATTCAGACCGGCGCTCTGCCTCATGTTACCGAACAAGTCGGTCAAGCACGCTGTCAGAAGGAATCGAAGCCGTCATCAAGTACATCAACACCAGCCGAATACGAACGACGAAGAAAGGTACGCAAAAACGAATATTTTCAGGGTCATGGCTACACTCGCAAAAGAAAAGGGTTTTCGTACACGAATCACAAGCCAGAAATGAAAAGGGGAGTAATTATGTGATAATGATTGAATATTATCATCACGGAGAATAAATTGGTTTCCGAGACAGATTTTGTTCAAATTTCAAATAATAATTTGGATTGTATGACATTTGCCAGAAAACCATTTGCCAGAAAGGTTTTTTTCCAGAAACTCATTTTCTAGAATGGACCATATGCCAGAAAGCCATTCCTCAGAATAAATCATTTGCCAGAATGTACAATTCCCCAGGAATAGTAAGACTGGAAGTAACGATTATTATTGGTGGCTAATGAATAAAAAAAGAATTATATAAAAAAGGTAGTTTTGCATAACGGGGATTTGGCATTATTTACTAATGAAGGGATTTTCGGTATAATCTTCTTCTTCTTCTATCTATCTTCTATCTATATATATAAAAATCAATCTATGTATGTATGTTCGCTAACTACTTCTGAACCACTTGGCCGAATTCAACCAAATTTGGTACACACGTTCTCTATCCTCAGGGGAAGTTGACAAAGGGGGTGGGAGGGTCATTTAGAAAAGGGGGAGGGGTTTTGTTTAGAAAACGAACAATTATGTGTAACTTGCATCTCCTAGGGCCGATTTCAACCAAATTTTGTACACATATTCACTACGAGGAGGCGATCATATGAGAGTGTAATCTTTGAAAGGGGGGAGGGGTCTGGAGGGAGGGGTATGGTTCAGAAAACGGGTAATTCAGAGTAAATTCTGAACCCCTGCACCGATTTCAACCAAATTTGATACAAACATTCTCTACCCTAAACAAAAGATAACAAAGCGGGTGGGGCGGTCATTGTAAAAAAAGGGAGGGTATGGGGGAGGGGTTGTCTTTATAAAACGAGCAATTCAGTGTAACTCCCAACCCCCAGTACCCATATCAACCAAATTTTGTACACATATTCACTAAGAGTAGTCGATCATATGGAAGTGTAATTTGGTAAAGAGGAGGGGCTGGGGAGGGTATTGTTCTGAAAACTGGCAATTCAGTGTATCTTTTGAACCCCTGGACCGATTTCATCCAAATTTGGTACACACATTCTCTATCCTAAGGAGAAAATAACAAAGGGTGGTATGATCATTGGGAAAAAGGGATGGTAAGGGGGAAGGGTTGTATTTAGAAAAAGAGCAATTCAGTGTAACACCTAACTCCCAGGACCGATTTCAACCAAAATTGGTGTACACATTTTCTATCCCAAGGAGAAGATAACAAAGGGGTGGGATGATCATTGGGAAAAAGGGAGGGTAAGGGGGAAGGGTTGTCTTTAGAAAAAGAGCAATTCAGTGTAACTCCCAGGATAAATTACAACCAGATTTGGTACACTTATTCTCTATTTTTGGAAGATGTTTATTGAAAAGGTAGAAGGGCCAAACAAATATATAAAAATAGATTGATACAAAGGAACAATTCTATGAGCGGTAGATCTACCTCTGTGGGTTTTGTGCTACAGCATTGGACATTTTAATTGAATAATTTACTTTTCAGTCCCTAGCAAAGCCGAATACATATAGCTATTAGCTATCTATATATCTCGGATACTTATTCAACGTATGTGACGTATGTGATTTTGTAAACAAAAATTTAAACGTTGATTTCTGCAATCTGATAGCACTCCCACGCAAACCATCGCCACATACAGGTAGGGGAGGTTTCGGCTACATGTTCGTTGTGTTGGTTTGCGTAGGAGTGCCATCATATTTGACAAATCGACGTATGCATCTTTGTTTACAAAATCACATACGTCACTTTTGAATAAGTACCCGAGATATATAAAACTCAATGTTTGTATGTTTGTGTGTATGCTCCAGCCTAACTTCTGAACCCATTATTGTATTGTTTAGTTATCGATCAATTTAACCATTTATTGAAATTATGGTTGCCCAGTGACAAGCAATGATTAATGTGTTTCCTTCTGGATGGTGAATGTGATCCCTTCTTTAAAATAGACGTTTGCCCGGAATAAGGCATCGGTGGATGTTTTTCCTTCTTTAGAAATAAACGTTTGCCCGGAATATGGCGATTATGGGTTTGCTCCTTCTTCAAAACCAGTCAATGTTTTCAAATGAAATCTGCCTTCTTCTGATCAAATGATGAAGTATCGATAAGAAAACGCAATTATCCTGTTGACCAATTGGTTTATTCATTTTCCGATTGTGAAAAAAAAACTGCGAATCAAACTGGCAATTCCGAGCAAGGCCGGGTACATAAAGCTTTCATTTTCATAAAAGGGATAAAAAAATACATTCATATTTGTCTAAAACCAAACAGAGTGTTTACGAATGGATAACATATTTCTTCGCCTCATTCCAGACGCAGACTTCATTTGAAAAACTGAATCATATCTACGATTGGTCAATATCACTAGCAATGTTGTGCTGAATCATTATCAGGCGATTATGATTGCAATTTTCATGTGAAAACTTTTCACGTGAAAACAGTAGACGACAACTTCTCAAATTTTGTACTCAAACGATAATAAACACAGAATTTTCATTCAATTATTATTCTTTACTAATATAAGCTAATTGTCAACAGTCAGGTTATATCCCCTATTTGGTGTTATGGTTTCATTGTAGTAAGGAAAAAGTGTTTAAAATGTAACTGTAAATGCTTCAAACCAAGATACGATTTTCGAACGATTTTTAATCGCTGGCGGATTTAAATCAATTTAAAAACGGGCTTGGTAGTCAGGTCCGTTCCTTTCTCCTACTTTGTATCTTTCTCTATATTTCTCATGTTCTAGCAATCGCTAGAACTGGAAATGGACTTCCATACCGTTTCCATTTCTATCCCTATACCTTCAACTTGACTATTCTAGCAGTAGCTGCTAGAATTGGAAATGAACTAAAAAGCTCGTTTCCTACATCCAATTAGAAATTCCATCAGTTGCTTTCTTCTATCTATAACATTGGCAGCTCGTTAACCAAGACGAACCTCTGCCTCTCGAACCTAACCCATTCCAATAAATTCCGTATGATCTCGTGGCAACTTCAGAGGTATATTCGGCTTGCAGTGGGCGAGTGATTACATCATCATGTCCTCCCCCTTCCCTACATTGACTTGCATTCTGACGTGGCAGGCGCCAGTATGACCTAACGAATGAGTTTACCAGTACTTGTACATTGAAGATGAGTGCTAGTCCCAAGCAAACATCTGTTGGTTCTCTGTTCATTTCTGGCAAACGCCTATTTTCAAAGAAGGGATCACATCCACCATTGCCTTAATCCGGACAAGCACATACTTTTAAGGAAGGAATTACATACATCATAGCCTTAATCCGGGCAAGCGCCTTCTCTTGTAGAAGGGATCATATCCACCATTGCTTCAATCCTGGCAAACGCCTGTTTTTAAAGAAGGGATCACTTCCACCATTGCTTTAATCCGGGCAAGCGCCTACTTTTGAAGAAGGGATCACATCCACCATTGCTTCATTTGTGGCAAATGCCTATTTTTAAAGAAGGGATCACATCCGCCAGACAAGCGCCTACTTTTAAAAGAAAGAATTACATCCGCCATTGCCGTAATCTGGGAAGCGCCTTTTTTGAAGCACTTACTTTCCTCCATCCATCATTGCCTTTATCCAGGGAAGAGCTTTCTTTTGAAGAAAAGATTATATCCACCATTGCTTTAATCCTGGCAAACGCATATTTTTAAAGAAGGAATGACATCTACCATTGGCTTAATCCGGGCAAGCACTTCCTTTTAAAGAAGGAATTTCTTGCACCATTGGCTTAACTCTGGCCTTATTTCAAAGAAGGTATCATATCCACCATTGCTTTAATCTAGGTCAGGGATTGAACTTATCATTTCATTATCATTTAGTATTCAGCCAATAACTCATTCCAGAGGCGAAATTCCGAAAAGTGTTGAATGGCGGACTTCTAGCGCTATTTTCCCTCTACAAGTTTGTCTAAGAGTACATTAATTTATGTCTGATATTCACAGCGTGAAACGCCAGTATCACTTAATATACTAAATGATAATAAGTGTTATTATGGAATAATGGAATTTTGAGTTGTGGAAAATATCCCTTATGTTAAATGATCCTCCCTTTTGACGTTTTTCACAGTTATGTTAAAAGTTCATGGCGTTATGAATTATTGCGCAAACTGGGTAAACGCATGCACGGCAAATAGGAGATGACCAATTCTGGGAAATGGTGCATTGTGGCGAATGGCTTTCAGGGGAATTGTGCATTCAGGCAAATTGATTCTGGCAAAATTCTGGCTTTCTGACGAATGTCATACAACCATAATTTGTTAGCGGAAGTAGAAAGTTGCCTTCCCGAGTAGCACAGCTCACACTGATTTGGTTGCAGCAACTCAAATGTGACCAAATTTGATTGCATATAAGTTACTCCAACTTTTCTGCAACATGTGTGCTGCTTGGGCTTCTCCCAAAATCACAAGCTCGCGTCGAAAGGAAACGCAGCAAAATGGATTCACATGGACGGCGTCAGTAGCTTGGTTTAGTTACCTCTCAAGATTTTCAAGATTTTGGTTTTATTGCTGTAAGTGATTCGAAAAGCGCATTATTTAAAATAAATAGGTTCCTTTTAGAACCACAATTTTATAGCAGAGAAAGTGAAGGCGATACAAATTTTCTACAATGTCAAAATCATAATCGCTTGGCGAAAGCAGAAAGTTTCTTTGAAAAATGTTAATTTGCAAGTGAAATCTCAATACCTAGTCTACGACAAATTCAGTTAGACCATTTTTTAAATCACGTCAACGTTGTTTGGTCGAAACCCATTTGCCGAATGCCACAAGGCCGCGCAAACCATTAGGCCGAGGCCTATTTGACCGAATAGGTTATTTGAAAAGTGAGAAATAGGTTGTGAAAATTGAGAAGCTCGAAGTGAGTATTGAGACGTCTCAATAACCTATTCGGCCAAATGTCTTATTCGACCAAATGTTCTATTCGGCCAAATGTCCTATTCGGCCAAATGACTCTCTCGGTCAAATGTCCTATTCGGCCAAATGACCCTTTCAGCCAAATGAATCTTTCGACCAAATGACCTTTTCGACCAAATGACCCATTCGGCCAATTGACTCTTTCGACCAAATGACTCTTTCGGCCAAATGACCCTTTTGGCTAAACGACCCTTTCGGCCTAATGGTCTGTTCGGCCAAATAATATATTCGGCCTTTGACCAAATGCATTCGGTCGAATTATATTCGATCAAACGGCCCTTCCCCGTTCTAGAAGAGGCAATCAAACAATATGGCAAATTAGAGGGTGGCAAAGCAAGGTTTTTGAAATTAAGTCAGTCTTTTCCAATTACGTCTATTTATCTTAAATTTTTCAAATAGTATTATTCATAACTCTTGTTGAATAATTCTTAAAACCTTGAAATATTATTCCAACAGTGAGTTGATTGATATTGATAGCGTAGGCTTCTGTTTATTTAACCCATTATTTGTTCTTAATCTTCCCAATTATAACCAGCCTCCACAAATATACAAAAAGAAGCCAAAATTTGGTAGTTCAGATGATGGAATTTTTAAATTGTTTGTAGGACTAATTGGACATCGGTCTGAAGGATTCTTAGTCGACTGTTTAGAAACAAAATAGAGTGTGCGTTATAGCCTATTCAGATTGGGCTATTTATGACTTTGTTAAGTGAGAGGGTATCCAATTATTACGAGGTGTTCAGACTGCAGCAAGATAATATATCTTGACGTTTCCATGTTTCCTCATTTGCACGCTAATACAGAGTTGAATTCAAGGAGAGTTTTAAAATTTAATTTGCGAAATCAAGCATTTGTGTGGCGACAATCATTTTTTTTTTCTGAACAAAGTTTCTACGAAAAAAAAATATAAAAAAATATATGAAAAGAGATTTTCGAAGAATATTTGAAGCTCTCATTAAGGATAATGAGCGAAGCTACATTCATTAGTTGGGTTTTCGGGGAATCAGACTGTTCCTCAATTTATTTTTATGTTTAAAAAGTATTTTGATTCTGTACTATGATCGAACGGAGATTTGATAGAAAAATTTAGATATACTTTTGGGAATTCTCACAAATAAATAAATAAAGGACGATTGGACCAATTTTCAAGAAATATTATTGAACTAAAATGTATTTCCACCAGTATCTCCATGTATGAAGGGCAACTCAGCAATTTAATTTTTTTTTCAAAAATGGAAACTGAACCATTGCGTTCTACTCGACAATCAATGATACAGCTTCTAACAAAATCGAATCGTGTGAATGTGATATAATATAAACTGGATTTTGGATGAATTAATGCATTACCAATCCATGTTTTATTTAAGGTTATTCTACTTTGTATATACATCCCATTCAAATCGTACAGTTGTCCCACGTGAAAAATGTTGAAATCCAAAGTATATTAAGCCATTCAAGGAGCAGAATTGAAACAATTTATGAAATCATGTCTATTCATCAAATAAATTCGTTTTACAACCATTCCTACGTTCTAAATTGTCTTCCGCATTGGCCCTTGAACTTTGAAAATTTATTCGATTTGTTCTATTAAATCTAGGTTTAAGTTAAATACTTCATGTTAATTCTAGAGAGCATCTGTTTTTTAAACAATTCATGTTGAATAAGTTGAGAATAAATAATTATCATCATTATTTTTCATCATATAAAATGCTTTCCACAAAACCATCACAATCCGAGTTATTCTTCAGCGCTCAGAAGATTTCCATCTAACATGCATTCGACCCTGCTGCGACAGAAAGAGCATGACTGTCAACTACGAAACGAAATGAAAACAGAGAGAATTTTCTCTCTGGCAAAGAGAGCGTGACGCTTGTCAGTTTTGTTTTGTTGAATTTCTCCCTGCATCCCAGTTAGAACGAAAGCTCTCTCGTAATAATTGTTCGTAATAAATTCTCTATGATTCGTTTTAGCGGGTATCTTTTGACAGCGCAAAATGTATGGAATATTAAGTAAATAATGACATCATAAAGCGTATTTACCCTGAAACGCCAATTATTATGTCATTAATGGCGTAATCTGAATAGGCTATTAGGAGATGACGAGTTCTTCTTTAATCAGAGCAGCTTAAAATATTTAATCACTCGGTTAGTTTTCGGCTTAACCCACTTGTGCCTATCGACTTTGGAGCTAATTTATCTGCAGTTCGATTCAAATTATTGTCAAACGAATAAATTTCATCAATAATGACCATCTTTAGTTTCAAGGTTATTGAATGATGGTGAAGAATACCCAAATTAAATTTTAACCCTTTCAGGACGGATGGGTCATATATGCCCAGCGTTTTGGATTAAATATGTAAAATCACAGAAGAGAGATAGGTCACCACTGTCTTCAGCAAAACTGTTCAACATGATGTTGGCCTTGTAGAAAAAATTATAGGGGTCAAGTTGGACTACACCCTGAAGACCCAGATATCTGAAACCTTGGGAAGATTTTGCTTCTGAGAGCATGCAAATTAATCTGGCATGTGTGAATCCTAAATCACATTGTTTGATAGTTCTGAATGCTCAGACAAGCTATGATATCCTAAACGTTATGCCTGTGATTAATTTTCAGGAATACGATATGCTCAAGGTTCTCCAAAACGTTCTGAAGTTCAGCCCACGGTATCTACCGAGCCAACCAAGATTTTTGCAATGTCCTCATCGTCGGAATTCACCCAATCTGGTTAAATAAGCATATACGCATAATGCAACCCAATTTTCTGGAATACGAGATGGTCAAGAAACTCCAAAACGTCCTGGAGTTCAGCCCACGGTATCTACCAATCAAGGCTTTGGTCAATGTCCTCTTCGTCGGTAAACACCCAATCTGGTTCAATAGACATATACGCATCCTGCAAAATCTATTTTCTAGAATACGAGATGCTCAAGGTACTCCTAAACGTTCTGGAGATCATCTAACGGTATCTACCGGATTCATCAAGGCTTTTACAATGTCCTCATCGTCGGTATACCCTTAAAATGTCCTTGAGTTTAGTTCATAGTATCTTTCAGATCAATCAAGACTTTCGCAATATCCTCTTTATCGGTATTTTCTAAATCCGATGTAATAGAGTTCTGTGCGTGATTTCTCTTGTTTCGGACAGCAGAACGATCACGCGATCGGCCGGAATATTGTGTTCTGCATTGCGCGGCCGGTAATAAAGCCATTGGCGTAACTACAGGGGGCTAGGGGGGGGGCGACCTAGGATCCAAATAGCCCCCTAGAATTTTTGCTACTTCGCTTAAGTATTGCACATATCTAGCTATCTGAGCTTAACTACGCAGATAATGAATTTTCTTCATTTTCTCTCTTTTCCCATCTGTCGAATCTGTTTATCACACACTTAAAAAATTGTACC
The DNA here is from genome assembly GCF_024139115.2 of Armigeres subalbatus. NCBI lineage: Eukaryota > Metazoa > Arthropoda > Insecta > Diptera > Culicidae > Armigeres > Armigeres subalbatus. The sequence continues at coordinate 367,107,446 of NC_085141.1, read as the reverse complement.
GAACTCGGATGAATTTCAACCAGTTTTTATCTGCTGAACGCTCGGTTGTTCGCTCGGTTCAAAAAAGAACAACCGAGTGTTCGGTAAACTTATTTTAGGTTCACTTGTCAAATTTACCGAAAAAACTCGGTTCACCGGAAATATTTATAACCGACAATCGGTTGGGAAATTTTACCGGAAGCTGTCAAATAAAACCGATTGACCTGTAAAAAAAACTACGGATTTCGGTTGTTTAAAATTTTGTGATGTCCGCAGATAGCTTTTAAGTTTTGACCATAAATAAAACAGTTCAACAAATACTTTATTTATTCAATTTCATGTACAATTATCAAATGGTAGCGTTTTCTGCTTGGTAATCAAAGAAGAAAATCTCGGATGAGTCGTCCAACAAATATACCATACTCGGTTTACATATAATTTGCCTATAAGATGAGAGAAAAAGAAATACTATATAAAGAATATTATAGAATCGAATCGGTGAACAGAACACCTTACCTTACAACAGTCTACTCCAGTTTAACAAATTATGTCGATGAAGAGTGAAAATTCATGCTATACAGCACGAGCACAGTAATGGATGATGAAATGCAGTTTATTATGCGCACGATGTTCTACAGATCGTAAACATTAAAATGTTGCCGTAATGAAACGAATGTTCGGTTCCGTGAATTAATTCACCGAGTTTTCTCGGTTCTTAACTACCGAGACAGTAAACAAGAATGGTTTACCGAATTTTTCGGTTCATTTTCAGGTCTGATCTGTCAAAATTCTGCTACGACTACCGAACATTCGGTTTTTTTGCAAAAAAAATATGACATAAAACCATGATTTTAACGAATTATTCGGTTCTTTGTTGTAAACCGATCGTGTTCGGTTCTAACAATGAACCGACTTCGGTCCAAAAATCTAAGTGTGCAGGTTTTTGAATTTCGAATTATTCAGGACTACTTTGCGATTTGCAACTTCCCGCTAGAATATTTTTTTTTGCGAAAACCACAGGGTTTGAATCCAAAGGAGAATGGCAAAATATTTCACTTATCATTTCTGTATACTCTCTAGATAGGTAGCATACCATAAGAGGCGTTTTTCGAAATCTGTTACGATAATGAACTGATTCGGGAGCTATTACTCTTGATAAAGGCCATATCAAAATTATGTCAACATATGTTGTTATGTTATACTAAATTTTTTCAACAAAATTTGTTAGAAATTTGATGCAGGTTGTTGTTAAAATTTCTAAATTTACATAAAAATATATATAGGGGCCCTCCTTAGCCGTGCGGTAAGACGCGCGGCTACAAAGCAAGACCATGCTGAGGGTGGCTGGTTTCGATTCCCGGTGCTGGTCTAGGGAATTTTCGGATTGGAAATTGCCTCGACTTCCCTGGGCATAAAAGTATCATCGTGTTAGCCTCATGATATACGAATGCAAAAATGGTAACCTGGCTTAGAAACCTCGCAGTTAATAACTGTGGAAGTGCTTAATGAACATTAAGCTGCGAGGCGGCTATGTCCCAGTGTGGGGATGTAATGCCAATAAGAAGAAGAAGAAGAATATAAAAATAACATTACTTTAAACAAAAAGTTTTTAAATTATGTTACAATTGTGTCACAAAGATAACATATTCTATAAGAAATGTATAACAGAACCAGATACATAATATATTATTTACCGTGTAGTTGAAAAGTTTTACAGGTCGTAATAGAGCATGAAACTAAGCCTTGGCCTATTTGGCTAAGGTGACCGAAGAATTTCAAACAAATCCTGAATTTTTGGTTTGTGGAAAACAATTATGATCTCACACTTTCTAATATAGACCTATAAGGCGCAGGATCAAAAATGTGATACAACGTTTCATATGCATGATCGAATTTCCGATTTGTCTGGTAAAGTGTTTTAGGGATTTCGTAATGCTGCTATTCCTTGAAAATTTTAAATTTTCAGTAAACAAGTTCTTTATTTTCGACAAAGTTTTGGCAATTCCCTCAGATTTTAAAGAGAGGTATTTTAAATTTAAATGAGAAAGAGCTTGGAATACTGTTGGATAGATTATTAAAATCCACAGACTCAATTTGCTTTGCTAAGGCTCACGCCATTTACATAAAACGCGACGCGAGACTGGACACAACACTTATGGTTCTTACAAACGAAAAAATGATTTTTTTAAAATTACCTTTTTGTCTACCGGTTTCGGGCTCGATGCTGCCCATGTACAGGACGTGGTCCAACCACGGTTGTTAAGCAAAGTTGTAAAACGGCTCAAGAGTTATAACTTGGCTTCTGATCTGTGCTATAATACAACGGTGACTATTTCGCAAGTGCATGCGAGATTATCTGTGATCACAACACGGATGAGGTTGGACTATTGTATTTGTAATCGTAAGTCAAGGCTGGAGTGAAGATTGACTATGTAGTGATTGTAGTAAATTTCACGGAACTAATGATCGAGGTTTCTTGGACCTCAACATTATCCGATTTGGTCACAAATTGTATTTATCAAAATATATCTTCTTCATCTTCATTGGTATTTCATCCACCACTGGGACATTGCCGCATCGCAGCTTTGTATTCATTAAGCACTTCCACAGTTATTAACTGCGAGGTTTCTAAGCCAAGTTACCATTTTTCCATTCGTATATCATGAGGCTAGCACGATGATACTTTTATGCCCAGGGAAGGCGAGACAATTTCCAATCCAAAAATTATCTATACCGACACCAGAAATCGAACCCAGCTACCGTCAGCATGATCTTGCTTTGTAGCCGCGCATCTTACCGCACGGACAAGGAGGGCCCCGATATAGTCTATGTTAGTCTTTTGGTTGAGTCTTTTGAATAACTGAATCGTCCACAATAAGCTGAAAGATCAATATTCTATTTTTCTATTATAGAAATGATGGCTATATTTCACGCATTGATATATCTGTACCTTATCTGGGAATGTTATTCGGTTTTTGGTACCCGAAAACAGAACTTAAAAAAAATCATATGGTATTCAACGTCATTTGGCAATGGCAATGTTCTAGAGAAGCCGACATTCCAATGAACCATACTTAAAACGACAAAAGTCATTTCAGCAGTTTTCAAGTGCATCTTATCATCAAGAGTCACGTCTCCACATATTCTGAGCATTTTATTTTTGTCCATTCAATTTAGTCGAATGACAATGCAAATAGTCCATCACAGCATTACTGAAATCCCCGACTGAACACTCAATCAGCATTTTTCGTGCGAAAGAGGAATGGATAATTGAAATGACATAAACGTGCCAAGGAATTGCCGTAAATCTCAATCTCCACAACCGGTTCTCGACGAAAACAGTTTAGGAGGAACAAAACGATCCCACCTGAAACCCCTCGTAATCAGCCAGATCTCCCAGTACGAATATATTAATTCCACTTCCAAATTGCATATTTTGAGTTCCAATCAACATCAATCTCGGCGCAGATCTTACGATGCTGGATCATGCGAAAGCAACGACACCCGGCCACCATACAGAAGCAAACAATCGCTGCCCAACTCGGACAACGACGACGACGACGTGTTGACATATTCGCGAAGCACCGGCAAAGCCGCACGATCTTGTCAACTATCAGTTCCCGTTAAACCACATCCAGTATGATCACCACCCCATGTCAGTCGGGTCGGACCTTACAATCGATCCGATAACGGCCCCTCATCATCATCGCCCCTCGGAGGGTTCCATCAGTCGCAATTAGCCGCGGGAGGTTTGAACGCAGGAAGGGGGTCGTTAACTATGGATGCTGCGCTGCGCGGGGATCAAACAGGTATTTTGCTGCTTTGGCGGCATTCAACTAAGCGGCGGCTCGGCGACCGCAAATAAGGCTACCGCGCGCTGCGATGATGAGTGTGATTGGCGAGGAAGTAGGTGATCGGTGTTGTGTGTGTGTGGCAAGTGGATGCGGATCGTCGTCGTCGCCTGAGCGACACGATGCGCCTGATATGATGACGACGGCCGTGATCGCCAAGAAATGGTCAATACCGGTCGGCACTGGACGCGCGTGTGTTTTGCTGCCAGTATGCAACCGTCGTACTTGGGAATCGATGATAGCGGAGAGCTGGTTGAAACACGTGAAGATACGAATATCAACCAAATTACTGACCCTATATAATGCTGAGAATCTGCTGGTAAAATCAGAATAACAGTGCTTTGAATTACCAAGCTACCGACTAGGGTTACTGCTCCAGGACTTCATCTCATAACTCCGATATTGGTCCTACGAAAAACAAAGCAATGAAAAGGCATTTGATTTGTTTATTATTTTTGTGATTTTTTTCAGCAGTGAGCATACATGTTAGCAAAAAGAAGCGACGAAATTGGAGCCGTATTTTTTTGTTTCGCGATGAGATGAATATATGTTCAGTGAGATTGAAAACGGGACAGTTCCCATATATAGAAACTTTTGAATGAGTGTTAAAAATTTACGATCCGTCTTTAAATTAGTCAATTCCAGCGAATTAACATGCCCCTTTTCAATATGTTTGCCATAGTTGTTGTAAAATTAAAATACAAAAAGCATGTATCAACTGAAATGTATCTATAACTTTAAACGTTACTGATCGATTGTTTCAATCCAAAAAAATCAGACGAAAAACCTGTTGGACGTACCTCTTAACCTTCCGTTTCCATACCAGTTTTCTTTTCACCAAATTATAAAAACGAAACGATTTAATATTATTTTGGGAAGAGCGCAAAAAAAACGGCGACAAATATTTATTCCGGCTTGTTTGTTTGGCGAGATTCTCATCTGACTTAATTATAAAAGATTTTTTTCATCCCCCCTTGCGGTATGTCTTACGGCATCTCCATTCGGGAAAAGGTGAATCGGACCCAAGACGAAGCATATGTGTGAGCGTCGGTTGAAGTTCCACCTCGGATGAAATTTTGACCCACAGGAGAGGACATTGCTGAAAACACTGTACCCGAAACCGGTAGAGTCGGCAGGATTTCGTTTTCGAAGAATCACCTTAATTTTATGGCGTTTTTCCTCGAAAGAAAGTAAAGATTGCTCAAATTGTCTCGTTTGTTTACCAGTCGGTGTACATTTATTTACGCCGTAATAATAAGCCGAGCGGTGAAGCCCACCTTGTGATAACGGGAATTAATCGTGAGTTAATGCAAATTAGCCACGATGGCCGTGGCCCGTGGGCAGAAGGAGCTAGAGGATCGGAAGTTTTGCGCACCGTTCCGTGTAATTTGTGATTATGGCTTTCGGATGGACGCGCGGCGACGGCGGTGATTTTATCGTTGTTTTATCGCGTACCATTTAATTGGAGATTTGCACGCAGTGTGGTTAAATCGGACCCGGCCAGTGACGGCAATTGATTGGAGTCATTTCTCAGCGCGAAAGGAACGGGGCTTCGTCCTTCTTGAAGGGGGTCCCGTACTTATACGCGAATGGTACCTACCGACAATTTATCGCGGATCTTATTTGAAGTAAAATGGAATTCCGTGGAAATTCCGAAGATTTAGTGAAACTTTCCCCACAACACCACGATGAAACTCAGGATAATTTTTCGTAAAAATAAAAATTCTTTTCAGTTTCCTGTTGATATTTCAAAAAACTGAAATAAAATTATCACCTATTGGAAATTACGAGTTTCCCGATTCCAACGAAGAACTCGATGACATAGGAGTTTTGAACGGATAAGTGACGTGACGTTTGGCCGAACAACCCATCTAACCTGAAGTGATTTGGTCAAAAATGTCATTTGGTCGAACAGCTCCTTTGGCTGAAAATGCTCTTCGGCCAAAACGGTCATTTGGCAGGAAGGGCCATTTGACCGATTTTGTCGTTCGACTGAATTGATAATTTTGCCATTTGGCAGAAAATTTCGTTTGGACGAAAAAAATTTTTTTTTGAGAAAAGAAGTTTTCGGGCCAAACGGTCAAACGATTTTTGCGGCAAAACGACCATTTTGGCCATATGACCTTTTAAGGCAAACAACTTTTTGATCCAAATCACCCTTCTCGGATGTATGTGGCTTTCGGCCAAATGACCTTTTTGGTCAAACCATTTTCGACCTAATAACAGTTTCGGACAAACATTCAAAACGACCAAATGGAGAGATTTTTGGATTTTTGTTCAATATAACAAAACGGAATTTTTGACAACTGATCGAGTCACAAAAATGACGCAGTCGGTAGTAATACCATTTTTATCCTAAGGTTTTGTTAGTGCTCCCCGAAAGAAGTGATATAGGAAAAAAAATCATTCAAATATAAGCGTAAAATAGAGTCAAAGGGAGTGGAAATATGCTAGCGTTCCCTGATGGATGGGCAGTTGAGTAGACCGGGTGACAGAAAAAGGCAAAAAAGAGAGGATAATAAAAAGAAAAATAAAGATGACTATCGTCCCGATAGGCTCCCTAACGGAAGGGCAGTGGCAGTAGGCCGGGTGACAGAAATTTGCAAACAGAAAAAAATCATAAATAAAAGATTGCATTTTGATACTGAATTTGAATTGAATTTTCACTGAAACTGAATGAATTTTCAATAGGAATCTCGATATTGGATTTTTAACATTAAATACTGGAAACAGACTGTGGATTGTGTCATTATTGTATTTGTAGATTAGGTTTGACTGGATTCGGATTGGACTAGACCTGAATTGGGCTTGGATTTGGATTGAGATTTGTATTGAATTAGGATGAGATCTCCATTGGATCTAGATTTGGATTGAATATGGATGTATTTGCCTTTGGTTTGGATAAGATTCAGATTAAGTTTGGATTGAATAAATATTGAATTTAAAAAATTGAATAAATTGGATTGAATAAATTAGATTTGAATGAATAATTGGGTTTGGATTTGATTTGGACTGGATTTGGATTGGATTTGGATTGGATTTGGATTGGATTTGGATTGGATTTGGATTGGATTTGGATTGGATTTGGATTGGATTTGGATTGGATTTGGATTGGATTTGGATTGGATTTGGATTGGTTGGATTGGTTTGGTTGGATTTGGATTGGTTGGATTGGTTTGGATTGGTTTGGATTGGTTTGGATTGGTTTGGATTGGTTTGGATTGGTTGGATTTGGTTGGTTTGATTGGTTTGACTTGGTTTGGATTGGTTTGGTTGGTTTGGATTGGTTGGATTGGTTTGGATTGGTTTGATTGGTTTGGATTGGTTTGGTTGGTTTGGATTGGTTGGATTGGATTTGGATTGGTTGGTTGGATTTGGATTGGTTTGGATTGGTTGGATTGGTTTGGATTGGTTTGATTGGTTTGGATTGGATTGATTGGTTTGGATTGGTTTGGATTGGTTGGATTGGTTTGGATTGGTTTGATTGGTTTGGATTGGTTTGGTTGGTTTGGATTGGTTTGGTTGGTTTGGATTGGTTTGGATTGGTTTGGATTGGTTTGGATTGGTTTGGATTGGTTTGGATTGGTTGGATTGGTTTGGTTGGTTTGGTTGGTTTGGATTGGTTTGGTTGGTTTGGATTGGTTTGGATTGGTTTGGATTGGTTTGATTGGTTTGGTTGGTTTGGATTGGATTTGATTGGTTTGGATTGGTTTGGATTGGTTTGGTTGGTTTGGATTGGTTTGGTTGGTTTGGATTGGTTTGGATTGGTTTGGTTGGTTTGGGTTGGTTTGGATTGGTTTGGATTGGTTTGGATTGGTTTGGATTGGTTTGGATTGGTTTGGATTGGTTTGGATTGGTTTGGTTGGTTTGGATTGGTTTGGATTGGTTTGGATTGGTTTGGATTGGTTTGGATTGGTTTGGTTGGTTTGGATTGGTTTGATTGGATTGATTGGTTTGATTGGGTTGGATTGGTTTGATTGGATTTGATTGGTTTGATTGACTTGGATTGGTTTGGATTGGTTTGGATTGGATTTGGATTGGTTTGGATTGGTTTGGATTGGTTGGATTGGATTTGGATTGGTTTGGTTGGTTTGGATTGATTTGGATTGGTTTGGATTGGTTTGGATTGGTTTGGATTTGGATTGGTTTGGATTGGTTTGGATTGGTTTGGTTGGTTTGGTTGGTTTGGATTGGTTTGGTTGGTTTGATTGGTTTGGATTGGTTTGGATTGGTTTGGATTGGTTTGGATTGGTTTGGATTGGTTTGGATTGGATTTGGATTGGTTTGGATTGGTTTGTGGATTTGGTTGGATTTGGTTGGTTTGGATTGGTTTGGATTGGTTTGGATTGGTTTGGATTGGTTTGGATTGGTTTGGATTGGTTTGGATTGGTTGGATTGGTTTTGATTGGTTTGGATTGGTTTGGTTGGTTTGGATTGGTTTGGATTGGATTCGGATTGGTTTGGATTGGTTCGGATTGGTTTGATTGGTTTGGATTGGGTTGGTTTGGATTGGTTTGGTTGGTTTGGATTGGACTTGGTTGGATTTGGTTGGTTTTGATTGGTTTGGATTGGTTTGGATTGGTTTGGATTGGTTTGGATTGGTTTGGATTGGTTTGGATTGGTTTGGTTGGTTTGGATTGGTTTGGATTGGTTTGGATTGGTTTGGATTGGTTTGGATTGGTTTGGATTGGTTTGGATTGGTTTGGATTGGTTTGGATTGGTTTGGATTGGTTTGGATTGGTTTGGATTGGTTTGGATTGGTTTGGATTGGTTTGGATTGGTTTGGATTGGTTTGGATTGGTTTGGATTGGTTTGGATTGGTTGGATTGGGTTTGGATTGGTTTGGATTGGTTGGATTGGGTTTGGTTGGTTTGGATTGGTTTGGATTGGTTTGGATTGGTTGGATTGGTTTGGTTGGTTTGGATTGGTTGGATTGGTTTGGATTGGTTTGGATTGGTTTGGATTGGTTTGGATTGGTTTGATTGGTTTGGATTGGTTTGGATTGGTTTGGATTGGTTTGGATTGGTTTGGATTGGTTCGGATTGGTTTGGATTGGTTTGGATTGGTTTGGATTGGTTTGGATTGGTTTGGATTGGTTTGGTTGGTTTGGTTGGTTTGGATTGGATTGGTTTGGATTGGTTTGGATTGGTTTGGTTGGTTTGGACTGGTTTGGATTGGTTTGGTTGGTTTGGATTGGTTTGGTTTGGATTGGTTTGGATTGGTTTGGTTGGTTTGGATTGGTTGGATTGGTTTGGTTGGTTGGATTGGTTTGGATTGGTTTGGATTGGTTTGGATTGGTTTGATTGGTTTGGATTGGTTTGGTTGGTTTGGATTGGTTTGGATTGGTTTGGATTGGTTTGGATTGGTTTGGTTGGTTTGGATTGGTTTGGATTGGTTTGGATTGGTTTGGATTGGTTTGGATTGGATTTGGATTGGTTTGGGATTGGTTTGGGTTTGGATTTGGTTTGGATTGGTTTGGATTGGATTTGGATTGGATTTGGTTTGGTTTTGGATTGGATTTGGATTGGATTTGGATTGGATTTGGATTGGATTTGGATTGGATTTGGATTGGATTTGGATTGGATTTGGATTGGATTTGGATTGGATTTGGATTGGATTTGGATTGGATTTGGATTGATTCTTTTAAATATCGATCGTGGAAATTTATAAATTGCACATAAAGGGTCTGAAGAGTTTTAGTGGAAATTCCGAAAAATGCCCCATGGGCACTCCAAACATTTTTCCTTGCAAATCCGAAAATTTTGTTTGTTCAATCAATATTTTGAGCAATCTCCCGCGATAACGCAGAAGAACTTTCGTAAGAATTACGAATATTATCAAAAATTAATTGCATATTATTCGGCAACTCGGCCGTACGAAAACCATTTTTTTTTGCTAAATATCTTGGCTGTGCTTATGCACAGCACATGTTTCGAAATGGACAAATTGATATGAAATTTGCGAAAAAGAATCCACGTGTCTTGGAGGGACTCAAACCCTCAACCTCCTACTCTCTAGATGCAATTAATTGTAATCAAGTGTCGGTCTTCCACCGTCATTAGTCGTCTGAGTACATGCGACCGCATGCGTAGGGCAATCAAACTCATCAAATGCTTTAGCCAAGCAAGCCTTTGGCACAGCAGAGTGTTATTGATTCGCACTCTATACAAATCCGCCCAGCCCGTTGTTGGGGGCATAGATTACACTGTCCATTCGCTTGACTGTGGATATACAACAGTAAAGCACATGTGAAGATTAGACAAATCAAGCATGCGAAAGATATTCAATTTGCAAAAATAGAGCTAACCGCGGTGGAGGTTGGTACTCGCATTCTGATGGCTTTTCCGTAAACGTGGCCTTTAAGTGGTCTTGCTGTGTATGAGTTATCAGGCCTATCTAGAAAGTAGGAGGTTGAGGGTTCGAATCCCTCCAAGACACGTGGATTCTTTTTCGCAAATTTCATATCAATTTGTCCATTTCGAAACATGTGCTGTGCATATGCACAGCCAAGATATTTAACAAAAAAAATCAATAAAATTTCCAAAGAGCTTCCCATTGGAAAATTCCAAAAAATTCTCGGAATTTCAAAACAAATCTCATGAAGAATCCGAAAATAATTTCAAAATGAATATTTTGGAAAAGTTCATCAGACTTTTCAAGCGAAATTCAAAAGATTGTTCCGTTAATTTCTTGGAAAACAAAAACCGAAAAATGCAAAACAAAAACTTTTGGGAACGAACGTAACAAAAAAATTTGCCACACCGATTCCCACCGTCGCCGCCGCCGGCTAAAATGGCGTTCGGCGTTACGCCGAAAACGCCGTTGCCGATTTGCGAACCGGCGCACACCTCTACAGCTAACCGTAAATTCGGCACCAACATTTCAAAAGGACGATGGAAGCGGCGAATCCTCTTCGTTCATCAACTGGCGCTTGATTGCTTGGGTGAGCACAAATCAGCCCACCAGAGACGTGAGAAGCTCTTTTTACAAAGGCAATTTCGCCCTTTTGAAATGTTGGTGCCGAACCATGCAGTGCATTTACTAAAAATGGCAATCAAGCAATTTGTCAAAATTGTGAAAAAATCAATTCCACTTCCCCATTCGGAGGGGACCACTTCCATACTGAAATTAGAAGACATGATGCTCTTTGTGAAAAAAGGAAATCCACTTCATAAATCTCTGCCCTGAACGATCATAATTTGCATACCTGCCAGACAAGCCAATTGAAGGAGTAAAAACTCGGAGCTTACTGGGAGCTTCCGGCGGAACTACCGACAAGGATTCGAAAGACGAAAAAAAATGGTCAGTTGGGACGCAGCCACACACATGCACTGCTTCGCCGTCGTACCTTCATCATAGATGGTCCAGTGCTTTTTCGGTCGGTCACCATAGCGGTAAAGCCAAGAACCATGGCATGGCTCGCTGTCTGGCGCCTACTCCACTTCAACTGCATTTTCGGTGGATACGGTGTAGAACATAAATCGCTCTTCGCTTATACATACATAGTAGTGGCCGAATACCCGAATTCCGCACACTGACCTCTGAATATGGTGCGACTACGTAGGACGACAAACGATGAGGACGACAGCGTCGATTTGTTCCACGTGTGTGCAATATATTGCCCAAATGATACGCAAAAAAATAAAACACTATTCCAACGACAAATGGGCAAGAGTTTTGTTGAGACAGTTCCAGACAGGATCAATAAAAAACACAAACATTGTATTGGAAATAAGACCGGAAGATTCTTTAAATTTTATTGAGCTTATTTGCAATTGTATATTCTTAAAATGTTTTCATAATTGTCTGACCTACCACACAAAGGATTACCTGTTTCAAGTTTTTATTTAATGCTGATATATTTATCCAAGATAGGTGAGCTATCTGAGTACAATATTTAAACTTCTAAGTCTTCTAATACAGGCCAAGAGAATGCATCGCAAAAAACACAAACCCTACGTTCTCACTCGTTTCATCTTGTCATGTTCTCTTTGGTCGAAATACTTGTAGCAGGGAACATATGTCGCCTTCATGCAATTTCTACGCAATCGAATACACTCACCCGTAAATGGGTGATGTGTGACCGCCGCCCAACATGAAGGAGCACATAAATCACAAATTTTATTATCATTTCCTGCAGAACTGTTCAGCCCCATTAATCTTGATTATGTGTTTTGATTTTGAAGCGGGTGGCTGCCTGCCTACAGTTAGTAGTCGTAGTGCTGTAACATTTTATCATACGGTAAAACTGCCTCTGTTGATCATCTAATGTTGATTGGTTTTGTCACAGGCTTCAAATTCTTCGGCGTTTGCTCAACCTGAAAAGTTCTGATAGTTAAATATCTTTCTATTAACATAGAGTTGCGCATTCACAAAATAATAATTTGTGATATGTTAGGTGAACGTTTTACTTGATATTAACATAAGCCTTTGGTGTTAAATTTCTGAAGACAAAAAATGCACATAAAGACACGACTCATAGACAGCACCGTGGAGCACAAATAGCTACACATTTCTGTTTTGTTTATCAATGCATTTTTGTGACATTTAGGCCTGTTGTTTTGGCAATTTTGAGTAAAAATTACGAAACTTCTTCAACGAAAGTTTTTGCTCTAAAATAATTAGGAAAAATATCAGTTTGCTTTTAACAGCATCAGACTTCAACATCGCTTTGATTTTATTATGCATAAGCTGTTGTTCAAAATCAGTCTTAACGCCGATTCAGAATTTAAACATTTGCGTAAATAAAAAATTTCTATGAGGACTGGTGAAAACAATACTTGCAGAAATTTCGCACGCATTTCCCCGAAAGGCGGTTCCACCAAAGAATATCATGTGGAAATTTGGAAAAATGGACCGAAGAAATTCGGACTAGTTTCCCAAGAAGGAAACGGGGAGGAAATCAGACGGATTCCCCGAGAAAATTTTGAAATACTTCCCAGGGAAAAACAAATTAAAGAAATCCAAGGCAATTAGAAAAAATGTGGAAAACATTCGAAAAAATAAGTCGGTAAAATTTGGATCAATTAGAATGAATTTCCCGAAAAGATGTTGAAATGTTTTTTCGAAATTGTGAAAAAAGTTCTACGCATTTTGGAAGCATTTTTTGAGGAAATCATTCCCCGAAAATATTTCCCGAGGAAATTTAAAAAAAAAATCCCAAGAAATTCGGAACAATTTCTCAAGATTGGAGAATTTCCCAAGAAAATTGAAAATGATGTTCCAAGAAAAATCGAAAGAGTTTCTCAATGAAGTTTGAAAATATTTCCCAAGGAAATTCGAAGGAATTTCCCAAGGAAATTCGAAGGAATTTCCCAAGGAAGTTCGAAGGAACTTCCCAATGAAATTCGAAGGAATTTTCCAAGGAAATTTGAAGGAATTTCCCAAGGAAATTCGAAGGAAATTCGAAAGAATTTCCCAAGGAAATTCGAAGGAATTTCCCAAGGAAATTCGAAGGAATTTCCCAAGGAAATTCGAAGGAATTTCCCAAGGAAATTCGAAGGAATTTCCCAAGGAAATTCGAAGGAATTTCCCAAGGAAATTCGAAGGAATTTCCCAAGGAAATTCGAAGGAATTTCCCAAGGAAATTCGAAGGAATTTCCCAAGGAAATTCGAAGGAATTTCCCGTGAAATTCGAAGGAATTTCCCAAGGAAATTCGAAGGAAATTCCCAAGGAAATTCGAAGGAATTTCCCAAGGAAATTCGAAGGAATTTCCCAAGGAAATTCGGAGGAATTTCCCAAGGAAATTCGAAGGAATTTGCCAAGGAAATTCGAAGGAATTTCCCAAGGAAATTCGAAGGAATTTCCCAAGGAAATTCGAAGGAATTTCCCAAGGAAATTCGAAGGAATTTCCCAAGGAAATTCGAAGGAATTTCCCAAGGAAATTCGAAGGAATTTCCCAAGGAAATTCGAAGGAATTTCCCAAGGAAATTCGAAGGAATTTCCCAAGGAAATTCGAAGGAATTTCCCAAGGAAATTCGAAGGAATTTCCCAAGGAAATTCGAAGGAATTTCCCAAGGAAATTCGAAGGAATTTCCCAAGGAAATTCGAAGGAATTTCCCAAGGAAATTCGAAGGAATTTCCCAAGGAAGTTCGAAGGAATTTCCCAAGGAAATTCGAAGGAATTTCCCAAGGAAATTCGAAGGAATTTCCCAAGGAAATTCGAAGGAATTTCCCAAGGAAATTCGAAGGAATTTCCCAAGGAAATTCGAAGGAATTTCCCAAGGATTTAAGATTGAATTTCAACAAATACTCTGTTGCTCCTACATCCGACGTTCCGCTCTTGTCCCTATGAATGACAGAACCGTTGTCCATCTCAAGCAGCACTTATTTATATCAGAATAGTGTTAAGTATTGCGAAAATTAAGAAAAAATAATTGTGCTAAAAATAGAACTTTAATGTAGTTCCGTTGGAATACGGCAGGCATGAATATTTTCATATAGGAGTGGATTTGAAAGCTTGCGGAGGATAATTTTGGTTACGATATAAATCGCACGGCCTTCCATCTGCCAAGCTTCTGTTCGAAGGGGAAGGCAAGAGTATCCGCGTGGATTTTTCTTCGAAGACAAAAGAAAGCTTAGATTGCATTTTTTTACACTCGATGCTTGACAAGCAGTAAAATAATAAAATCGCGTAGATTTCTATTTTCAATTTGTTTACCATCGGCCAACAATCAACATTCACCAAAATTTATTGAGCCCTTTATAAACAAATTCCACAAAATAACATAATTTAATCATTATGAGCCTCGGTGCTGGATATTGCTGCCATATTTCCGCACCGTTATCGTAGTCGCGTAACAGGCTTCTTCCTCTCAATTGCAATCAATTTTCTCCCAACGGAACAATAAACTTTCCGGAAAATCCTAACCTCATTTCTCATACACACACCCCTAATGAAAAACGACCTATTTTCAATTTTGTTAGTCATTTTGTCATATTGTGGGGTGGCTGACTGGTCCAGTGGTGGTCCGGGTGCTGCCGAAAGCCAGGCCTAAAAAAAATACTCTACTCAACCAGGCAAATATTCCCGGCTTCCCATTCCATCGCATCGATAGATGCTACGAGCGACGCGACGCTTTCACACAGCAATCTGGCGGCAAGGTACCCCAAGGTACGTGCTGTTGTTTTGTCCAGGTGGGTGGAAACTCAAGTGCCGAAATTTCTGTTGCTTCTGTTTAGTCAGCCAGGCACGTGTTGTTGGAGAGTGCGGCTTCTCTACGGCGCGGCGTCGGTGCGACCTAGGAGACCCATTTACAATGTCGAATGATAAATATCATCTCATAAATCCTTACCGCTGCTTCCGGAATTAAATTTTGGCGGTTCACCGGATTGTCGTTCTATGTTGGTATTTTTTTCCCTGTGTTGACTATTTTCCTCCGAGCAATTACAAGCGGAACGTCAAACGGGTTTCATTTCCCAGAAACAGTAATTTGAGTTGGTGTTTTGAGTGTCTATTTACAACCACCGTTGAATTGAGGTTGCTTGTTATTGAGTTGGTCGAATGTTATCCAAAAATTTGCCTTTCAGTGCCGGTAATCAGAGAGATGATCGTAAAAAAGAATGTGATATGGGTGAATGCGTCTCTGGGTAACAGGTAGAGGGTTTTATGCTTTAGCGGAAGAAAAACGGCACAACTGGTAAACAAGTTCAAATTTTTTTCTTATATGGGTCGAAATTTTATAGTCTTGTTTTGGTAGGTACATGTGTGAACGCAAATGACGATAAACAATATTTTTCTGGCTTGTTACAGGATCCAAGTCTTTTGATCTCATTTAACGACTACGCTGCAGTGTTGTACATGTTATATTTTTGTTATTCCATAACTTTATCAATAAAATTAATTACCAGTCAAAATGATTTTTTTAACAGTTCACTGATGTAACTTATAGACAGTTATCACTATTTTGTACACCATAAAACGAATATGATAGCACTTAAACTAATTAGAAGATTTCAGGCACGACCATTATCTCACCTTCGAATAATAGTGGGGGAGGAGGTTCGGTTGTGGGCACTCTTTTGTCTTTGGTCTATAACTTTGGCCCTAGTTGACCTTATGCCGATATTTGTATACCAATGGAAAGCTAGACAAATAACCCTACTATTAGCGAAGAAATTATATTGATTTCGACAATTTGGGAAATTTTATTGACAATTTCGCAAATTTGACATTTTTGGACAAGCAAATCGGTCAACGCTTAGTTCCAAAAAGTATGTAGCATAGCATAGCATAGCACAGCATATGTGATTGTACAAATCGTGGGTGGCTATACAATGCTCAATTCAAGCTCCATCTGGAATAAGGGCGAATGTCGCAAGAAAAGACTCTCCCCGTCGACCCCCCCTCCCTTAAACAAAAGTGACAAGCAGCAGATCTCTCTGTGGTTTATCACTTCAGAACGAAAGAAATACAATGCGAACTTGCATTCTGAGGTGATAAACTGCAAAGAAACTCCCTGCCTGTCACTTTCATTCAAATGAGGGGAAGTCGACGAAGAGAACCCTCTCCGCGACACCCGCCCCTTACCAGACAGAGCTTGAATTGAGCAATCTACTGTATATTGTCGCAAATTGGTACTTGGGATTAGTACCTTTTCCTATACAGTAGCAGTTGTATACCTGGCCACGTCCTTACAATCACGGAAGGAAGGGAAGGAATGTTAGTTCAACATCTACTAGTGAAGATGCAGGGAACCCATACTACCTTCATAGATGTCTCGGGAAGGAAAATTTGTGTTAGTGGGAAAGGTGAATAATAGGGAGCTCTATTCGACAATATAGAGCGTTTGTCAATAAAAGTATATGCTGTAAAAGTAATAAAATATATCCATCAATTTACTTACGAACCATCCTAAGGGAAAAACAAAACAAAACACAAAATTTCGGCAAATCGCGCGATCGTTCTGCCGTCCGAAACAAGAGCCAACACGCACTGAACGCTTAGTTCCAAAAAGTATGTGTACAATAATTAGACATTGCCCAGGAAAATTCCGTCACAACAGTGCTTTTTTTATAAAGATGGATTGCGTAACAAAAAAATCACTAAAAAAATGTGGTTGTGTACAGTGGTCAGTTGTCGATCATCATTTCTCCTTAACAAACGTTTCTATGTTAAATTGGACGGTCGAAACCCAATGCTCAACATATAATTCAGACCAGCCACGTTTGTCGATTTCTGCTGAAGAAAAAATCTTTCAAAATCGAAAAGCCTCGGGCAATGTTTACGGAGAAAATAACGTGTTGATCTGGATGATGAGCTACAATGTAGCACATTTTTTCAGAGTAATAATTGAAATGAATATACCGTCGTCGGGGGTGACAATGGGTCAAATGGGGGTGAGAACGGGTAACTGTTTCAACTACTTAGAATGCTTGTAGAATAGATTGAATGTATCTGAGGGCAAGAAGACTAAAATATAAGAGACCTTTTTGAACGATTTTGCTCTACGACCTCCAGACTGCCGGTGAGAGCAATGACCCATTCTCTCCCCCCAGACCCATTGTCACCCCAGATGGCGGCATTGAATGAAATCATCAGTTTGAACAGTCATCAGTTTCATAATCGAAAGTCGAGGTGTCGCGATTAAGCCCTCGAGGTGTCGCGCCGCCCTCTGCAACAGAGCTAATGGTTACACCGAACACAAGAAAGCGAGCCAAAACCCCGAACACCTAAACGATAACGCCAATAAGGCCTTCCAAAACCTTTGTGGAAAACACATCTCCAAGATTGCCGGCCTCGAACGTCTTGGCTCGAAAAACCAAAATAGACCTCATGCTAAAAGGACACATGAAAAGAAACCCGAACCCAATCGAAGCCCAGGAAAGCTTCAAGAACCACAACCGGGAAGAGTACCCGAATCATGGCATCTAGTCCATAGGGGTCCGCGACGTTAGGCATAAGTACGTTAGGCATAAGGACGATAGGCATAAGTACGTTAGGCATAATGGACGTTAGGCATAATGGACGTTTGGCATAATTCTGCCTTCTTTATGTAATAGGCTGTTCTTTGGGTCATTTTATGCCTAACGTCCATTATGCCTAACGTACATTATGCCTATCGTCCGTTATGCCTAACGTACTTATGCCTAACGGGGTATACCCAGTCCACAGATAGCTCCAAGGCCGCCGACAAAGTCGGCTTCGGAATATATTCGTCTACCAACAACGAATCCCATCGACTGTCATACCGTTGCTGGACGGTTTTTTTTTTTCAGCCGAAGCAACCGCCATCTTCAGGGCCATGGTCATACCCAGCACCCTTCCAATCATCATCGTATCGGACTCGGCTAGTGTCTTAACGGCACTGGCGTCGCCAGCTATCAGGCAACCATGGATTCAAGCGATCGAGTCCGAAGTCAACAGCAACATCACGCTCATCTGGGTACCATGCAGGAATACGAGGCAACGAATACCCAGACGCAGTAGCTAATCTCGGAAGAAACGACGGTTTTCTGAGCAGAGAAGTCCCGGCAGCATGGGCAAACGACGAAATTTCTGTAAATTTCATAACAGATGCGAGGAGTGCAATTCCAGCCTAACATATAACAGCCCATATCCTCAGCATATGTCAATACTACCACACAGACCGCATTAACAACAACATCTCCAACGCCTATTCGGCCCTACAAAGCAACCCGTTGGACAAGAGGAACATCATAAGCTCCTTAAAAGACGTCCACTTTACACTACAGTAAACCTGGCGTCACCCCACGACAATCCAACGAATGAAGACCCCTGCATTGAAACTGGTCAATTTTCAAGAAATAACGGACCACAACCTAAACCCTCTTGAAATCAAACAGACTCGGCTATGAACTAGGACCCCTCTTTGCGAAACGTAACACAAACTAAACACGCAAGACCATGCTGAGGGTGGCTGGGTTCGATTCCCGGTGCCGGTCTAGGCAATTTTCGGATTGGAAATTGTCTCGACTTCTCTGGGTATAAAAGTATCATCGTATTAGCCCTCATGATATACGAATGCAAAAATGGTAACTTGGCTTAGAAACCTCGCAGTTAATTACTGTGAAAGTGCTTAATGAACACTAAGTTGCGAGGCGGCTCTGTCCCAGTGTGGGGATGTAATGCCGATAAGAAGAAGAAGATGACCCCATGCAAAATTTGAGCTCAATCGGACATGATTTAGGGGTGCCTAAAATTCATCAAAGTTTTGAAATTTTTACCCAGGAAAATTTTCCCAAGAGGGACCCAAAAGTAAAACCGAAAATCGATTTTTTTTTGGTTTTGATACCAAATGACTTAAAAATGCATGAAACGTCGAGATCTGATGGTATTTCAAAAAAATAATTTTTGAAAAAAAAAACTTTTTTTTCTCTTAGAACATTTTTGGGACTTTTTTTGATCGAATTTTAACATCAGACGATACACAAACTTTTTCGTAGCCAAAAATATCCCCCGATGCTAAATTTGAACTATATCGGACATTATTTAGGGGTGCTCAAAATTAATCAAAACTTTTTTTTTCTCGCAAGGGGATTTTTTTTGTTTTTTGATGCCAAAGGACTCAAAATGCATGAAACTTTGAGAATTAATTTTTTGAAAAAAAATCAACTTTTTTGGAACTTTGAAAAAAAAATCCTTATGGCGAAAACAATTTTTCATCGAATTTAAAACGGACATTACGCAAACATTTCCTAAGCCCTAAAATATGCCCCTATGCAAAATGTGAGCTCCATCGGACATGATTTAGAGGTGCTCAAAATCTTGCAATCAAAATTTAGATTTTTTTTGTAACTTTAAAAACTTTTGAGATCAGATTTACGGAGAAAATTGTCAGATTGGCAATGTTTATTACACTGAGGTTTATTTTTACGCGGATATTATTACGCGGTACCGCATGAATTAAAAACACAACGTGTAAAGATCAAGCTACAAAAAAATCAAAATTTTGATAGCAAGATTTTGAGCACCCTCAAATCGTGTTCGATGGAGCTCAAATTTTGCATAGGGGCATATTTTAGGGCTTAGGAAATGTTTGCGTAACATCTGGTTTTTGAATTCGATGAAAAATTGTTTTCGTCATAAGAAATTTTTTCGAAGTCCAAAATCAGTCGATTTTTTTCAAAGAATTAATTATCAAAATTTCATGCATTTTGAGTCCTTTGGCATCAAAAAACAAAAAAATTATTTCCCCCTTGTGAGAAAAAAAAAAGTTTTGATTAATCATGTACGATTTAGCTCAAATTTTTCATAGAGGGATATTTTAGGCTACGAAAACGTTTGCGTGTTAAAATTCAATGAAAAAAATTGTCATCATTTGAAAAAAGTCCCAAAAATGTTCGATTTTTTTTTAAATAGCATCAGATCTCGACGTTTAATGCATTTTTAAGTCATTTGGCATCAAAAACAAAAATTCGATTTTTGACTTTTCCTTTGGACCCCGGCCCCCTTGGGAAAATTTTCATGTGTAAAAATTTCAAAACTTTGATGAATTTTAGGCACTCCTAAATCATGTCCGGTTGAGCTCAAATTTTGCATGGGGTCATATTTTGGGGTAATGAAACTTGTGAGCAATGTCATTTTTTGAAAATCGAAAATGTCATTTTCATTGGCACCTGCAATGAAAATAATTAGAATAACAATGACACGTAATGCTACTTCCCGTTTGCTATTAGAGCCAGAGTTGAGCCAGCCAAAGACTAAAAGCCTCTTAATTAAAGACAATACTAAAAATAACAACAATCATCTTACTCCCAACGACTGCTACAGTAATGATTAGATTCCCGTGCTGGAATTCTGGCGATGATCAGCTTCCCTAACATGGAGAACAGACGCTGTTGTGGCTCGCGCTCGATTGTAATTCGTATCGTCCTTTCACGATGCTATTGTGTCTTCGAAAGCTTTTAGACAAGATGCTTGTTCGTCGGCTAGACGAATGAGTTGATTCTAGTGGTTTGTTGTCGGATACACAGTTTATTTTCCGGAAAGGCAAAGGAACGAACGACTGTCTTGCGTTGCTCACTTCAGAAATTCAACATACCTTCTTCAAAGAGAGGAATTAAGCTCTGTTTTTTTTTTCTTGACATCAAGGGGGCTTTTGATCCGTTCGCGTCGAAGTCTTGTCCGACAATCTCCAAGTGGGTTTTCGCCCATTTTGAATAATTATTTGTACAATTTGTTGTCAGAGGAGTGTATGAATTTTTCTCATCGTGACCTAACAACTTCTTGAATTAGCTACATAAGTCTCCCCCAGGGCTCATGTTTAAGCCCTCTTTTTACAATTTTCATGTCAGAAACATGACAAGTGTCTCATGTCGCAATGCACGTTAAGACAGCTTGCAGATGACTGTGTTGTATCTGTTACAGGGGCTACACTACCCAGAATACCATCACCTCGAATGGGACACTACCCCGAATCAGTCCTGATTTCAAGTTTATAGTTTATTTCAATAAAAAATTAATCATAAGAAGTTTATTTTTAATACATGTAAATGATTAATAATTGCTTTACAACTTATTCAATAGCAGAGCGAGTCCAGTCGAGAAAATTACACAATTTTTCAGAGAATTTTTATCGTAGATCCGTAAATATTTTCCGAACCGATTGTCCTTTTACAAGATTCACCGTGTTGGACTCGTGATTCGTTTCATAAAACTAGAACTGTTTGAAAACAGTATAGAACGAATAATTCTCATTCCATAAAATCCCGTTACATATAGCCTGCGGCGTAGAAATGTTGCTTCTGAAGTTTGCGGAAAGCTGGCGATAAACCTTACTGTGACCAGAAGAGTATGCCGACAAGACCCTAGAAAGAGAGGATTTCTCTGTTTGTCGAATATTCTTGTTCCTCCCGTAGCATGGAACAAGCTAAGTTTCGTTTTACCTTGCTAACGTGATCATTTAAAGAAAGTGTTATCTCTTCTGTTTGCTTTAAACCAGGCAAATGCGTCCATTAAAAGAGGGCACCATCGCCTATATTTGCCTTAAACTGGGCAAATGCGTTAATTAAAAGAAGGTATTGTCAACTTAGTTCGCCTTAAACCAGGAAAATGCGTTCATTAAAAAAAGCGTTATCAGCTCTGTTCGCCTTATATTGAGCGCATTTGCGTTCATTAAAAGAACGCATTATCAACTTTGCCTTAAACCAGGCCAGCGCGTTCAGTTAAAGAAGGCGTTATTTCCTATGTTCGCCTTACACTGGGCAAATGCGTTCATCTCAAGGTAATTGCGTGACCCTAAATGGTCGGAACGAAGTTGTGACAGCGACTCTCCGTGGATGCGTGTGCACGCCGCCGAGGTCTGACTAGAAGAGGCGAAGAGTTGGGTTGCTGCTCGCCGATTGACACGCTGATGTGTGAATCTATTAACACACGCTGATAGCATCAAGGGTTAAAATCAGCTCTTTTCTCCTTATATTAAGCAAACACGATCATCAAAAGAAAGCATAATCTCCTATGTTTGCCTTATACCGGGCAAATGCGTTAATGCTAAGAAGCATTTCGTCATATGTTCGCCTTAATCCGAGCAAATGCGATCATTTAAGGAAGACATTATTACCACACCATCTATGGCAGCTAATGCACGAAAACGGATTTCCGGATAAACTGATACGGTTGATCAAGGCGACGATAAATCGGGTGATGTGCGTAGGTTCAGTTACACAGCTGTGCGAAAAAAATATAATCGTCAACACAAAATGAGTGAGAACAATCCTATTTATCATCACTTCTCGGTAGGAGCTGCCTATCCGGTTTGGTTTTTTCAAACGTCTTAGGACTGTATCGGCACGGCAAATGGTGGGTAAAGCGTACCATTAGTACTTCGCGTACCCCATTTTGCGGTCCTTAGCCTCTTACCCAGCAACTCCTATCCTTACCTCCTCGTGGCGCTGGCCGGGATACGAGCAACCTTAGGGAAGATCGGGTAACCAACCCCGATTGGAACTATGGTCGTATGCTGACAGGGAAGGGGGGATTTGCTCCTCTCCGGAGGTGCAAATCTGATCGAGTGTCTTTTCTCCGTGTTGGGAGCGGCTGATCATCGCCCGAGTGCCAGCGAGGGACTCTAAACTAAACTGTGCACATCATGCTGCATCGTGTCAGCATCGAGAAGGCAGCCCCTTCAACGCGATGTAGGTAGCGCAACCGTGGTAAGGTAGCCTACCCAAGCTTCTACAGTTACCAAGAAAGGCAAAAGTAGAGCAAACGGATTGATTTAACAGCAACAGACCCGTGGGCCCTCCTTAGCCGTGCGGTAAGATGCGCGGCTACAAAGCAAGACCATGCTGAGGGTGGCTGGGTTCGATTCCCGGTGCCGGTCTAGGCAATTTTCGGATTGGAAATTGTCTCGACTTCCCTGGGCATAAAAGTATCATCGTGTTAGCCTCATGATATACGAATGCCAAAAATGGTAACTTGGCTTAGAAACCTCGCAGTTAATAACTGTGGAAGTGCTTAATGAACACTAAGCTGCGAGGCGGCAATGTCCCAGTGGGAGATGTAATGCCAATGAAGAAGAAGAAGAAGAAGAAGAAGAAGAAGAAGAAGACCCGGCAACAAATAAAGGATAAAGATTGGAATGTCGGATCTTGGAACGTGAGAACTTTGAATGAACCCGCACGTGTTGGGCTCCTGGCTCATGAGCTGCAGCAGGTCGGCGTGAGTGTGGCAGCAATCCAGGAAATACGGTGGCCCAGAACTGGAGAACGTGAATTCCGGGCGATGGATCCCATAGCGAACACTTCATTCAAGTACCACATCTACTACAGCGGCGGTGACAGAGCAGAAGCAGGAGTTGGCTTCATAGTGATCGGGAAGCAGATGAAACGTGTTATCCGGTGGAATCCGATAAGCGACCGCATTTGCTTGTTGAGAATGAAGGACAAATTCTTCAACTATAGCCTGATCAGCATCTATGCCCCAACGAACGATAAGCCTGATGACGTGAAGGATAAGTTCTATGAGAGCCTCGATAAGGTCTACAGAGAGTGGCCAACACACGATGTAAATATTGTCATCGGGGATGCAGATGCCCAGATCCGAAGAGAATATTTTTTTCGCCCTGTCATTGATACGGAAAGCCTTCATTCCGCTACCAACGATAATGGTCTGCGACTTGTAACCTTTGCTACTGCTAGAGGGATGACAATAAGCAGTACCTACCTCGCACGTAAGAATATCCGCAAACAGACCTGGCAATATCCGAATGGAGACCCTTGCTCACAGATAGACCACGTGCTGGTCGACGGACGACATTTCTCGGATGTTATAGATTTAAGCTTCTTCAGACGTCCAAACATCGATTCGGATCACTATCTTGTAGTTGCAAAACTTTGGGCGCGACTTTCCAGCGTCACGAATTCACGAAGCAACAGAACGATGCGTTTCAATATCCAACGCTTGTCAGTTGAAGGAGTTGCTGAACAGTACCACCAGGAGCTAGACGAGCGGATAGGAGATGCCACCGGATCTGGCGACGTCAACAAATTGTGGGAAAATATCCACGAAGCTGTGACTACAACAGTGCAGAAAGTGTTAGGCACTGCACAGCGACACAGCGACACGACACAGCGAGGAAAATGTTGGTGGCTCGTTAGTGACAGTTCCAGCGTCACCATTTCGTCAGCTCACATACTCTTGGACAGAGCACCGTCAGTCCACATGAACCAGCCTTTGAAGGGTATGCAAACAACAATTATCCTACTCCCAACGACTTCTCGGAAGAATAGGAAATGTCATCTAACGAATCCAGGCCTATTATGGTTTTAACGTCGTGCCTTGGGCAGCTGTCTTACTAACGTTCAAGCTGCGCGTAGAATGCGACCTTATAATTACCAGTGATTCTGCAGTGTGTGCTTAGGACATTGGTTAAGCTTAGTTTGAAAAAATCGGCCTTCGATCCACAAATTGCATATTCTTTCACTGATCGGTCACCACCCGATCATGCGTCTCTATGAAAGCTACTCCCAGCTCGTGTGTGTTACCACAGCTCTGGTAGATGGTATGATAACCTCTAAACCTTCGCACCTTTGATTCCTTCCAAGAAACCTCCTGCAGCGCTACGACGCCGAATCCACGGTCCTTGAGCGCATCGACGAGTATGAGTGTGCTCCCGATGAAGATGAGAGATGACCATCATGAAGAACAGACGCTCGATCGGATATGCACCACCGTAGAGGGGCAAACCACCTCTTCCCTAACTGCACACGACCATAGTTTCCACCGGGGTTCATTATATTGAACCGCCCGTGATAACTATGAAATCAGATTTTTCTATCAAATATGTGAAACATTGATTGTTTATCACTGTATAAAAGCAACATACAGCTGAGTATTCAAGTTTGTGCAAAATAGATATTTATCTCGAAAAGTGGCCAGTACCTGAAGTCTATTTGGCCACAAATTCTATATTTCATGTGTCATTCTGACAATTGTCATTGGTTTGCTGTAGTAACACGACGTATCTGGGCATAAAATCAAACCAAATGGGCGCGCATATGCCTTGTATTTGGTAATAATCCATTTTCTAAATGAAGTTCAAAACAAGTTTTAAAAAAGGTGAGTTCAAAAGTGTATTTGTCCAGTGAATTTGGTTTATTTTAAGATTAATATCGACTGCCCTATTTACCAACTTCATTACTAAATCTGCACGGTTTTTATTCTTTTTTCTTCAGTTTATCCGAGTTTTCAAGTGTGCCTAAACACGAACCACTAGTCTGGTTTGCCTATTGGTGAGTATTTCTTAAAATCAGAAATTGGGATACATAACTTCTTCCAAAGATATAAATATGATAAGCTGCAAATGTTTACATTCTAAAAGCCGCCTTCGAAGCCCAACTATAACTATAGTTAAATCAACTAAAATTAAATTCTACATCTCCTCCACTTTAGAATTTGTTAAGACGAGATATAAATGTTGTCTGCCTTTGTTGATTAAGAGTACTTGTCCTAAAATATCTTTCAGACCCTATTTCGGAAATATGCTTACGTTTCATTAACTTATGCTACAACCCGTGCAGTTTTCGACATATCACACGCAATACAATATCTCTATTGTATTAAAGATTTCACACGTTATATTCATAGCACAAAAATATTGACATCTAACAAAGCACTAAGCTCTTTTGCTCCAAGAACAATCCTCACCCACGCTAATCTTGATAATCCCCCACACGCACGCAACAGCTTTTACCTTAATGTACCCTTCATATAAATATCCTTTCCTAATAATAGCCCAGACTAAACATATCCGCTACTCACCTTCTCATTGACTAATTCGATTCTCTTCACCACGGCAGCGAAATTACGTCCACTGACCGGCCGTTCCAAACTACTTCGTCTATTTCAGTCCACCACACCGCCACCTCGACCCAGTTTTCCGTTCACTAATCCTCCACCGATTCGGCTCACCGGCTCACCACCATCAGGCTAATGGGTGGGATTATGCACTTCTTGGGCTTCCTCCATCGAACCAGGCGCGAGGTTTCTTCTCCAGATAATCTTCTCCCTTGGGGGCAAAACAAAAACGCTGAACGCAAGCTTTCAATGGTAATAATTTTTCCACCTTTCCTTATTAATCGGAACACACACTCGCCGACAAACCGACCGACGACCGCACCACAAGCAGCGTATGAATAATCGCTCGGAGGAAACACACGAACAACCAATTTGTCACATGCGACTGCCTTTTCTCGATAAAACCGATGTACCTACGTAATATATGTGTGTACGGTGGCGGGAGGAAAACTCTGCCGAACGGAAACGCTGGAAAGAGAAAAAGGAAAAACAACCATGGAAAATCAAACGCTTCATATAGTCGGATTTTATTTATATGCACGCACACTCTCACGAAACGCATGGCTCGGATTGAAATGTGTAGGCTTCACAAATAGGTGAGAGTTTTCCGTGGAAAACAACGAATTGCCTATGGAAAAATATTCATGGAAAGCGATTTAATCCAAATATTGGAAACCGAGCTAATGCGAAGCTTGTTTCCCAATCACATGAAAGTTATTGATTTATCTAATTCGGTATGACATTATTCTAAACAGAATCTGTTAGAGAATCAGACAGTAATCTGTAGCACCGGAACTTCAAGTATCAAAAAGTCCCCGTAAACGGTATTGAGCATTTTGTCCAGTTAGTTAGTCTGAACAACCGTAGAACAGAACAACTGATTCCTGTTATTTGGGAGTGCCTCGATGGACTACCAAATTTTTCACACTTTCTGTCCCATCCAGTTCGTTGCAATTGCGTCGCAAGCTTTCTACTTGAGTGATTCGAAAATAAATTTATACTATGAATGATATTGTTAATTACCACCGCACGGCTCAGAGAATTTATTATATGGGAAGGGGACATGACGAATGAGACAGCGTTTTTTTTTTCTTTTTTTGTCCGAGTTTTCTACAAATCGCATCATAAATGGAAATAATCACCATTTTCATGCAATACATATATCCCAATGTTCAACAATATAATGTTCAAAAAGATTGAATTATTTTTTTTTAGTCTAAACACTCTCAACTCTACCTAAAATTTACGGTTTTGAACCTACCTCTGAAATTCTAAGGTATGCTACCTGGATATTAGGAGAAGTTGTGGTTAAAATTTGAATAATTTTAGTAAACACAAATGAAGTAGGGCTCTTGTCATTTGGAACCATATATTGAGATTTGGAATCGGACCAGAATCAAGTGAGATATGGCCATTTCTTTATAATCGGTTCCGATCGATACTTATCAAAGGGGTCAGGCCACAACTTCATTTGAATCTCGCTTTTTGATAGATCGTCCACTATGATTTTATTCCAGAAGGTTTCTTTTGTGTCAAGAATGAAAAACCAATTGAATAAACGAATCCTGGAGTCGCTGGGATGTCCCAGGGGAACCTGTGGAAGAAGACATTTTAGTTTTAGCACCAAAATCACTCATTCGACGGCTCTTTTTTCATGGTTTTCGATCAGGAAGCAAAGTAGGTATAAATGTAAAAGGACCATTAACGGCTTTGACCACTTCCAGGAACCTGTGGAAGGGGACATTTTAGTTTTTACACCAAAATCAATCATTCGACAGCTCTTCTTTCATATAAGCAAAGTATGAATATAAAATGGACCATTGATGACTCTGACTGCTCTCAGGAGCTACAGATTGCCCCCGGAAATCCTGTGGAGATGGACATTTAAGTTGCAGCACCAAAACCAATAACTCGACTGCTTTTTTTCGTGATTTTTGATCAGAAAGCGAAGTATGAGTATAAATTGGACCATTAATGAATCTGACCGCTTCCAGGACTTACGGATTGCCCCAGGGGAACTGTGGAAGGGAACATTTTAGTTTTAACACCAAAATCAATCATTGGACGGCTCTTTTTTCATGGGTTTCAATCAGAATGTGGAGTATGAACAAGAAATGGACCATTGACGGCTCTGACCGCTTTTTGGACCTACGGATAGCTCAAGGGAAACCTGTGGAAAGGAACATTTTAGTTTTAGCATCAAAACCAGTGATTCGACGGCTCTTTTTTACGGTTTTCGATCAGGAAGCGAAGTATGAATATAAAATGGACCATTTACGGCTCTGACTGCTCTCAGGAACTACTAATTGCCCCGGGGTTTTCTGTGAAAATAATCGTTTTTCGATCAGGAAACGAGATATAAATATGAAATACCAGAATCATTTTAAAAATATTACTCGAATCATTTTTTTTTCAGTTTTATGACTGCCTACTTCATACTTCGCTTCCTGATCGAAAACCATGAAAAAAAGAGCCGTCGAATGACTGGTTTTGGTGGTAAAACTAAAAAGTCCCCTTCCACAGGTTCTCCGGGGCCAAGCCGTAGGTCTTGAAAGCGGTCAGAGCCTTCAATGGAATATTTTATATTCATGCTTCGCTTCCTGATCGAAAACCATGAAAAAAGAGCCGTCGAATGACTGGTTATGATGCTTAAAATAAAATGTCCCCTTCCACAGATTCCCCAGGGGCAATCCGTGGGTCCTGGAAGCGGTCAGAGCAGTCAATGGACCATTTTATATTCATACTTCGCTTCCTGATCGAAAACCATGAAAAAAAGAGCCGTCGAATGACTGGTTTTGGTGGTAAAACTAAAATGTCCCCATTCACAGGTTCCCCGGGGACATCCCAGCGACTCCAGGATCCGTTTAATCAATTGCTTTTTGATTCTTGACACAAAAGAAACCTTCTGGAATAAAATCATAGTGGACGATCTATCAAAAAGCGAGATTCAAATGAAGTTGTGGCCTGACCCCTTTGATAAGTATCGATCGGAACCGATTATAAATAAATGGCCATATCTCACATGATTCTGGTTCGAGTCCAAATCTCAATATATGGTTCCAATTGACAAGAGCCCTACTTCATTTGTGGTTACTAATATTATTCACTTTTCAATCACAACTTCTCCTAATATCCACCTAAAAAATACGGTTTTGAACCTACCTCCGAAAGACCCGGAATATCTCCGGAATCCGGTGACCATAGCCGGTACCATGGACATACTGTCAAACTGTAATAATTTTCTAGTTCGGGCATGCCTGAATTGTCAAAATCGGATGGTAACTAAGATAGTTACAACACATCTAATTTTACGCAAAATTTGCCTATCCTAATTATTTTGTCCATCCCCTGTAAGTTCTAGCAGATAACTGTTGGAATTCGAAATGAGCGCTATAAATCTCGTTTCGGCATCCAATTAGAATTGCCACTCTTTCATTAAACTATCACATTGGCAACCCGTTAAGCAAGATGAACCTCTGCCATAAAACCTACCCCCAGATTTCAATAAAATTCCTCATGAACTCGTGGCTTGCAGTGGGCGAGTGATTGCATCATCAATTCCTTCCCATCCCCGATAGACAGTGAGGACGTAGCCATTTAAAAAAAACTAAAGCTCTCGGAATAACTTTATTCTGATAGTATGGGGGCACTCCTTAATTAGCCATGCAGTAAGGTTCGCGACTACAAAGCAGGACCATGCTGAGGGTGGCTGGGTTCGATTCCCGGTGCTGGTCTAGACAATGTTCGGTTTGGAAATTGTATCGACATCCCTGGGCATAAAAGTATCATCGTGTTACCCTTATGATATACGAATGCAGAAATGGTAACTTGGCTTAGAAACCTCGCAGTTAATAACTGTGGAAGTACTTAATGAACGGCAATGTCCCAGTGGGGCATGTAATGCCAATGAGGAAGAGCAATTGCGATTGTTCCGGTCAATCACGGAGTAGCGACTACGAAATGCACGGTCACCATGCGCATGCTCATTCTTCCAAATAGCTGCAAAATATTAACAATTAATTGCATATTATTCTGCAACTCGGCCGTACGTATTTGAATGTGGATGTACAACAGTAAAGCATATGTGAAGATTGGACTAATCAAGCATCCCTAAGATATTCAATTTGCAAAAAAAGAGCTAACTGCGGTGGAGGTTGGTACTCGGATGCTGATGGTTTTTCCCCAATCGTGACCTTTAAGTGGTCTTATTATCACGCCTATCTAGTAGGAGGTTGAGAGTTCGAGTCCCTCCGAGACACGTTTGTTTGTTGTTTTCTTTTTGCAAATTTCATATCAATTTGTTCGAAACATGTCTTTTTTCTGCTTCTTCAGAAAACATTAAAATTTGGCTAATTTCATTAGCAGATTGAACGCAACCGGTAACTTGGTAGGAAAGTATATCTTAAAAATCAGGTCACGCCTCAACGTCAATAAAACATCAATAGCGCAGGGACAGACATTCAAATTTCCAGATTAGGGTCATTTACGAATTTTTTGCTCGAGAAGTAGATAGTTCTATTTTCTTTCAAATCTACTTTAGCACATATTTTTCAATCGTTTGATTCTTTTCAAAAAATTTAGAATCATTCAAAGTCTTTCTGAATAATTTTGAATATTTCGAAATCATCCACTGTAAAAAATGAAGAAAACGAAAATAATTTATAAATCAGCTAAATAAAATCGAGTTTAAGGCAGTTTTAACCGTGAGAAATTTGTTCGGATCTCGGTCCTCACCTTAATGCTAGTTTACAGATCAGCTTGTCTGCAAATTTCGATTCCATTTCAGCGGGATTGCATTGTAGAAAATTAGAAGCACTTGGGAACAAAATCAATGAACAAGATTCCCGAGATATGAGGCTACCTTTAGCGTCATTTAAAACAATTTCGATCAAAAAGACTGTGAATTGATTAGATTAGACATTTATTCACATGCGCAAACCATATTCATGGAAATAAATAAAATTACATTTTGCAAATTTTCCCTTACTTAATTCATGAAAAGGGTTTTAACACGGGAAACCAATAATCCCACCCAATTACTCTATTCGCATTTGTCTTTTGTAATTTGTTTTTTCCTAAAATTACTTTTTCATATCTCTCTAATGCCGGCTGTAGGCAGGGTACTTTATCTATTTTTTAATTGTTCAGAATTGGATAAGTTTTCGATATTAGTCAGCAATAAGATACTGAAGTATGAAGCACTCGGAGTATTCGAGAGACGGGTGCTTAGCACAATTTTTGGCGGTGTGCAAGAAGACGGTGTGTGGTGGCGAAGAATGAACCATGAGCTCGCCCAACTCTACGGCGAACCCAGTATCCAGAAGGTAGCTAAAGCCGGAAGGGTACGATGGGCAGGACATGTTGCAAGAATGCCGGACAGCAACCCTGCAAAGATGGTGTTCGCTTCCGATCCGGCAGGTACGAGACGGCGTGGAGCGCAGCGAGCGAGATGGGCAGACCAGGTGCAGAACGACTTGGCGAGCGTGGGGCGTATCCGAGGATGGAGAGATGCGGCCTCGAACCGTGCATTGTGGCGTCAAATTGTTGATTCATTGTTATCTGTTTAGATGTTAACTAAATAAATGAAAATGAAGATACTGAAGATCAGTCAGTAAGATACTGAAAATTGATCGCGGAGCGAATGTAAGCTCCAGCACCGGTGACAGCAAACAAAAAATTAGGGTGGTTAAAAATATAAATTTTGCTTCGCCACGCTCAGTCGATTTTGTTCCACATTTCGGGTGTGCTCCAATTAATTGGCTTAATAATCATGAGTTTTAACTCTATAGGAATCGCATATGGATTGGTCGTTCAGTATTTGATTTTATTCCAGGTTGCGAATCTTAGGCCATGGTGATCAAACTTCGCAGTTGGCTACTCTAAAAAGTGCAATGCACTATATTATCCTAAATTTTTCTGTTCTATCTTTAACACCGCATTTTTGCGCGAAACTACGAGATAGATCAGAATCGAATACTGATTATTAGAAAGATGTGGTT
The DNA here is from genome assembly GCF_024139115.2 of Armigeres subalbatus. NCBI lineage: Eukaryota > Metazoa > Arthropoda > Insecta > Diptera > Culicidae > Armigeres > Armigeres subalbatus. The sequence continues at coordinate 367,075,358 of NC_085141.1, read as the reverse complement.
TTCGGTGAGTAAAGACTCCGAATTTTCGGAGGAAAAAGCGCCAGCAGGAAGATCGAGACCGTGAAGAGATGGAGCAACTGTACCGCGCTGATAACGCACAAAAGCTCTATGAGAAGTTAAACCGTTCACATAAGGGCCACGTTCCACAGCCCGATATGTGTAGTGTAAGGACATAAACGGGAACCTTCTCACAAACGAGCGTGAGATGATCCAAAGGTGGCGGCAGCACTACGAAGAGCACCTGAATGGCGATGTGGCATACAACGGTGGCGGTATGGTAATGAACCTAGGAGCACGCGAGCAGGACACGACTTCCGGCTCCGAATCTCCAGGAAATCCAGAAGGAAATCGGCAGGCTGAAAAACAATAAAGCCCCTGGAGTTGACGAACTACCAGGAGAGCTGTTTAAACACGGTGGTAAGGCACTGGCTGCAGATTTGAGAGGGTGAGGTTCTGCCGCAGGAGTGGAGTGTGTCCCATCTACAAAAAGGGCAATAAGCTGGATTGTAGCAACTACCGCGTAATCAAATTGCTGAACGCCACCTACAAGGTACTTCCCCAAATTGTATGCCCCCCAACTAACACCATTGCAAGAGAGTTTGTCGGACAGTACCAGGCGGTATTTATGGGTGAACGCTCTATCACAGCTCAGCTGTTCGCCGTACGTCAGGTATTGCAGAAATGCCGCGAATACAACGTGCCCCCACATCATCTATTTATCGACTTCAAAGCCGCATATGATATAATCTATCGGGACTAGCTATGGCAGCTAATGCACGAACACGGATTTCCGGATAAACTGATACGGTTGATCAAGGCGAAAATGGATCGGGTAATGTGCGTAGTTCAAGTTTCAGGGGCATTCTCGAGTCCGTTCGAAACGCGCAGAGGGTTACTAGGGTATATTGACCCCCCCCCCCACCTTCTCCGATCTGTTCCGCTGACGGAAAAATATATTCGCCTATGGTGTTTTTTTCCGTTAAAAAAAAAACTTCTGCTCATTGCTCATTCTGATTCTGATTACCCAACTTTTTGAGAAAGCTTTGGATACTCTAAATCCTAATTTGATAGGGAACGATTTCGAATGCAGCGGACAATTACCATTCGACGAAAAAAACGTTGACTGCAGTAAATGACTTGCTAGCACAGTACCACAACCGGAAGAACAATTGTTTCCAGTATTAGGACTGGCGCTAACGGAAAGACTGGTTCAAGCGAGACGAGTACAAGTATCATAATTGTCGCAACCAGATAAAAAATTGTTTCCAGTGGAAGGACTGGAAAAAGCGCTACGAGTGCCTGAATCGCCACAGTAGGAAAAAACTGAGACGAACGATGTCCATAGACATGCTCAACCGGAAAACGATTATCTGATTACTGAAAAATGAAGGATATGCTTGTGATATCGAAACATTTCCGGTTATTTGATCAGAAGCTGAACAAATCCTTCAAATGATGAGATTTGGACGACAGAAATTGTTCCAAACCTGTAATATTAATGATTTCGAATCGATTGATGAATTGATCCTCGCACGTGTTTTCAAGCTGCTCGAACCTTCGAGTCTTGTACAAATAATCAACACGAAATTGAAATATATTCTGTAGATGCAGATCTGCCTATGTTTAATATTGAACCAGTGAAGGAAATATTGAGGGCATCATAATCCAGCTACGAGATTCAGTATAGCTGTTCTTTAGAAATCGACTCTGCACTTCTGCAGCTTTCCAGAACGAAACAACAAGACGGACAGGAACTACTTCTCAAAAATCAAGCTTGTTCACAAACTGTCTATAATGCACCTGAATATGATGCACCACAATTAACGTCATCCCTATCTCAACGACTCTGTCTATCGATTTCCGAATTCTTGGAAAAGCCAGAAACGCCGCAAGTCCAGCTGTTCTTACTTCCCGTCGAAAGTTGATGTACCACAAAGCTGTTGATTTCTCGTTACGCTGGGATATGGATACTCTGAAGTAGTGCGTAACGGTGTAAATCCGGTCATGTCGCCAGGCTCGGTTAAACACTGAAACTGACAATATGACGTCCCTAACCCCGAATCCCAAGGTGTCAGGCGACCCGTGCCGAGGGGATGAATGGCCTGGGGGTGAAACAATTAGCCAGGCAGTTAACGGAGCCTGTAATGCTGGGTAGACACCTTTTTCGTGGTGCATTACGGAGAAAGATCTACCACACTGTGCTCTAGTTCTTACTATTCTTGTTAATACTTATGAGTGATGGTCGGAAGAGTATGGAACGACTATAATCTGCTTTTAGATGACCCACCTTTGCCACTTTTGGATGGAGTCAATGAAGTAAATTATAAAAACGTAACTCAATCGTAGGCTGGTTTTAAAGCCGATGGCATGAATCTCAATGCTCCAGAGCGCTGATTAATTAGGAAAGAAGCGGATACGAATTTGGTGGATCTGCTGAACCCTCTGACTGATTAGAGCTCTGGGTAAAGGATTCAGAAATGCCAAACGCAATGAAATCAGATCTCTGTACAAAAACGAATTCAGAACTCATGATATGACGCAAAAATATGTTAGAATTTTAGAACCGATGCATGGTCAACATCAGTATTATCCCACTTATTGTTGAGTTAAAACTGATTGAGGGGCGCGCCTTTGAGAGTTGGTATAAGCCATTTCTGGAAGGGTATAAATAGCGGTACCTTAGGTACCTTAGCTTGAGAAAATATCTGAATAAAAGACGACTACTTAATTTCTTCTCAATAGAAATGGAGCAGAAAGATATGCACTAAACAAATGACACGGGTATACTTCAATAATTCAATGAAATGGACGCAGTGGTTCATCCCGAACAAAAAAAAAAGCTGTTGATGAGGAGAAGAAAAGAAAAGCAAAAGAGAAGCGAAAAAAGATAGAGGGAAAACGGGAGAAAGCGAAAAATAAGGGAAAGAAAAATGAGAAAAAGTGGAATAATGCGGAAGAAAATATGTACATATGTATGTGCTAACTACTTCTGAACCACTTGGCCGATTTCAACCAAATTTGGTACCAGAGCATGAAATATTCATCTTCATGAAGCAACTCCGGTCCGAATTTTGACAAACATCGCATGAATATTCAAAACATAGAATGACATAGTCAGACGACTACTCCATAAACTCATTCATTCTTCTGTCACTGAGTGTGCTAACTATGTGCAGAAAAAAAACATAATTAGCATTGTTTATGTTGATATTTACCGTTGAAAGTGCCTCAGGGATGAAAATCTGATTCAGTTCTATGTAATACATTACTCTACTGATTTGCAACGTGTTCAGATTTCAGATAATTTATCAATTTATATAATGTGCATAAATATTCAATGACTAATATTGAACTGAATATTGACAGTCCAGAGCCGACTATGAATGTGTCTGGAAGTGAGCTGACAAGTGAAGAAAGGTGGAGTTCACCAAAAAATTTCGATTATTTTACACTCTGTTTGGTACACGCATTCTCTATCCTCTGCGGAAGTTAACAAAGTGGGATGGTCATTTGGAAAATAGGGAGGGGTTTTGTTTAGAAAACTAACAATTCTATGTAAATTTCGACTCCCAGGACAGATTTAAACCAAATTTTGTACACATATTCACTAAGAGGAGACCATCATATGGAAGGGTAATTTGGAAAAGGGGAAGGGGCATGGGGGGAGGGGTATTGTTCAGAAAACGGGCAATTCTGTGTAAATTATGAACCCCTGGACCGATTTGAACAAAATGTGGTACACACATTCTCTATCCCAAGAAAAAGATAACAAAGGGGGTGGGATGGTCATTAGGAAAAAGGAAAGGGTATAAGGAGGGAGGGTGAAAACGAGCAATTCAGTGTAACTCCGTTTCCCCAGGATCAATTCCAAGCTGGTTTGGTACACATATTCTCTATTTTTGAATGATGTTTATTGAAAAGGAAGAAGCGCAATAGAAATCTATATATCAGAGCGTTGATGAATAAAGCTTCCAACGAATGATTAAATTTGTTAAGATTAAATCATTCAACTCTAGGATTAAATATTATGATTAATTATTTATTCATTTTTGACAATGATTAACGATTATGAATAATGAAAAAACCGTTGGAGTATGATTGATTACGAAAAAATTCTATGATTATGAATAATGACTAAAAAAACCATTATCATGATTAAATTTATGACTAATCACTAACACTCTGATATATAACTCAATGTTTGAATGTTTGTGTAACATAGTATAACTTCTGAACCCCTTGGCCGATTTCAACCAAATTTGGATTACACATTCTTCATCTTAGGGAGACGACTATAGGGGGTAAGGAATGATTTTTGGAAAAAGGAGGGTGTGTCGGGAGGGGTATTGTTCAGTTATCGATCAACTCAGTGTTACTTTTGTCATTGGAAAAAGGGGGAAGGTATGGGGGAGGGGTTGTCTTTGGAAAACGAGCAATTCAGTGTAACTCCCAACCTCCAGTGCCGATTTCAACCAAATTTGTACACATATTCACTAAGAGGAGCCGATCAATGGAAGCGAAATTTTGGAAGGGGGGGTCTGAAGGGAGGGGTATTATTCAGATAACGGACAATTCAGTGTAACCCCTGGACCGATTTCAACCAAATTTAGTACACACATTCTCTATCCTAAGGGGAAGATAACAAAGAGGTGGGATGATCATTGGGAATAGGGGAGGGTAAGGACGAGGGGTTGTCTTTAGAAAACGAGCAATTCAGTGTAACTCTCCACAGGATCAATTCCAACCAGATTTGGTACACATCTTCTCTATTTTTGAAAGATGTTTATTGAAAAGGGCCAAAGAAATATATAAAAATATATTGATACAGGGGTACAATTCGATGAGCTGTAGATCTACCTGATAGGGTGTGAGGGGTTTTAATTCAACCCTTTATCGAGATCATGGTTTGCCCAGTGAAAAGCAATGATTAATGTGTTTCCTTCTTGATAGTGAATGTGATCCCTTCTTTAAAAATAGACGTTTGCCCGGAGAAAGGCAAATTTATTTTCCTTCTTTAGAAATAGACGTTTCCCCGGAATAAGGCGATTATGGGTTTTCTCCCTTCTTCAAAATCAGTCAACGTTTTCAAATGAAATTTGCCTTCTTTTAATCAAATGGTGAAGTATCAATAAGAAAACACAATTATCCTGTAGACTAATTGGATTATTCATTTTCCGATTATGAAAATCTGCGAATCAGACTGGCAAATCCAAGCAAGGCCGTTCCATAAAAAATACAAAGGCGAAAATTGTGGGGATTGTTATGAAAACTTCCGGAAATTGTTATGAAAATGGCGCAGAAATTCCTAAGTATTTTCCGTGAAAATAACGAAGAATTAGGGGAAGGAGAGGCAATATGCCCTTGCTAAGCATAGGCGGCTTTAATGTCTTAGCTGTATCGATTTTTACCTCATGCAATAGTTAAACAGTATAGTTGGCTGAAGCAATTTCAAAATGATAAAAAAATCTCAATCGTATTGATAATATTCACATTTAAAAAAGTGAAAATATTTCGATGTCGGAAAATTCAAGATGCAAAATGCCATCTAGCTGGCAGCTCTTTGGGAACAAAGCACCACGCGTCGGCGAATCAGCATTCTGGTATGGACAGTGCGTAGAGACGCCTAGTACATTGTAGGTTAGTCTCCCTAGGGTGTTTGCCTCGCCGAAATGTTAGATGCTTCATCTTGAAGTCTTGCAAAAAAAATCAGGAAAAATTTAAAAAAATTGAAAAAAATTATTACAGAGGTGCTGTATTGTTTTCAACAAAAAAATGAAGAGTCTGTAGGCTCTTGATAAACCATCCATAACCATAAACCATGATCCAGATCTAGAGTGAACGTGGATTATTTCTCCAACCTCAGCGAAGGAAATCCTATGGCTCCAAATTTGGTTATTTATATTTTATTAAAAAGCTACCGATGGTCTACCTATCGTACCAGAACGAATAGGACAACCGGGAAAACCATAAGTAATTTGGGTGAGATTTGTAATATTCATTATTTACAACGCTGCGCTTGCACGCATTCACATGCACATTTACAATAAACAGAAGCTCCCAACTCATGCACCCACTTACTCACACAATCACAGCAGCACACTGCACGCATTCTCTCCTCTGCCGTCGTCTGAAGCAGGACTCGACATAGTTCTTACCTGTGAAATGGGTCCTTGCTACAACATCCAATCACACCTAGATTAATTATTTATTCTTCTATCACTGGAATTGACAATTTCCAGTCGACTGTGACATCCAGGCTGGATGCCTGACATTTATGTTTGATTAATTGCAGCACCACCGGCTCTGGAGCTTTAACACCATCCCTTGAATCTTCTCAGAATCGCAACCCCCGCTCTTTCTCACCGCGGGTGGCAAGTTTCTCACTACTCACGGTGTAACTCACTACATTTACAAGTGCAGCTTTCGCAGCATCTGCGGAATATCGAACCTCAGCCAATTTTTCTTCCCCACTGGCCCACACTATTTTTTTCTTCGTCTGAATCCGGATTTTGCAGCTCCGAGATTCACTTCAATACATGTTGATTGATAATCTGTGGTTTGAAATTGCCCGCGACTTGCTGCTCACCACTCACCCTCTACGCACATAGTCACAAACACGCATCGATATATGAACGAAACACTTCTAATCGATTTTCTGCCCACAATACCTCGTCCTTCCTTTCGCATCGGAGGATCTGAAAGGTCAGTTCTGTATCAAGTTGGGATTTTCTAGTATTAATTTTCAGTAAACACAACACTCATTAATCCATTTCTCGAAAGCTAAGGCTAGAGATTCTCTGCAATTCAAGTATCACTTCCGCTCCCTCTGCAGACTAACGCAAGTTTGTTTTGGCGAAGGATAACACTCCCACTGATGATTTTCCCACCAGTCAAATATCGAAAAAGGTATCCCAACGCCCAATATCTATCCGAAATTCCACAAACTCTTCGTGAAGCACCCCAAAATTCTAAATCCGTTCTGAAGTCTGGAGCTGAAGTCTATTTTTCAAGCTCAAAAAAACACTTCAATATCCACTAAGATATCCAGGACCGTCGTTCGCACCAGCATTCAAACCGAACCGAACCGACCGTACGTCAAACGATGACTGTCGGAAGCAAGTGTCTCCAGATGTGAGAATACCCGACGGGCTGCCCCCAAAATGGGGAGCGCACCAGCCTCAGCAGAACTCTCAGCAGTGCCTCCCGCAGCAGAGCAAGCTCTTGGATGATATGGGCTTTCAAGCGTGGAGAGACAAGCGCGCTACTCACTCTGCCCTCACACCCCAACCCAAGCGTCCGGTCAGGCACAGTGCACAGTGGTCGCTGAATGTAGTAAATGTTTGGAGGAATTGATATTCAGTAGACTCTGAATTGTCACAATTGTATTCTTCAAATGGGCCTTGGGCAAAACTATCAACTATAAAACTAAACAATGGAGGTGAAAAATGACTCAGGCTCTGTCTCATTTGGAGAATTAAACTTAAAAGTGACAGTTCGAAAATTAGCAAATAACCCAATCATAAGAATGGTTGGTGCTACCCAGCAATTCCAATAAGACATCGATGCAAAATGATTCGATATCTGTCAAAAGTAATCTTGCTCTGCGAGCAGGGTTATTTGATAATTATTGAAATGTCACTTTTAATTTTAATTTCAGTTTAATTCTCCAAATGAGACAGACCCTCAATTGCATAAGAAATTAATGGTGCACGCATGGTTGTTTGTTCGTTTCAGGGCCGATTTCTTCACCTCCGCTTAGTGCTTAAACCAAGTTTAAGCGTATGGGTAAGCACCGCTTAAGAGTTAAGCGGAGGTGAAGAAATTGGCCCTTAGGGGTTTAAAGAGGTGAAAAAATCGCAGATTGCAAATTATTCTCAATCTATTCGTTGTAGCTCGATAATGAATAAATTAAATTGAATTGTAATAAAACAATGGTAATATTCGTTCAAAAATGAAGTTTAAGCATATTTTGGATCATTTTCCCCTACTAGGAAGCCTTGTATAGTAAATAACTGCTGTAGTGCTTTATAAATGAAATGCTAAGCTGGGCGGCGACAATGTTTCACTTGTGGAATGCTATGCCAGCACCACAGAAGAAGAATAATCCATGTTTTGGTACACTGTGTCCGCACTATCCGCACCTCGACAGCAAAGGAGATTTTTTATTATTGTTTTGATCATACGCGCGTCTCACGACGCGTGTACGCTCATTCATAAAACGGCGAGAAGCAGAAGAAAGAGAAGACAAGAGCACGCGAATGCAAAACATCGTGATGCCCGCGCCCGCGCATCCACGTGCATCGAATTCGACAAGCGATAGGAGTAGGTAATGCATCGGAAAACTCAGTGAGAGCATTGCCCGCGCGGTATGGCAACGAGAGAGTCTCTCAATTTCACTTCGTGAAAATGGTGAGAGCGTTGAGCTTTCTGAGATGAACGGGGAGACGTAGTAATGTGAACAGTGAGAAAAGTGGGTGGTAAACCGATAAGGGAGGGCATTTAAGCTTATGTTTATGGAATAATGGGGCAAAATATGTGATTAAAATAAGATAAAATTTATTATGTTATAAAAGTTGTTTTTTTTTTCAGCACAAGTTGTACCGAGTGGAATAAATACTACGAGTACTGAAAAAATCGAGTTCTGCAACGAGCTGCACACACTATTTCTTGCAATGACGCTAAATGAGCATTAATATGATAAATCGTGACCAAAATGATCCAGTTGTATTTCAAGACAAAATTTTCAAAACAACTTATCTGCTTTTGTAAACAAAGATTCAAACGACGATTTGACGAATCTGATGGCTCTCCCACGCAAACTAACACCATCAACAGGTAGCGGAAACCATGGTAGTGCTTAATGAACACTAAGGTGCGAGGCGGCAATGTCCCAGTGGGGGATGTGATGCCAATGAAGAGAAAAGAGTGCCACAACTGGTGCAAAGGACGATAAAAATTAAGCAAAATCAATTTTTACAATTATGCTTTGCTCTTCTTGGAGGAAATCAAAGGTGTTTTCGTGTCATATGAATATGCTTTATCGATATGAACTTGGTTTGCGGTGATTTGATTGGTCATTTGGCATATAAAGCACTAGTGCGACAACTGGTGCTATAGCCACAACTGGTACACGTAGCCTAGTTGTTTTATCAGTAATGTTTTTCCAGCAAAATTCTTTTTTATTCGTATACATTATTGGTATGCGAAAGAATTCCACGAGAAATAAACACTGGTAGTTTTGTTAATGTGCATACAGCACAACAAACAATTTAAGCTGAATAAGCTAGTTATTTAGCTGAAGAATCATATTTCTAATGCTATAATCTCTTCATCAGCTGCCAATGTTTGTTGGGAGTTTATTCGTACATTTTCATTTTTTTAACAAAGCAAATAAATTGATGTTTGCGTGACTTGTTTAGTTGCTCAGTTTTAGTTGTTCTTCCCTTGACGAATAAAATTTTAGATCGAATTATAGGTACAATCCAGCATAATTTATCTGGAGGTGAAATGTTCCCACTGAATTTAGAATAAAGAAAGATTTAGTTCGAAATCTTTTCTAATAAGTAACAAATGTGATGAATACTCACCCAGAACTCTTTGAACATTTTATAGATTTCTTTAATAGGTTCGAACTTCAACGTTAGTAGGGGAAGGTGGTCTGTTGCCGGCACTGGTCGGCTGTCGGCTGTCTTTTCAAATTTTGTTTTTTGAGTAGCAAAAGCAATGTTTAAATAATAATGTCGGGTAAACAAACAACTCGTTGTGAAACTTTTCAGACTGAGTAGCCATTCAATAAATATAATAATAACCTATAATAACTAACGAATCCGGCGTTGAACAAATGAAAATAAAAATATTTAAATAAAATAAAAAAAATCATAAGGGTTGTGTACAAGACACGACCGCCCGACGTAAACTACGTAAAACCGTTTGGTGAAATGAAGAACCTAGCAAGTCCCATCATTCATGGATAGTACAAAATTGTTCTTTTGATTACTTTTGAGACAACACTGGTTTCAAGCAATATTCAAAACATAACATTTGTTGAATACGACAATTAAAAATTTACATTTTGAAAGCAACTGATATATTTATGTAATTAAGTCAAAATTGTTAAATTCTCGAATTTTATATAAGGTATACTGGGGGAAGAGGAAAAGGAAAAATCGATAGTTCATGTTTGAATTAGTGTAAAACCAGTTTGAATGATTTAAATGCGTTCAATCAAAATGGGCTATCAAAAACAGTCAATTTTGCACCAACTGTACGGTAATTCATACCATTTTGGTCGCTTGAAATTTATGGAAATAGATTTTAAAATTAGGAGTTGTTTTTCCACTTGAGCTAGTGGGATGGGGTAAGTGGAAAACCCATGTTACCTTGACCTTCAATAGTGATGAGTAGTTATATATAACTAAAATCAATACGATAATTGCTCTGAGTATCTTTTGTGGAATAATTTCATTACCTTAAAGGGATAGATCCTCAATGAAATCTCGTAATAGCTAGGGGAGGGCTGGTTTTGCCTCCTCGAACACTTAGTGTACGTAAAGTCTCTATGTTCACCCCAAAGATGTACTTTTTAAAGAAAAATTGGGACTTACAGGGTTATAAACTAATCAACTTAGTTTAACGAATTGAGATGATGTCTGTATGTGCGTATTCGTATGTATGTGTGTGCGCGAAGCACGTACAAAATTATCAGCTATTCACAAATTATCAGCTATACACTTGTCCTTAACCAATTTGTTCGCAAACAAAATTGCATTCAACGACGAAAATTGTTATGAATAAAAATTAATGTGAATTATACAATATATTTACCTATCAGTGCTATTTTTAACTTTCTTATACATTTTTTTCATATGTAAGAAATGTGAAAGGCATCAATAACGATAGGTGGATTAATCAAGCATTTTCTCATTTATATGAGTCCAATCAGTACAATATTAAGATTTACAGCTATCGAAATAATCCCTGGATGGAAGAAACAAAATTGCGTAATTAGAACATTATCCACTTCCCCCGCAGTGTTTGATACCTGGGGTAAGTGTAAAATCTTTGAATTATTTGATTTCTTGGTACAAACCACTACCAATTGAATGGGATTAGTTTAATTGTATTATAATGGTCACCTGTGATATAAATTCACTTGAAAAAAAGACAATTGGTGCAAATAAGAATTGATTTTATGAATACAAAAATCAACTTTTCGCGAAACCTAAAATTACAGTTCAAGCGTTAACCGTGTTAGTGTATGTATTATACAAATTTTAATATAGTATTAGTGTGGGCATCAAAGTATATTCTTGTACAATGTTATGATGTGATAAAAACTGTAAAGTATGTACCATTCCAATATTTCGAGTCGATTTTTACACTTACCCCCTTTTTCCACTTCCCCCTTCCCCTTAATATGAGAAGTTTAGTTTTGTTTGATTAATTTGTTAGGCTTTCATTCAATTTCATTAATTTGTTAGGGAAAAAATTCAATTTCATTGTTGTTTTTTCTTATTTTTCGAAAAATCTTCTAAATGAGCTTAACTAAATTTCTATTGCAAATAATAATTTGTCAGGTTAAATTGCAATCTTTACTGTATTTAACCATTAAAATGTCAGTAATCAAGGATAATTGCCGTCAAATCGCTGAAGGCGCACCTCGGTGAACAAAGCGCACTCGCGATTTCGCTACTGACGGCATTGTTTTGATTGAACTGTCGCCATCGCCATTTGCACTTTGAATAAAATTAGTTTCGGATAAATATTCTCTTGTATAAAATTTTGGTTCTAAAAAGAACCGATTAACCTTCGATAATGTGCAATTCCAATCCCCAATAGCAAAAATGAAAATTTTAGTTGACTGCTACTGATATCATCCATGCATTTAAATTTTCTAACTAAACGAAGTTCTGCGTAACTAATCGAAGTTTGTCTCCAATCGACCAATTTTATATTGCTATTTTTCTCAGTCTTTTATGCATAGAGAAATGGAGCGCTGGGCGAAAAGGACCGTAACTTATAACAACCTGATGTCCGTGTTGGGGATGCAGGATTATTGATTGGGTCTGAATTTTTTACTGGGTTTGGAAAGAATTGAAATTTCCACTAGTTTAACGTTGATAATCAAAAGTTTCAATAACATTTGCAAATTAGTGGAGAGTTTCCAATGCGTTTGATATATAAATCTCAGAAATCCATCAAATGATAATGATCATCGTTTAAAATCTTACATGACTACGTGACGGTCCCCAATTTTGAAATATTCATCTTACACCCTGTATCAGAGTATCCCCCTTATACGTAGTTCACGTCAAAATGCGATCACATTACCAATATTCATATGAATATATTTACTCCAGCTACTCCCTCCGACGCACGCTTGTGATTGCACTTCCGACATCAAATTTCTGCATCGCCATGCGATTATATTTTGTGCTTTTGAGATGCAATTTTTAAGATTGAGATCCTTTAGATGCCATCTTTATGATTGGATGTGTTTCGCTCTTTGTACATAATTACAAATAACAGCAACCAAATGATTGCTCGAATTTTACTTGCTGCTGACAATAACAACTGGATGATTTCCTACAAAAGTACAGACGTCATAGTTGCGTCCAGTCGATGATTTTGATTTTTCAAACGAATTTACTCTCAGTCAAACTCCTTTTCTCTCATGTAAAATTTATTGCCTTTAAAAGGACCGTTTGATCTGATCGATGATCGATCATTCGGCTTTCAAATCACTTGGCTGTCACTGATGCCATTCATACGAATTCATATTATATAGAATCTCCCCCCGGGGGCACACTCGTGATTCTGCTACGGACGGCAACATTATGGCGTCGCCAAGTGGTTAATTTGCTCTTTGAATAATATTCGCCTCGCCTCTTCCTTTGTATAGAATGGTGGTCCTGAGAAGAACCGATTAATTCGCTCAGCAACTCCGCCGATGCTGGGACTGCTCTCCGCGACATTTCAAATGAAATGCCACGCGCGCGGGGTAAGCAATTTTCTTATCTATCTATATATATAAAACTCAATGTTTGTATGTATGTTCCAGCATAACTTCTGAACCCATTGACCGATTTCAACCAAATTTGGAACACACATTCTTCATCTTAGGGAGACGACGATAGGGGGGTTAGGGATGCTCTTTGGAGAAGGGGGAGGGTGTGGGGGGAGGGGTATTGCTTAGTTATCGATCAACTCAGTTTAACTTCCGAACCCCTTGGCAGATTTCAACCAAATTTGGAACACACATTCTTCATCTTAAGGAGACGATGATAGGGGGGTTAAGGATGCTCTTTGGAGAAGAGGGAGGGTGTGGGGGGAGGGGTATTGCTAAGTTATCGATCAACTCAGGGTACCTTCTGAACCCCTTGGCCGATTTCAACCAAATTTGGAACACACATTCTTTATCTTAAGTAGACGACGATCGGGGAGTTATGGATGCTGTTCGGAATAGGGGAGGGTGTGGGGAGGGTATTGCTTAGTCATCGATCAACTCAGTGTACTTTCTGAACCCCTTGGCCGTTCTCAACCAAATTAGAAACACACATTCTTTATCTTAAGGAGACGACGATAGGAGGGTTATGAATGCTGTTCGGAAAAGAGGGAGGGTGTGGAGGAGGGTATTGCTAAGTCATCGATCAACTCAGTGTACCTTCTGAACCCCTTGGCCGATCTCAACCAAATTTGGAACACACATTCTTTATCTTAAGGAGACGACAATAGGAGGGTTATGGATACTGTTTGGAAAAGGGGGAGGGTGTGGGGGGAGGGGTATTGCTTAGTCATCGATCAACTCAGTGTACCTTCTGAACCCCTTGGCCGATCTCAACCAAATTTGGAACACACATTCTTTATCTTAAGGAGACGACGATAGGGGAGTTATGGATGCTGTTCGGAAAGGGGGAGGTGTGGGCGGAGGGGTATTGCTTAGTCATCGATCAACTCAGGGTACCTTCTGAACCCCTTGGCCGATCTCAACCAAATTTGGAACACACATTCTTTATCTTAAGGAGACGACGATAGGGGAGTTATGGATGCTGTTCGGAATAGGGGAGGGTGTGGGGGGAGGTGTATTGCTTAGTCATCGATCAACTCAGTGTACCTTCTGAACCCCTTGGCCGATCTCAACCAAATTTGGAACACACATTCTTTATCTTAAGGAGACGACGATAGGAGGGTTATGAATGCTGTTCGGAAAAGGGGGAGGGTGTGGGGGGAGGGGTATTGCTTAGTCATCGATCAACTCAGTGTACCTTCTGAACCCCTTGGCTGATCTCTACCAAATTTGGAACACACATTCTTTATCTTAAGGAGACGACGATAGGGGGGGGATTAAGGATGCTCTTTGAAAAAGGAGGGGGGGAGGGTAGCGATATTGCTTAGTTATTGATCAACTCAGTTTACCTTCTGAACCCCTTAGCCGATTGGAACAAACATTCTTAATCTTAAGGAGACGACGATAGGGGAGTGATGGGAGCTTTTCGGATGAGGGGGGGGGGTATTTCTAAGTTATCGATGAACTCAGTGTAACTTCTGAACCCTGTAGCCGATTTCAACCAAATTTGGAACACACATTCTTTATCTTAAGGAGACGACGATAGGGGTTAGGCATGCGCTTTGGAAATAAGAGATGGTATGTGGGGAGGGGTATTGTTTAGCAATCGATCAACTCAATGTAAGTCTTGAGCCCCTTGACCGATTTGAACCAATTTTGTATCAAATATCGTCTGTCCTAAGGAACCGATTTTAGTGGATATTGATAGGTCCTCTTAAAATTGGGAGGTTATGAGAGAGGGGTTTTACCGATGTCCTCCAAATTTTGAACCCATATTCCCTGTCTAAGGAAGACTATATCAGGCTAGGTAGGACTGTCATAGCCGAACGAGAGAGGGCATATTTATTAAACGAACAGTTTAGTATACCTTTCTATCGCATAGGTGAATTCAAACCAAATATTTAAACACGTATTGTTTACCCAAAAGGAAATTATTTTAGAAATGCTGGGTGGAGTTTTTGAAATGCTGGAGAATGTTGGGGTTGGGTATTGTTTTGAAAACGACCTAATTGAAAATCCCTCTTATTTAGTTCATCCGAGGTTCTTTGACATTGTACAATACTCCGAAAATATTTCTTCAAAAATAGCAAATCCTCGACAATAACATTTCCCTGAAAATGACGAGAAGCAGGCCATTAACATAACACTACTAGCTTTATGTACCCGGCCTTGCTCGGAGTTGCCAGTTTGGTTTGCAGTTTTTTTTTCACAATCGGAGAATAATAAAACGAATTGGTTAACAGGGTAATTGTGTTTACTTGTTGATACTTCATCATTTGATTAAAAGAAGGCTTTTGGAAATATTGACTGATTTTTAAGAAGGGATTATGGGTTTGAAAAGCCTTATTCCGGGCAAACGTCTACTTCTAAAGAAGGGAAAACATCCACCAATGTCTTATTCCGGGCAAACGCATATTTTTAAAGAAGGGATCACACCCACCATTGCTTTATTCCGAGAAAATGCCTACTTTTAAAGGAGCAATCACATCCACCATCCAGAAGGAAACACATTTTTCATTGCTTTTCACTGGGCAAACTATGATTCCGATGAAGGGTAACAATTATCATTGCTTTATACCCAGCAAATGCATGCTTTATATGATTTTTTTTCTGATGATGTTCAGTATTATCCCAAATTCACTTCATGTTGAACGACCTTAGACCAAATAGTGTTATGTTAATGGCCTGCTTCTCGTCATTTTCAGGGAAATGTTATTGTCGAGGATTTGCTATTTTTGAAGAAATGTTTTCGGAGCATTGTACAATGTCAAAGAACCTCGGATGAACTAAATAAGAGGGATTTTCAATTAGGTCGTTTTCTAAACAATACCCAACCCCAACATTCTCCAGCATTTCAAAAACTCCACCCAGCACCTCTAAAATAATTTCCTTTTGGGTAAACAATACGTGTTTAAATATTTGGTTTGAATTCACCTATGCGATAGAAAGGTATACTAAACTGTTCGTTTAATAAATATGCCCTCTCTCGTTCGGCTATGACAGTCCTACCTAGCCTGATATAGTCTTCCTTAGACAGAGAATATGGGTTCCAAATTTGGAGGACATCGGTAAAACCCCTCTCTCATAACCTCCCAATTTTAAGAGGACCTACCAATATCCACTAAAATCGGTTCCTTAGGACAGACGATATTTGATACAAAATTGGTTCAAATCGGTCAAGGGGCTCAAGACTTACATTGAGTTGATCGATTGCTAAACAATACCCCTCCCCACATACCATCTCTTATTTCCAAAGCGCATGCCTAACCCCTATCGTCGTCTCCTTAAGATAAAGAATGTGTGTTCCAAATTTGGTTGAAATCGGCTAAAGGGTTCAGAAGTTACACTGAGTTGATCGATAACTTAGAAATACCCCTCCCCCTTTTCCGAAAAGCTTCCATAACCTCCCTATCGTCGTCTCCTTAAGATAAAAAATGTTTGTTCCAATCGGCTAAGGGGTTCAGAAGGTAAACTGAGTTGATCAATAACTAAGCAATACCGCTACCCTCACTCTCCTTTTTCAAAGAGCATCCCTAATCCCCCCCCCCTATCGTCGTCTCCTTAAGATAAAGAATGTGTGTTCCAAATTTGGTAGAGATCAGCCAAGGGGTTCAGAAGGTACACTGAGTTGATCGATGACTAAACAATACCCTCCCCCACACCTCCCTCTTTCCGAACAGCATTCATAACCCTCCTATCGTCGTCTCCTTAAGAAAAAGAATGCGTGTTCCAAATTTGGTTGAGATCCGCCCAAGGGTTCAGAAGGTACACTGAGTTGATCGATGACTAAGCAATACACCTCCCCACACCCTCCCTATTCCGAACAGCATCCATAACTCCCCGATCGTCGTCTCCTTAAGATAAAGAATGTGTGTTCCAAATTTGGTTGAGATCGGCCAAGGGGTTCAGAAGGTACACTGAGTTGATCGATGACTAAGCAATACACCTCCCCCCACACCCTCCCCCATTCCGAACAGCATCCATAACTCCCCTATCGTCGTCTCCTTAAGATAAAGAATGTGTGTTCCAAATTTGGTTGAGATCGGCCAAGGGGTTCAGAAGGTACCCTGAGTTGATCGATGACTAAGCAATACCCCTCCGCCCACACCCTCCCCCTTTTCCGAACAGCATCCATAACCCTCCTATCGTCGTCTCCTTAAGATAAAGAATGTGTGTTCCAAATTTGGTTGAGATCGGCCAAGGGGTTCAGAAGGTACACTGAGTTGATCGATGACTAAGCAATACCCCTCCCCCCCACACCCTCCCTCTTTTCCGAACAGCATTCATAACCCTCCTATCGTCGTCTCCTTAAGATAAAGAATGTGTGTTTCTAATTTGGTTGAGAACGGCCAAGGGGTTCAGAAAGTACACTGAGTTGATCGATGACTAAGCAATACCCCTCCCCCCACACCCTCCCCTATTCCGAACAGCATCCATAACTCCCCGATCGTCGTCTTCTTAAGATAAAGAATGTGTGTTCAAAAATTTGGTTGAGAACGGCCAAGGGGTTCAGAAAGTACACTGAGTTGATCGATGACTAAGCAATACCCCTCCCGCCACACCCTCCCTCTTCTCCAAAGAGCATCCCTAACCCCCCTATCATCGCCTGCTTAAGATAAAGAATTTGTGTTCCAAATAAATAGGGTTGAAATCTGGCAAGGGGTTCAAAAGTTAAACTGAGTTGATCGATAACTAAGCAATGCACCGCCCCCCACATCCTCCCTCCTTTTCCAAAGAGCATAACTACCCCCCTCCATCGTCGTCTCCTTAAGATGAAGAATGTGTGTTCCAAATTTGGTTGAAATCGGTCAATGGTTTCAGAAGTTATGCTGGAACATACATACAAACATTGAGTTTTATATATATAGATTTGGTCTAAGGTCATTCAACATGAAGTGAATTTGGGATAATACTGAACATCATCAGAAAAAAAATCATATAAAGCATGCATTTGCTGGGTATAAAGCAATGATAATTGTTACCCTTCATCGGAATCATAGTTTGCCCAGGGAAAAGCAATGAAAAATGTGTTTCCTTCTGGATGGTGGATGTGATTGCTTTTTTAAAAGTAGGCATTTTCTCGGAATAAAGCAATGGTGGGTGTGATCCCTTCTTTAAAAATATGCATTTGCCCGGAATAAGACATTGGTGGATGTTTTCCCTTCTTTAGAAGTAGACGTTTGCCCGGAATAAGGCTTTTCAAACCCATAATCCCTTCTTCAAAATCAGTCAATATTTCCAAAAGCCTTCTTTTAATCAAATGATGAAGTATCATCAAGTAAACACAATTACCCTGTTAACCAATTGGTTTTATTATTCTCCGATTGTGAAAAAAAACTGCAAACCAAACTGGCAACTCCGAGCAAGGCCGGGTACATAAAGCTAGTAATCAATAAAGATGGCTCATTAGTCCCGCCTCTTTGTTGTCCGGTATGACTGCAAATATTGTGTAACCGTCACACACCCCCCAAAGGGGCGTGGCTACAGGTTCAACTTTATTTATTACAAGAAAGCAGTTCTTCCGCACGCGCGAGCCATTTCGTTCGAGATGTCGCGGAGAGCAGACCGTGGTACCACCTTCGGCATCGGTCGTCATCAACATTAGCAGCGCTCAGATTAAATTTTCTTGTCTGAAGTAGGGGGAATGACGGCTTTGGCAGGTTTTGTTCTATTATTGTCAGGGGGTTTTTGTTGACCAATTTTTATGAAATTTGGCCACAATATTCTTTGATATGCAAAGAATGTTTAGGCCAAATTTGAGCATAATTAGTTATAGAAAACCCCCTGACAATAATATAACTACCAAAGCCGTAATTTCCCCTACTAACGATTGGCTACCATCAATGAAAGAAGCTCTTAAGTCACAACTTGAGGCGAGATGAATTTTGATCAAAGTAAAACTTATTTGCTTGGTGATAAAAGATTGTTTTCCGTCGGTAGTAGAATCACGAGAGCACGATTCAGAGAAAGACTTATAATTTTAGTAGATAGTCATCCATGCGAATACATTTTTGCAGCTTCTCCGTTTGACGCGCTCGTGATTCTACTACCGATGGCAACATTCTGCTGTCGCCAAGCGATTATAATTTGCATTTTAGAAAAAAATTATCTCGGCTTAACCTTCGCTTCCACAAAATTGTAATCTTTCGATTGATTGTTAATAATACAAATTCATATTTCTAGCATCTCCCCCCGGGGCGCACTCGTGATTCTGATACGGACGGCAACATTATGGCGTCGCCAAATGGTTAATTTGATCTTTGAATAATTTTCGCCTCGCCTCTTCCTTTGTATAAAATGGTGGCCCTGAAAAGAACCGATAAATTCCAAATGATGCAACGATTCACACCACGGGCTGGAATAAAATTCCCTCAGCAACTCCGCCGATGCTGGGACCGCTCTCCGCGACATTTCAAATGAAATGCCTCGCGCGCGGGGGAAAGCAGTTTTCTTATAATCAATAAAAATGGCTCATTAGTCCCGCCTCTTTGTTGTCCGGTATGAGTGCAAATATTGTGTAACCGTAACGCTCGCCCGGGGCGTGGCTACAGGTTTAACTTGATTGATTACAAGAAAGCAGCTCTTCCGCGCGCGCGAGCCATTTCGTTCGAGATGTCGCGAAAAGCAGATTGTGGTCCCACAATCGGCATCGGCGGAGCTCCTACCGGAAATCTTATTCCCACCGATGGTGTGGGTCGTGCGGCCGTCGTCATCAACATCAGCGCTCAAATTAAATTTTCTTGTCTGAAGTACTAACGATCGGCTACCATCAATAAAAGTGGCTCTTGGGAGCGTCCACAAATTACGTAACGCTTAAAGGGGGGAGGGGGTAGGCGAAGTATGACGACCCATACATAATTTTTAGATGCTTCATACAAAAAGTGAGACGTAGGGGGGAGGGGGGTGTTGAAAATGCCCAATTTTTGCGTTACGTAATTAATGGATTTTCCCTTAAGGTGACTCGGGGAGGCACTACACACCGTGTTATTTTGCCTATCTTTTGTCTCTTTCTAACATTGTCACCTCGTAATTTTGGAGTGGCGTATTACCGGTATGGTCGAGTCCGACACTCCAGTACACTTCCGTGTGGTAGTTTGGCAACTACAATGCACGTGTACTGGGTTAGTGTGTAAATGCATTCTCCCTTGTAAAAAAAAGACGTAGTTTACGTCAATAAATCTGTAGCAAACATCAACACTAATGCTACGTTTAGACAAAGCAAGTGAATTGAGCAAGTCGCTTGAATCGAACGCGAATTGAACGTGTAAACACGTTAATTCAATTCACTTGAACGAAAAGAAAGTTGAACATGTTCAACTTTTGGCAAGTCAATTGAATTCAACTGAGTTGTTCAACTCACTTGCCCTGTCAAAACGTAGCATAATGCCATACATTTTTCTTCAGTCATAATGCGAATCAATTGTTTGCATGGTCTCCTTCCGATACTTGCTTGGGATTCAACTACCGACGTTAGCGTTGCGCTTTGAATAAAGTTCATCTCGGAACCGATTTCTTTTTCAATCATCAACAGAAAAAATACAAAATTAGAGTCTCGCGGGAAAATTTCATGTTGTGCCGACAACATCCAAATCGTTGCAAACGCCACATTAGTGAATAAATTGCTGTAGCAATCTTCCGATGACAGCCTATGCTCGGACCGGCACTAATGCTATGATTCCGCTACCGATACCAAATAATTATGCTTTGTTCTATGAAGAAAGTTTGTCTAATATCAACATTCTCAATCACTAAAATCATATAACTCCGAATTACGCTAGAAAATTTCACCGAAGAATTTTCCAGTTCCTAACGGTTGCACTTTATTTCAACTTAACCTCCCTCCCAAATATAATGATGGTCCTGAAAAGAACCGATTAATTGCCACTTATGTGCCTTATTAACAACAGCCACTGCACAGCAAAAAAAATATTAATATGCCGCGACGTGACTTCTCATCACGTACCCTCAAATTCAACGTAAAACAGATTTTGTGTATTTTCACGTCATATCCGCGCTTTACTACATAACTCAGCGTAAAATCTAATCGGAGAAACTGTTTTCAAACTCACGTCAATTGAACGTAAAATTGCAAACCTTCTCTTGCACGAGATTGCATTCGAAATACGGCACATCATGTTCGTTCAAAATAAAGCGAAATATTACCCTGAAAGTTGCATACATTTACATAATCATTGTAATATTACCTAAAATCACTGCAATGCAAACAAATCGAACACCCGTCCGCAGTTGGCCGACATTTTGTTTGATGGCGTTTGTTGGCAATTTGCTCCGCGAGTGACTTCTAAGAACAATTCTATTAATCTTTTCGAGTGGCAGCGATAACGCGCGACTACAGGAGAACAAAAGTAACGTTGTGGCGTGAGAAAATAAAGATCAAATCAATCAGGTAAGGGGGATTTATTATAAACAAAACGACCGGATGAAATTGTGAAACCAATGATGAAAAATATTTTGGTTGCAGATCGGACGAACAAAAGAGGACACCGATCGGACAAACGGAAGAGGTTGCCGGCAAATCATGTTGGCGTTCCGCATCGAACCTTCCAGTTGAAGTGGGACGATCGTTAGAAGAGAAACAAAAAAAACGGCAGGTAAGTTCTCCATTCAATTTTGATCTCTACCCAGCCGGTGGCGGTGCACACATTTATGAATGACATTTTCCAGGGCTCAATTTGGAATCGGAAAACGCGGAAAACGGAAACGGAAAACCAGCAAAGTGGTAAAGTTATGCTAAAGGAAATCTTTCTGAAAAAATACACAAAAAATACACAAGTGATCTTACTGCGAGTGGAATTCAAGACAAAATTTTCAAAACGACTTATCTGCTTGTGTAAACAAAGATTCAAACGACGATTTGACGAATCTGATAGCTCTCCCACGCAAACCAACACCATCAATAGGTAGGTGAAGGATTTCGCTACCTGTTGGTGGTGTTGGTTTGCGTGGGAGAGCTATCAGATTCGTCAAATCGTCGTTTGAATCTTTGTTTACAAAAGCAGATAAGTCGTTTTGAAAATTTTGTCTTGAATTCGGTAGTGATGCACGTAAGAGATCCCAGGGCTGTTTACGCCATTAATAATCAATTCCCAAAGCGCAGGGCTACTGCCCATAAATGTATATCTGTTCTAAAAAAAAATAGCTTAGAAATTTGACAAAAACTTAAAATTCAAAATTTTTAAAATTTCAAAATAATATTTATTCTTGATTTCTAATTTTTAATTTTTAGTTTTAGTTTTCAATCTTCAATTTTAAAATTTTTAATTTCAATTTTTGATTTTTATTTTCAAATTATAAATTTTTAATTTTTTATTTTTATTTTATTTTTTATTTTTTATTCTTAATTTTAATTTTTTATTTTAGTTTTTAATTTTAACTTTAGATTTTTAATTTTTAATTGTTAATTTATGATTTTTTTATTTTTAGCTTTTAATTATTTATTTAATTTTCAATTTTTATTTTTTATTTTACTTTTATTTTATTATTTTTAACCTTTAATTTTTAATTTTTAATTTTAATTTTTAATTTTTAATTTTTAATTTGATTTTTAATTTTTATTTTTATTTTATTTAAAATTTTATTTTTAATTTCATTTTAAACTAGCGAAAGTGGGTTTCTTGGGTGCTTTGCCGGGGGTTACAAATGTCACAATGAACTATTTGCAGCACCGCACTCTAGATCAAATTGTATTTTAATGATTTTTTACATTTCCCCGTTAAATTCGCAACTTTTTGTATTTAAAAACCTTGCGGATCCCAAAACAAATTGATAAGGGAAAAAATCTGGCAAATTGGTCAACCCGTCCGCAAGTTAAATAGTCAGGAAGCAAATCTCAACTCATTTTTATTATACAGTCAAACCTCCATGAGTCGATATTGAAGGGACCATCGACTCATAGAAATATCGAGATGTGGAATAGGAAATCTTTGGAAAGCTCTTTGGAGGGACCATCACAGTAACCCAGAAAATATTTTTTGATATGGAATAATTTGCTTCCATGAGTCGATATCGAGTCATAGAACATCGACTCATGGAGGTTTGACTGTATAGATTCTATTTTTAATTTTAATTTCTAATTTTAAGTTTTTAATTTATAATTTTTTAATTTTTTTTTAAATTTTTATTTTTTTTGAATTTATATTATTGTTTTTAATTTTTCATTTTAAATTTTAATTTTAATTTTTCATTTTAAATTTTAATTTTATTTTTTTTTTAATTTTAGTTTTCAATTGGTAATTTTTTTCTAATTTTTTATTTTTCTTCATTTTTTATTAAATATTCCATTCTTAATTTCCAATTTCCAATTCTTCATTTTTAATTAAAAATTTTTAATTTAATTTTGAATTTGAATTCTTATTTTATTTTTTTAATTTTTAATTCCTAATTTTAAGTTTTAATTTTTTATTTCTTATTTTTTATTTCTAAATTTTAGTTTTTAATAATTAATTTTAATTTTATTTTTTTTTATTTTAAGTTTTATAATTTTATTATTTTAAGTTTTATTTTAATTTTTATTTATTAATTTTTATTTTTCTTATTTCTAGTTCAAAGTTTTGAATTTTTTATTTTTTTATTCTAAATTTTTTATTTTAAATTTTCTATTTTTTATTTTTGGGCTTTGTATTTTATTTATTTTATTACTGTTTTTAATTTGAACACATTTTAATTCGAACTCCGTTGCTTTGCACTTCATTCAAATCAAAAAGTGCTCTGTAGTTCGTGGGTTGGAGAAAAGAATCGTGAAACGGAACGCAGAATAAAAATAATAGAGCAAAAAATGAACCCCGTTACTATGAATTAGATTCCGTTCAAATTATCGGGGGTCTACGGAATATATTTTATACATTTTATTCAATACATCTATAATTATTATTTATGTATTGTATTTCATTGGCGGTGGCACGGCGGTGTTTCGCTAGTGATGAACTTCCTCGAGGTATTTCTCAGGAAGTTCCTTCTGGAAATTTCAGAAGTTCCTCTAGAAATTCCTCCGGAAGTTCCTCCAGGGGTTCTTCGGAAAGTAGTCAGGAATTCTTCCGGAATTCTCGGAAGTTCATCCAGGAACTCCTCGGAAGTTCCTCCAGGAATTTTCCCGTATGTTCTTCCAGGAATTCCTCCTGTAGTTTCTCCAGGAATTCCTCCGGAAGTTTCTCCAGGAATTCCTCCGGAAGCTCCTCCAGGAATTTTTCCGGAAGTTTCTCAAGAAGTTCCTGCGGAACTTCCTCCAAACATTCCTCTGGAAGTTCCTTCAAGAATTCCTCCGAAAGTTTCTCCGGCAATTCCTACAACAGTTCCTGTGGAAGTTCCTCCAAGAATTGCTCCGAAAGTTTCTCCAGAAAGTCTTCCGGAAGATTCTCCAGGAATTCCACCGGTAGTTCCTCCAGGAAAATCCTCCTGAATTTCTTTCAGGATTCCTTCATAAATTTTCCAGGAACTCCTCGGAAGTTCCTTCAAGAATTTCTTCAGTAGTTCCTCCTAGGAATCCACCGAAAGTTATTTTAGGAATTCCTCCAGAAGTTCCAAGATTCTCCAGGAATTCCTCCGTAAATATCTCCAAAAATTTCGACGGTAGTTCATCCAGAAAATTCCTCCAGAATTACCTCAGTAGTTCCTCCTGGAATTCCAGCGGAAATATTTCCAGGAATTCCTCCGGGAGTTCCTGCGAAAAGTTTTCCAGAAAATCTTCTGGAAGTTTCTCCAGGAATTTCACCGGTAGAATTCCTTCGGAACTTTCTGCAGGATTTCCTTTGGAAATACCTCAAGAATTCCTCGAAAGTTCCTTCAGGAATTCCCACGGAAGTTCCTCATGGAATTTCTTCGGAAAATCCTTCAGTTCCTCCGAAAGTTCTTCCTAGAAATTTTTAGGAAGGAGGATTTTCCTGATTATTTTTGGAGCAGCTTTTGAGGAATTCCTGAACGAATTCCTAGAAGAAATTCTGTAGAATTCCTACAGGAACTTCGGAGTAACTTGTCAAGGGACTTGCGGAAGAACTTCCAAAGTAATTCCACAAGGAACTTCCGGAGAAATCCATCGGTGAAATTCGAATATATTCCAGAAAAAACTTCCGCAGGAATTGGACAATTTTTGGAAGAACTGAGGAAGTTCTAGAGGACATTCCAGTCGAACTTCTGAAGGAACTTCGAAGGAATTTCGGAACAACTTTAGGAGGAACTTTCGGAGGAACTTCCGGAAGAATCCTTGGAGGAAATTCGGAATTCTGGATGAATATTCGAAAGAAATCCTGAAGGAAATTCTGGACGTTTTCTTGGAAGAAAAACACGTGGAATTCTCGAAGAAACTTCCGGAGGAATTCCTGGAGAAACTTTGAGGAACTTTCGCAGGAATACTTGGATGAGCTTCCGCAGGAACTTTTGTAGGAACTTCCGGAAGAATTCCTGAATAACTTGCGCAGGAATTCCAGGAGGAACTATCGGCGAAATTATTAAAAGAACTGCCGCAGAAATTCCCAGATGAGCATCGGAAGGCATTCCTGCAGGATTTTCCTCAGGAATGCCTTGCGGAAAAACCGCAGGAAATCCTGGAGAAACGTCTGAAGGAATTCCTGGAGGAACTACCGAAGGAATTCTTGGAGGAACTTCCGAAGGAATTCCTGGAGGAACTTTCAAAGGAAAGCCTGGAAAAACTTCCGAAGAATTTCAGGAGGAAATTCCAAAGGAATTTCAGGAGGAAATTCCAAATAAATTCCTGGAGCCAAATGAACTTCCAAATGAATTCCTAGAGGAACTTCTGAAGGAACTTCCGAAAGAATTCCCGGAACAACTTCCGGAGGAACTTTCGGAGGAACTTCCGGAAGAATCCTTGGAGGAAATTCCGCGGGAATTCTGGATGAATTTTCGAAGGAAATCCTGAAGGAAATTCTGGAGGTTTTCTCTGGAAGAAAAACCCGTGGAATTCCCGAAGAAACTTCCGGAGGTATGCTTTGATGAATTTTCGCAGGAAGACTTGGAGGAGCTTTCGCAGGAACTGTTGTAGGAACTTCCGGAAGAATTCCTGAATAACTTGCGCAGGAAATCCAGGAGGAACTATCCGCGAAATTCTTAAAGAACTGCCGCAGAAATTCGCAGATGAGCATCGGAAGGCATTCCTGCAGGATTTTCCTCAGGAATGCCTTGCGGAAATACCGCAGAAATCCTGGATAAACGTCTGAAGGAATTCCTGGAGGAGCTTCGAAGGAAATCCTGGAAAAACTTCGAAAGAATTCCTAGAGGAACCTCCTGAGGAATTAATGGAAGAACTAGCAGATGAAATCATGGAGCAACTAGCGGAGGAATTCTTGAAGGAGCTTGCGGAGGAATTCTTGGAGGAACAACAGGAAAAACTTCCGGAGAATACCTACAAGAACTTCCGGAGGAATTTTGGAGGAGCTTCGGAGGGATTTCTGGAGGAACTTCCGAGGGAACTTTTGGAGGAATTCCTGGAGGAACTTCTAGAGGAATCCCGTGATGAACTTCCGAAGCAAATTCTGGAGGAACTTCTAGAGAAATACTTGCGAAGGAATTCCTGGAGGAACTTCCGCATGAATCCCTGGAGAGCCTTTCAGAAAGAATTGCAGAGCAAGCTTCCAGAAAAATCACTGGAGGATCTTCCGAGGAATTGCTGGAATAATTTGTGAAGGAATTGCTGGAGAGTCCTCCAATTAAAATTAAAAATTTAAAATTGAAATTTAAAATTAAAACTTAAAGTGAAATATTTAAAATTTGAAAATTTGAAATTAAAAATGGCAAATTTGAGGTATATGTATTTGTTGATACAATAAAATGCGTTTTGAATAAACAGAATTTGAAGTTATTGCATCTAAAATGTATTTTCGAGCACAAAAAATCCGAATACCCTAACCCCGCTGGCGAAAGCGGGATTCATTCTGACCGGGTTTTACGTCGCTTTTCCCAGTTCCGTCAACAATATTACGTCGAAAAAGAATTACATTGCTTTGATTTGAAGACGAAAAATCAAGTACGTCAACTTTTTGTTACGTCGCTCAGATGTAATAAAACATTATATTTACGACGGCGATGATGTGCATCAAATCTGATGTGATATTACTTTTTATTTTTTACTGTGGGCTGCGCGACCGCCATCCGATGATTCGGCTCAACGAACGCCGTCGATTGCCAGATCCGCCGAAGATGGGACACGGATGAAAATGATGTGCTGCTGCTTCCACGACCGCCACCACCACCGACCGGAAAAATTTCATCCGCACCACCACCGCTGTTGAGACAGCCGTTGTCACTGGGACCACTTTTGGACGCCCTGGTCCGCTCGCCGTGACATCCAGAATGAAAATGACGCGTGCACGCGAAACACGGGGCTTTTTATACACACACAGTAAAAAATAAAAAGTAATATCACATCAGATTTGATGCACATCATCGCCGTCGTAAATATAATGTTTTATTACATCTGAGCGACGTAACAAAAGTTGACGTACTTGATTTTCGTCTTCAAATCAAAGCAATGTAATTCTTTTCGACGTAATATTGTTGACGGAACTGGGAAAAGCGACGTAAAACCCGGTCAGAATGAATCCCGCTTTCGGCAGCGGGGTTAGGGGTATTCGGATTTTTGTGCTCGAAAATACATTTTTAGATGCAATAACTTCAAATTCTGTTTATTCAAAACGCATTTTATTGTATCAACAAATACATATACCTCAAATTTGCCATTTTAATTTCAAATTTTCAAATTTTAAATATTTCACTTTAAGTTTTAATTTTAAATTTCAATTTTAAATTTTTAATTTTAATTGGAGGACTCTCCAGCAATTCCTTCACAAATTATTCCAGCAATTCCTCGGAAGATCCTCCAGTGATTTTTCTGGAAGCTTGCTCTGCAATTCTTTCGAAAGGCTCTCCAGGGATTCATGCGGAAGTTCCTCCAGGAATTCCTTCGCAAGTATTTCTCTAGAAGTTCCTCCAGAATTTGCTTCGGAAGTTCATCACGGATTCCTCTAGAAGTTCCTCCAGGAATTCCTCCAAAGTTCCCTCGGAAGTTCCTCCAGAAATCCCTCCGGAAGCTCCTCCAAAAATTCCTCCGGAAGTTCTTGTAGGTATTCTCCGGAAGTTTTTCCCGTTGTTCCTCCAAGAATTCCTCCGCAAGCTCCTTCAAGAATTCCTCCGCTAGTTGCTCCATGATTTCATCCGCTAGTTCTTCCATTAATTCCTCAGGAAGTTCCTCTAGGAATTCTTTCGGAAGTTTTTCCAGGATTTCCTTCGGAAGCTCCTCCAGGAATTCCTTCAGACGTTTATCCAGGATTTCCTGCGGTATTTCCGCAAGGCATTCCTGAGGAAAATCCTGCAGGAATGCCTTCCGATGCTCATCTGCGAATTTCTGCGGCAGTTCTTTAAGAATTTCGCGGATAGTTCCTCCTGGATTTCCTGCGCAAGTTATTCAGGAATTCTTCCGGAAGTTCCTACAAAAGTTCCTGCGGAAGCTCCTCCAAGTATTCCTGCGAAAATTCCTCAAAGCATTCCTCCGGAAGTTTCTTCGGGAATTCCACGGGTTTTTCTTCCAGGAAAAACCTCCAGAATTTGCTTCAGGATTTCCTTCAAAATTCATCCAGAATTCCCAAGTGAATTTCCTCCAAGGATTCTTCCGAAGTTCCTCCGAAAGTTCCTCCGGAAGTTGTTCGGAATTCTTTCGGAAGTTCCTTCAGAAGTTCCTCTAGGAATTCATTTGGAAGTTCATTTGGCTCCAGGAATTTATTTAAATTTCCTCCTGAAATTCCTTTGGAATTTCCTCCTGGAATTCTTCGGAAGTTTTTCCAGGCTTTCCTTTGGAAGTTCCTCCAGGAATTCCTTCGGAAGTTCCTCCAAGAATTCTTTCGGTAGTTCCTCCAGGAATTCCTTCAGACGTTTCTCCGGGATTTCCTGCGGTTTTTCCGCAAGGCATTCCTGAGGAAAATCCTGCAGGAATTTCTTCCGATGCTCATCTGGGAATTTCTGCGGCAGTTCTTTTAATAATTTCGCCGATAGTTCCTCCTGGAATTCCTGCGCAAGTTATTCAGGAATTCTTCCGGAAGTTCCTACAAAAGTTCCTGCGGAAGCTCATCCAAGTATTCCTGCGAAAGTTCCTCAAAGCATTCCTCCGGAAGTTTCTCCAGGAATTCCTCCGGAAGTTTCTTCGGGAATTCCACGTGTTTTTCTTCCAAGAAAACCTCCAGAATTTCCTTCAGGATTTCCTACGAAAATTTCTCCAGAATTTCCGGAAGTCCGCGGAATTTCCTCCAGGGATTCCTCCGGAAGTTCCTCCGAAAGTTCCTCCTAAAGTTGTTCCGGAAATTCCTTCGGAAGTTCCATCAGAAGTTCCTCCGGAATGTCCTCTATAACTTCCTCAGTTCTTCCAAAAATTGTCCAATTCCTGCGGAAGTTTTTTTTCTGGAATATATTCGGAATTTCACCGATGGATTTCTCCGGAAGTTCCTTGGGGAATTACTTTGGAAGTTCTTCCGCAAGTCCCTTGACAAGTTACTCCGGAAGTTCCTGTAGGAATTCCTACAGAATTTCTTCTAGGAATTCGTCCAGGAATTCCCTCAAAAGCTGCTCCAAAAAATAATCAGGAAAATCCTCCTTCCTAAAATTTCTAGGAAGAACTTTCGGAGGAACTTCTGAAGGATTTTCCGAAGGAATTCCATGAGGAACTTCCGTAGGAATTCCTGAAGGAACTTTCGGAGGAATTCTTGGAGGTATTTCCAAAGGAAATCCCGCAGAAAGTTCCGAAGGAATTCTACCGGTGAAATTCCTGGAGAAACTTCCAGAAGATTTTCTGGAAAAACTTTCGCAGGAACTCCCGGAGGAATTCCTGGAAATATTTCCGCTGGAATTCCAGGAGGAACTACCGAGGTAATTCTGGAGGAATTTTCTGGATGAACTACCGTCGAAATTTTTGGAGATATTTACGGAGGAATTCCTGGAGAATCTTGGAACTTCTGGAGGAATTCCTAAAATAACTTTCGGTGGATTCCTAGGAGGAACTACTGAAGTAATTCTTGAAGGAACTTCCGGAGGAGTTCCTGGAAAAATTTATGAAGGGAATCCTGAAGGAAATTCAGGAGGATTTTCCTGGAGGAACTACCGGTGGAATTCCTGGAGAATCTTCCGGAAGAATTTCTGGAGAAACTTTCGGAGCAATTCTTGGAGGAACTTCCACAGGAACTGTTGTAGGAATTGCCGGAGAAACTTTCGGAGGAATTCTTGAAGGAACTTCCAGAGGAATGTTTGGAGGAAGTTCCGCAGGAACTTCTTGAGAAACTTCCGGAAAAATTCCTGGAGGAGCTTCCGGAGGAATTCCTGGAGAAACTTCCGGAGGAATTCCTGGAGAAACTACAGGAGGAATTCCTGGAAGAACATACGGGAGAATTCCTGGAGGAACTTCCGGAGGAGTTCCTGGATGAACTTCCGGAGAATTCCGGAAGAATTCCTGGACTACTTTCCGGAAGAACCCCTGGAGGAACTTCCGGAGGAATTTCTAGAGGAACTTCTGGAAATTCCAGAAGGAACTTCCTGAGAAATACCTCGAGGAAGTTCATCACTAGCGAAACACCGCCGTGCCACCGCCAATGAAATACAATACATAAATAATAATTATAGATGTGTTGAATAAAATGTATAAAATATATTCCGTAGACCCCTGATAGTTTGAACGGAATCTAATTCATGGTAACGGGGTTAATTTTTTGCTCTATTATTTTGATTCTGCGTTCCGTTTCACGATTCTTTTCTCCAACCCACGAACTACAGAGCACTTTTTGATTTGAATGAAGTTCAAAGCAACGGAGTTCGAATTAAAATGTGTTCAAATTAAAAACAGTAATAAAATAAATAAAATACAAAGCCCAAAAATAAAAAATAAAAAATTTAAAATAAAAAATTTAGAATAAAAAAATAAAAAATTCAAAATTCAAAACTTTGAACTAGAAATAAGAAAAAAATAAAAATTAATAAATAAAAAAATTAAAATAAAAACTTAAAATAAAAAAAAAATATAAGTTAAAAATAAAAAAAAAATAAAATTAAAATTAATTATTAAAAACTAAAATTTAGAAATAAAAAATAAGAAATAAAAAATTAAAACTTAAAATTAGAAATTAAAAATTAAAAATTAAAAATTAAAATAAGAATTCAAATTCAAAATTAAATTAAAAATGAAGAATTGGAAATTAGAAATTAAAAATGGAATATTTAATAAAAAATGAAGAAAAATAAAAAATTAGAAAAAAATTACCAATTGAAAACTAAAATAAAAAAAAAATAAAATAAAAAAAAAAAATAAAATTAAAATTTAAAATGAAAAATTAAAATCAAAATTAAAAATGAAAAATTAAAAACAATAATATAAGTTAAAAAAATAAAAATTAAAAAAAAAATTAAAAAATTATAAATTAAAAACTTAAAATTAGAAATTAAAAATTAAAAATAGAATCTATACAGTCAAACCTCCATGAGTCGATGTTCTATGACTCGATATCGACTCATGGAAGCAAATTATTCCATATCAAAAAATATTTTCTGGGTTACTGTGATGGTCCCTCCAAAGAGCTTTCCAAAGATTTCCTATTCCACATCTCGATATTTCTATGAGTCGATGGTCCCTTCAATATCGACTCATGGAGGTTTGACTGTATAATAAAAATGAGTTGAGATTTGCTTCCTGACTATTTAACTTGCGGACGGTTGACCAATTTGCCAGATTTTTCCCTTATCAATTTGTTTTGGGATCCGCAAGGTTTGTAAATACAAAAAGTTGCGAATTTAACGGGGAATGTAAAAAATCATTAAAATACAATTTGATCTAGACTGCGGTGCTGCAAACAGTTCATTGTGACATTTGTAACCCCCGGCAAAGCACCCAAGAAACCCACTTTCGCTAGTTTAAAATGAAATTAAAAATAAAATTTTAAATAAAATTAAAATGAAAATTAAAAATCAAATTAAAAATTAAAAATTAAAAATTAAAATTAAAAATTAAAAATTAAAGGTAAAAAAAAAAATAAAAGTACAATAAAAAATAAAAATTGAAAATTAAATAAATAATTAAAAGCTAAAAATAAAAAAATCATAAATTAACAATTAAAAATTAAAAATCTAAAGTTAAAATTAAAAACTAAAATAAAAAATTAAAATTAAGAATAAAAAATAAAAAATAAAATTAAAATAAAAAATTAAAAATTTATAATTTGAAAATAAAAATCAAAAATTGAAATTAAAAATTAAAAAAAAACTAAAACCAAAATTTAAAAATTAGAAATTAAGAATAAATATTATTTTGAAATTTTAAAAATTTTGAATTTTAAGTTTTTGTCAAATTTTTAAGCTATTTTTTTACTTAGAACAGATATACATTTATGGGCAGTAGCCCTGCGCTTTGGGAATTGATTATTAATAGCATAAACAGCCCTGGGATCTCTTACGTGCATCACTACCGAATTCAAGACAAAATTTTCAAAACGACTTATCTGCTTTTGTAAACAAAGATTCAAACGACGATTTGACGAATCTGATAGCTCTCCCACGCAAACCAACACCACCAACAGGTAGCGAAATCCTTCACCTACCTATTGATGGTGTTGGTTTGCGTGGGAGAGCTATCAGATTCGTCAAATCGTCGTTTGAATCTTTGTTTACAAAAGCAGATAAGTCGTTTTGAAAATTTTATCTTGAATTCCACTCGCAGTAAGATCACTTGTGTATTTTTTGTGTATTTTTTCAGAAAGATTTCCTTTAGCATAACTTTACCACTTTGCTGGTTTTCCGTTTCCGTTTTCCGCGTTTTCCGATTCCAAATTGAGCCCTGGAAAATGTCATTCATAAATGTGTGCACCGCCACCGGCTGGGTAGAGATCAAAATTGAATGGAGAACTTACCTGCCGTTTTTTTTTTGTTTCTCTTCTAACGATCGTCCCACTTCAACTGGAAGGTTCGATGCGGAACGCCAACATGATTTGCCGGCAACCTCTTTCGTTTGTCCGATCGGTGTCCTCTTTTGTTCGTCCGATCTGTAACCAAAATATTTTTTCATCATTGGTTTCACAATTTCATCCGGTCGTTTTGTTTATAATAAATTACACTTACCTGATTGATTTGATGTTTATTTTCTCGCACCAAAACGTTAATTCCGCTCTACTGTAGTAGCGGGTTATTGCTGCCACTCGCAAAGATTAATAGAATTGTTTTTAGAAGTCACTCGCGGAGCAAATTGCCAACAAACGCCATCAAACAAAATGTCGGCCAACTGCGGACGGGTGTTCGATTTGTTTGCATTGCAGTGATTTTAGGTAATATTACAATGATTATGTAAATGTATGCAACTTTCAGGGCAATATTTCGCTTTATTTTGAACGAACATGATGTGCCGTATTTCGAATGCAATCTCGTGCAAGAGAAGTTTTGCAATTTTACGTTCAATTGACGTGAGTTTGAAAACAGTTTCTCCGATTAGATTTTACGCTGAGTTATGTAGTAAAGCGCGGATATGACGTGAAAATACACAAAATCTGTTTTTACGTTGAATTTGAGGGTACGTGATGAGAAGTCACGTCGCGGCATATTAATATTTTTTTTGCTGTGCAGGGACAACGAAGCAGTGGATCAAAAGGCCCGTACTTTACTGCAATCTGATGTCCGTGTTGGGGATTTATGAACGGAATTGAATTTTTCACCCGATTTGGAAAGAAATAACATTTTCAATAGTTTCACGTTGATAATCAATAATATCAATAGAATTGGCAAATTGCTGGAGAGTTTCTGAATCGATTGAAAAGCAAATGTCGAAAATCCATCGAAATATAAAGACGGTATTAGAGTTTGAAATCTATCCTAATTTCGTGACGGTCTCGAATTTGGAAATTCCCGTTTTACACCCTGTATCTGAGTCTTCCCCTTAGACGTAGTTTACGTCAAAAATAACTCTCGAACGAAATGGCCAATAGGGTACTGGAAGAACTGGTGACATTTTGAGAGCTAAGTAGCAGCAAAATAATTTTGCTTATGAAATTGATTTCCAAATAAACTCAAAAACAACTCACTAATTTCTTTGGTACTTACTCATAATCAAGTAGTTGTACTCGATGAAAAAAAAATTCTATTAAAATTTTGCCAGATCGGGCTATGGGATCAGAAGATATTGACGAATTGCTTATTATAATACATGAGAGAGACACAATCGCCACATGCACGTTTCAGAAGGAGTGTTGTGGTAAAGAGTTTGCTATAAATGTTTGTTTGTGTGTATTAGCAAGGGTAGGCGTAAAGTTATTGCACTGTGACGTTCAACACATATATGTAGCTTTGTATAGGTTAAGATCGATTCAAAAGCTCCGATTAGAAACGAACCCTTATTTTCCCGCCATCTATCTTTATAAAAGAGCACCTCCCGAAAGTTGGAGCATTAGCATTAGCATTAGCATTAAGCAATTCGCACAAATTCGTAGGTGGTACAAGCCAAGACTAGGTGTTGTATGAGAGTAGCATCACGGATGAAGTTACCACATATTTTGATTTGGGACTAATCACTATCTCTTAGATGGAAGCAATGCACTCTCCAATAGTCAAGATCTGTCCTGGCCACGTCCTTGCGAATGCTGAGGAAGGGGAAGGATGGTTCGTTGGACACCTACTTAAGAAAGATGCATAGAACTCTACAACCTCTCATAGGTGCCACGGGTGGTTTTGGGATTGTATGACCTCCCGAAAGTTGGAGCATTATTCAAAAAATTCCATCTTGCTCGACCGGTCACCGAAATTAATTAGAAGTTAAATTAGAAGTAGTAAATGTAATAAATGTATTGTTAGTTGCCCAATAAAGTGTCTGTTTAGTAGTAATAAGTGTTTAAAGCAAATAAACTGTTTGTAAACCCGTTAAAGTGCTGTGAAGTTTGTTTCAAAAGCTTTAAACCGAAGAACAGAACCCGTTTGTGCGTTGCAATTATTGCACGATTATCACACCGGTAAAGGCGTGCTGTGTGTCGGAGTTTGGTGCTAGAACGCTATTTCCGGGGGTCACAACAAGGAGTATTCTAACTATTTAAATGATCAAAATCGTTTAGGCTGCTATTTCATTTATTACGCGACGCAGAGAATACACTATTTGAACACTTACCTAAGCTTATTCTGCAAAATGTAGTCATGTTACAACTGTTCTGATGTTGGTTTTTCATTATAGCACCCAAATGAGTGTTATAATGAATATTATGCAACCCATTTGAGTTGCATAATGTTCATTAAAGCACCCATTTCGTTGGTATGGAAAAGTAGGCCGTTTTATGACTCAAAGGCGAACTGTAAACCAGATATTATGATCAGGAATTGCAAAAAATCCATTTTAGCACTCATTTTTGTGCTATAATTGAAAACCAACATCAGAACAGTAGTTGCATGACCACCTTTTGTTCCTTTAAATTGGGTGAGTGTTCAAATAGAGTATTTTTGTGTCACGTACAATGTGGTACGATAACATGGAATCTGTTTGTTTTCTGCAGCAAATTATTTTTTGGCAAGAATGACCATGTGAAGTCAATCAGGCTGGTACCAAGGGGTGGGACGCTAAGCACAATGTTCCAAGCACACATTTTAAAGATTTTACTCATAGAAACTGGGGTAATATGCACCCCCGGGGCAAAACGACCCTTTGACGTTTTTGAGGACATTTTCGGCAGTTTTTCGAGAGTATTTACTACAGCGCATGTAGTTCAGATCTCGAACTACCAATCCAGCAGTAAACATTCTTGAAAATATATCTGGAACACCGCCAAAAATGCCAAAAGGTCGTTTTGCCCCGGGGATGCATTTTACCGCAGTTTACCCTAAGTGTGGCACCGCGTGGCACACACTGTGGCACAATTTTGACATTTGAATGATCAGAATAAAAAATACTGGCAACATTGCTAAATTTTTGTTTTGACTTATGAAACGTGTGTAGCGTGACGTCACCTGACGTGATATGAGGACAATATTTACATGCTTTCGACCGCGTTAAAATAAGAGTGAATTCACACGGGGGCAATGTTTATTTATTCATATGGGACATGGGAACAAAATAATTAAAGGAAAGGAAGTTAAAAGATAGTGTAGATATTTGCCTTTGTGTTTCAATGCTTGAGGAGACTGTTCGAAAATCACAAATCAGTCGATCATGCAAATCACTGATTTTCTTGAAAGAAAATCGTTTTTTCAAAAGTGCTGTGCTTTTGTTCAACAAACAATAGATAACATACAATTGTCGTATTGGAGAAGCTCGAAATGATACCTCCAATTGGGGAATAACGTAACGCTAAAAATGGCAGTTTTCAATCCCCTCCCCCTGTGACACTTTTTGCATGAATCAACTGAAAATTTTGTATGGACCGTCACACTTCAGGCAATCCACTCCTCCCAACAAGCGTCACGTAATTTATGGATGTTCCTGTGTCCTTTTGAGCCTATATTTTTGCCAAATCTGCCAAAACATTGAGATAAAATAAATACTGATACCGATGCTAATTAACGGGAGTTTTGGTAATTTCTTCTATTGGGTAGCAGCGGTACACCATATTTTCTGTCGAATTGTTACCGTTGCGTTCTATTGCGTGCAAAGCGTAAGGAAATACCACAAGAATGATTGCTGCTTCCGTTCCAATCCGGCATCTGATATCTGTTGGTTGGGTCGGGACACTTTGAAATCTCATCGTTACGCCAACTTGGTCGCAAGACTGTTTTAATGATTTTGCTTTTTTCCCCATCACGCTGCTTGCCCATCACCGCTCACCGAAAACAATTTGTCGGGAAGAGTTGTATCGTGGATGACAGGCGTCTCCCTCTCTTGATTGATACAATATCTAGTGTTGCTAGATATTTCTGACTGTCAATATGACAATGTGCCATACTTAAGGTGAGGTACAATTTATGGCACACTGTGGCACCAAGAATTACAAGAAGTGTGGTGAACACAAATTAAATTGTGCTCAGCGTCCCACCCCTTGGCTGGTACGTTTTGGTACAGACTTATCATATTAAAGTCCATTTTCGCCATTGTAAAAAATAGCGTGTGCAACTTGCTGCAAATATTGATTTTATTAAGCACTCGTAGTATTCATATAGAAACGTAGAGTATCCAATCATGGTTTGAACCAAATGGCAGGCATGAGATGAGCCGTCAGAACCTGAGATGAGATAAGACAACTCAGAGCTGAGTGCCCTCATGTAGTTTTCGTCGCCGCTCATAAGGGGGTCTTGCCAGTGCTGCCAAATATATTTATTTTCAAAATAAATATTTTTAATAATAATCTTTAATGAAAAAATATAAAATATAAGTACAATGATAAAAAATAAAAACTTCAGAGAGGTTTCTATCATAACATAAGTAATAGCATCACTATTACTCAGTTTTTTTATTCTGAAAAATGATTTTTTACGATCTTCCGTACTAATAATTATTATGGAAGTAGACCAGAATCAAATTGAGTAGTAAAAGAAAAAAGGCATTTCACTGAATATATTTTTTTTTTACCTAACTGGAACATTGCCGCCTCGCAACAACAAAATTTTGAAACAAGTTTATTCAGAATTCAATTGACATTATTTTTAAATTTAACAAAATACAAAAACAATATTTACTTAAAAACATCCTCGCTAGCCTGTCACCTACGATAGCATGCTTCTGCTGTCAAACTTTTTTTTTCGTTGCTTTTTCTTCTGCCCAGATTTCAAACGGAATGATACATAACGCCGAACTAATGTCATCTTGAAAGAAGAGCAATGGAAAATGTTTGGAAAAAGTGCCAATTCATTTACTAGCTTCTGCTCTAGATTATTCAGAGGGTCATTGCTTGAGTTGAATTGCTCTTTGGAGTAGCGATAAAGA
The DNA here is from genome assembly GCF_024139115.2 of Armigeres subalbatus. Lineage (NCBI taxonomy): Eukaryota > Metazoa > Arthropoda > Insecta > Diptera > Culicidae > Armigeres > Armigeres subalbatus. Next base: position 367,037,418 of record NC_085141.1, on the reverse strand, counting down.
AGTTCCATAGCTTTGAAGAAATTGAAAGTATCGATGGCCGGAAAGTTCATGTTCCTTCTATTGACGCTAGCTCTATGGAACGTAAAACATTGGTAGTCAGAATGTACATCCTTTCTACCGTTTGTCATTTTCAGGCATTGTTTGCACACGGTACTTCGATTCGCCTAACTTTTCAAAATGTAGCCCGAAATATAAAATAGCGTGTTCATTTCTCCTCTATTCAGCATCTCCTCAGAAGCATCTTGAAGCATTTGATAATCCATCTCAATAGCTTCACTGAGTTCGAACATAGTTGATGGTGCTGCTTTAGTTTTCTGTATGTTTGCTTCTTTTCGCCGTTGAATCAAGAAGTCTTCCATACCAACCAGATGCTCCTGATCGTCAAAAGTGTACGATGAGTTCGGAATATCAGCCATGTATTGCGAAAGCGTAATAATTTTTAGATTTCTCCCGAAATCCCGAGGAGTTGGTCGACGTTGTTTGGAACGAATTAAAGAAAAAAGGCTTTCCAAGCAATCCTGCACAAATCGAGAAGTTATAATTTGCTTGTGGCCGCTTGAAAATAAACGCTGGATCAATCGAATTATGGCATTTGTGCATAAGACCAATCCAGTCTTCCACGGTTTCCACCGTCCAGACTCTCCAACACGAACATCGAATACCAAGCGAATAGTATCTTTCAGTCTCTCAATTGTGTCCTGCAAACCGATTTGATCAGACTGACGCAGCGCATGATCTTCAGAACGATTATTAATGATTTCAAACCATTCTGATATGTCCTCTATGTAGCATGCGGTTGTTATCAGCTCTGGTTTATTCTTCTCGGAAGCCATCACTCGTAGAGCAGCAGCAACTGCTCTGTTGCAATACTATTGCTATTCGACGTATTAGTGTCCTAGTGGATGGGAATGGATAACCTTTATCGTAACCCCCTTGACATGCGAATCGAATTTGAAGTGAATCCATAATCGTTGCTTCAGACCATTGCTTTACTTTGCGCACTTTACCAGATAAAAGCTGCAACTGGTCGTCGTTGAAAATGTTCTTACTGGCATCTTCATATAAACCGGACTCAAATTTCTTCCTCCGCGCTACCAAATATCCGTAACGACTCTTCCAGCGACAAAGTAATCTAGGAATGCGACAAAACAATATGTTTAAAACTTGTTTATTGGTAATTGATGAAACAGAATTGTATTGAACACTAGCTGTATGGACCCAACCTGACTGTAGCTGATATAGCTAGATTTACAACGCAGTTGGTTATAGAGTTGGAAAATGATAAAACCACGTGGTCATTGTGTTTTGCTTTCAATTATTTATCATTCAAATTATGAATCATTTGATAATAGGCTGAATAGTAGCTTCTCATGCAATCAATTTATTTAAGGTCAACTTTCTCTAAGAACCCATTTTTGGCGCCTTCAATTTTGAAAATTTAAAGCAAAAAATGCTATTTGGAACCTGCATCAGGCCAATCGATCAGGCCGGTTTAAACGTGCAGCAGTGTTTGTTTTACATTACAGCACATAATTGTGGCATGAAGCATTTTCTATTTATTTTTTAATTTCAGCTTGAACAATGTTTCTTTTAATTTCTAATTCGGGAAAAAAATCTTACTCTTACGTATTCAGGATAATAAACTTTATCGTTCTCGTGTGCATCGGTGCGGCGACGCTGCGTTACCGCTTTTTCCCGATGCACACATGCGTCCTTTTAACGCTGTGTGCACGCAGTGTTGAAAAGACGCTACGTGGGCATCGGGCCTAATTCCGAAATTCGCGTAAAAACCGTTTAAAAACGACCCGCGTAAAAAGCAACCCTAGTTTACAAATATTATTTTACTCATCGTCGTTCTAAATCCGTAATACAAAATACACCATGGTTCCAAATTTATGAACAACCAAAATTTTTTTAGTCTTTAAATATGTAAACACTAATCTAACAACCAATCTCAATCACAATAAAAGCGTATTATTGTAAGTCCATAAAGCCAGGGCATTTATATTCTATTCCAACAGTACCTTCTAAGCTTGGTAACTTGTCCCCTTAAATGAAATATTTCTCGTCGCAAGCGTGTCTGCGAGGAATCGACACTAGAAGCATCTCCTTCCCACGTCTGCAACTCTTGATTCATCAAACCACTACCTTTACTGTTCTCAAAAACTTCCATTCCCTGGTACTCTTTATCCGACAATGCTGAATCAGTTGGAACGCACATCAACATCGGATCATCATCCTCAAAGACCTCTACGGTATCCATATCCTGCCACTCTTCATCCAGCGAAGCAACGTTTATTGGAATGTTCCATGTTCCATTTGAATTTCTTTTGCCGTTTGGGAAATGAATCTACATTAATTTAGATATACATAACAGTTTTGTCTCATTCATAAATACTTACGCTGCAGATCCTGCTGCTAGAGGTAAGTTTGGAACATGCAAAATGTCTTCCATGTTCGCATTTCCCACGCAAACTTTTATCCACTCTCGACGGACAGATGGATCCTTTGGAAACCGATGGAAGTGAAGATCCGGATGGGATACGTCACTGCGTCCGCAATTAATTACTTTGAATTTCATTTTTTTGAGAAGCAAAAGTTTTCTTTTGCTACTTTTTACTTTGCAAACAAAACTGATGTTAACAGTTCAATAATCACCGATACCTAGCAACACGGCCAAACCAAAAACATAGTGCCCTCTTGTATCGTTACTGAACGTTGTTGTTACCGATGTATGTCAAATCGACTAATCACAACTGGCCTTTTTTGACAGGCAAATGGTTTCAAAAAAGGACAACTAGATGTCTTATCTCATCTCAGGTCAGAACCAAGTTCATTTATTTCATTATAGACATGTTACAACTTCGAACTCTAGTTTATATGGAAGCTAAGTTCATTATCTTTCTAAAAACATCCTGGGTTCACATATTTATGCATAGTTTTATTGAAAAACATGATAATTACATAGCTTTGGTTTGTACCATGGTTTGACTACACCATTCATGGTTTGAACTAAATTCGTACCATGGTTTGAACCTCTGGCAGCAGCTCCTAAATATAATACTAAATACATGCATGAAACGCTGAGGAAACATATAGATTTTTTTTTTGAAACGGTGGTCTAGTAGGTCAACCATATTATCTGTTCAGGTAATGTTACCGCTAGGTAAAAAATTCGAGTTTTTCGATTATAATCATGAAAGTGTAGTTCGTGGAAGAAAGAGAGAGAAAGTCATAAATGACGCTATTTTCGTTTCAAATATTGACTTCGTAGACTTCTGTACGTGATAAATTCAACATTTATTCAAATAATGTATTTTGACGGCTAGGTCATAATGATTTTAGTAGAGTTGTCTTGATCAACTCAACATCAACATCAACTTGATCAGACTACTCAAAAAATTTGTGATAATTTAATTTATTTTAATAAATGCGAACGCATTTCAGGAAACTGAATATGTTGATTGCTGCAACGTATAGCAGTACATGTTTTAAAAATATTTATATCAATTAAAAATGTAAACACACATTGTTATTGCATGTTTTGTCTTAAAAGCAGGCATTGCAATATCATCTGAGCAAAGGATATCATCTTTGCTTGTGCAAAGATATTATCCCTAATCAAAGAGCACTCTGGAAAGATATTATCATTTGAGCATTTGATGATCCTGATAGCCAGTGCGGTTCGGGTTTGTTCACGTTGCGAGGTCGTTGCTACAACAAAAGCAGTGAAAAAACTTTTCTAACTAAGATCGATATCCAAGCATATCATCAGTATCTTTGCTCAGAAGATCGAATGATGGGATAAATTGCAATGCCTGCTTAAAAGTGATCATCTTCCCTCCAGATGACGCTTTTGATTCTTTTGGGAATTATTATTCCCTAACGGAACCGCAAATCAACTCAATTTTGGGTTCCTTTCATTTGAATCTGCCTTTATAGTGGAAAATGCAAATATAAGTAAAATGCACAAAATCGGAGACTACCAATTTTGCCTTTATTCCATTTATAAGTTTTAACCCAAAAACCACAGGGTTTTATCCATTCAATATTAACTTATTTTACTTTTGACATGAGCTTGAACCTCTAAGGGTTCGTTCACAAATTACGTAAGGCTACATTTGGCATTTTTTGACCAGACCCTCTCCTTCGTAGAATTTTCGGGGTGGGTGGTTTCATTTTTTTGTATAAATCGTAATGCTCGGTGTGATCTCTCCCCTTATCTCCTCTCCCTGTTACGTAATTTGTGAACACCTCCTAATGTGTAAAGTCGTCTAATACTAAGGACACACTGGTGGTACAAGGACCGTGGTATACCACGGTTATATACCCTAGTACATATTGTACCATGGTTTTCCACGTTGTACCAGCATGGTACAAGGCGACACACCTGTGGTACAACTTGTACCATGGTACGAATACCATCAGTGTGTCATTAGTATAATCGTGTAACACCAAATCTACCGTTTTGTAGCTTATTTGACTTCCATTCATATTTATTCATTTATCCATTCATATATAACATTTCATTACCGCAGTGACTTCATTAGACATCTTCCGTCTTCTGCAATGAACGAACTCCACTCTTTATCTCAAGCATGCTAAGCGCAGTTAGAGATGTCGTAAAATCCCGATTAATCGATTAGTAACTAATCGATTACTCTCAATTCCTGTCGATTATTGAATCGATTGATCGTTGGATAATAATCGATTCAAAATTAATCGATTATTACAACGATGAATCGATTAATCTAAGTAATCAATTAATTTGCGACATCCTTATGATGTCGTAAAATCCTGATTAATCGATTAGTAACAAATCGATTACTCTCGATCTCTCTCGATTATTGAATCGATTAATCGTTAGGTAATGATCGATTCAAAATTAATCGATTATTACAACGATTAATCGAAGTAATCGATTAATTTACGACATCTCTAAGCGCAGTGTGATCTGCGTTCGTCTGTGCTCTTTTGGCTTTCGATCTGTACTCTTTTGGCTCCTTCTCACTTTTGCTTTCGCACACATTCGATGCGAGCTGCGTAGAGTAGCCGGGATCGTGCGTATCGTTTGAGTGGAGAAACATAACAGCGCGCACTCCCTCTCTCACTGAAAACTGTCGAATTCGTTTTTAAACCTGGGTCAGTGCCAACCCGAACCCTGAATAAAAAAACGTTTTCAGTTCCATCTGTCATTGGATATGGTGGTGTGCGTGGCATCGTGTTTGTTTTGATTCGAAACATATGATCGACACCATACCGGACTTTACCAGTGCACTGGCAGTTTGTGGGCCACAACGAATCAGATCATGATAAAAATGATCAAGTACGCGCTCTGATTTTCGCGAATTACGAAATTTACTTTTGGATGGATATATCTACCCCAGCTTCTCTATTCCTTTTCGCTTCTTCAGGAATTCCTCCGCAAGTTCTTGCAGGCATTTACTCGGAGTTTCTTTCCGGAATTCCTCCGGATGTTTCTTCAGGTATTCCTTCGGAAATGTTTTCAGGAATCTATTCAGAAGTTCCTCTTCTTCCTGTGGTTACGTTCGGAGCTCGGGAGTTCGTTAGGAAGTTCCTTAAAAATTTCCTTCGGAAGTTCCTTCAGAAAATCTTTGGAACATTCCTTCAGGAATTCCTCCCAAAAATACTTCAAAACTTCTTCCGGAAGTTCCTTCAGTAAATCATTTGGAAATTCATTCATGAAATCCTACTCAAATTCATTTAGGAGTTCCTTCAGAAGTACCGTCAGGAATTCCTCCGGAAGTTTCTCCAGAATTTTCCCCAGGTATTCCTCCAGAAATTTCTCCGGAAGTTCCTCCAAGAATTCCTCTGAAAGTTCCTCTAGAACTTCCTTCAGGAATTTCTCAGGAAGTTCCTCCAAGAATTCCTCCGGAAGTTCAACCAGGAATCCAACCAGCTGTTCCTCCAGAAGTTCCTCCAGAAACTCCTACGGAAGTTCCTCCGGAAGCTCCTCCAAAAATCCATCCGGAAGTTCCACCATAATTCCTCCGGAAGGTCCTCCATTAATTGCTCCAGCTGTTCCTCCAAGAATTCCTCCGGTGGTTCCTCCAGAAATTCATTCCGAAAGTTTCTCTAGAAGTTCCTCCGAAAGTTCCTCCAGGAATACCTCCAGAAGTCCCTCCAAAAATTCCTTCGGAAGTCCCTCCCGAAATTTCTCAGGATATCTCCGGGGAAATTCGTGGAGGAGCTTTCGGAGCAATTCCTGGAAGAGCTTCCGAAAGAACATCCGGGAAAATTATTGGAGGAACATCCGAAGGAAGGAAGGAATTTCGGGAAAAATTTCCGGAGGAATTTCTGAAAGAACTTCCGCAGGAAATTCCGGAGAAATTTCTGGAAGGACTTCTGAAGGAACTTCCGGAGGAATTCCTGGAGGAACTTTTGAAGGAATTCCTGGAGGAACTTTTGGAGGAATTCCTGGAGGATCTTTTGGAGGAATTCCTGGAGGAACTCCCGGAGGAATTCCTGCACACAAAGAAATATCATTGGTGATATTGAAAAAAACATTGGTTAAAATAAAAAGTTGGCGTTGGTTCTTTTTCGTAGAGAGTATTGTATGTTCATAACAAGAGTCCGCTAACCCTCTAATAAAAAGTTGTTCGTCACTAGAGATGTCGTAAAATCCCGATTAATCGATTAGTTACTAATCGATTACTCTTGATTCTTGTCGATTATTGAATCGATTAATCATTGTATAGTAATCGATTCAAAATTAATCGATTATCACAACGATGCATCGATTAATCGAAATAATCAATTAATTTTCGACACCCTTATGATGTCGTAAAATTCTGATTAATCGATTAGTAACTAATCGATTACTCACGATTCCTCTCGATTATTGAATCGATTAATCGTTGGGTAATAATCGATTCAAAATTAATCGATTATCACAACGATGAATCGATTAATCGAAGTAATCGATTAATTTGCGACATCTCTATTCGTCACTATCAACACGGAGAATAATCCCTCTAGTTTGAAACAACCAACATATTGGTTGTTTTTCAAACTAATGTATTAGTTGATTCAATATATAATTTGTTTGTTTTCAACTGATAATTTTGCTTGCAACAAATTTATATTTTTGGTTGTTTTTACCTAACATGCGTTTTCAAAACAACTTTTGAATATGTTTATTTTAAAACAAAAGTTTGGTTTTCTTCCAACAAGATCTTAATTCATGTTTACCAAAATATAGGTTGTTTGAAATTCTAGTAAACGTCATACTACAATCTGAAGAATAAGGTTGATCTTACCTGTGACATTATGTTGAATCTACCTAAATTCTTAACCTACATGAAAGTGAGCTGAAATTTTAGTTTGATGCAAACTAGATTTTGAAGCTATTCTATTTCAGTCACTTCCTGCTGAATGCAGACAGATGCAGACATTTTGAAATTTGCGATACACGAAAGCATCTCAGTGCATCAAAAGCTGCTCATTCCTGTTTTTTCGTTTATGGCTGGAGAATAGTTACTCGTACACATCAACAGGTATGTTTTACAATTTTGAACTTAACATTCGTAGCATTTTGATAAGAAAATTATTTTGAGCTTTTTAGTGGAATGTTTTCACCTGTCATAAGACGAGTTTATACCATCCCATTGAATTCCACCACTTAAGTGGTGGAATTCAATGGGATGGTATAAACTCGTCTTATGACAGGTGATTCGTAGCATTATTTTTATTCAGGATGATTTCTGCATATCAAGCATTCATTAGCCCCTAAAAGACCATGCAAAAGATACCGGTGTGCATCGGCTGCGCAATTTTATCAGCAACACGAACACGGAACAGCCGGCTTCGCAGCCAACAACATGAATGTGGCCATTATGCGCAAGCCGTGAGGCAGAAATGTTTATACAGAATAATATAAGTGAGATCGAATAAAAAGTTATCAGAAACCATCCAGTATAAATATTTGTTATTTGCGGTTAATAGAATTTTGGGAACAACTATAGGTGTGGAAATTATACTAGTAAAAACAACATACAAATTTGGTTGTTTTAAACAAATATTGCTTATTGTTTCAAGTTGAAATTTGTTTGGTCCAAACTGAACTTCTGGATTAAATCAACCAACATTTTAGGCTGTTTGATGAACTGTCAAAACCAAACTACCAACAATATGTTAAGTTCAAACAAATATTGGTTGAATTTACCTAAAGTAGACGAAATAGTCAAACTCATCAGGTTGAATTGAACTAATATTTTGTTTGGGCATGAATCAACCTTATATGTTGGTTGAAATAAACTAGAAAATGGTTGAGTTTACCAATTTTTTTTCTCCGTGAAATTAAAAGTTTGAACATTCAAAACACATTGTAGAACTGTCAAATCGAAATGGTGAAATGAGAGTAGAATACTTTTATTTAGAAATTCAACTTTCACTGGACCAAAAGAGAAAACCCTTCCTACCATTCACCCCCACTCTCTACCCCCCGGCTTGTCCTTCATCAATCATGCTCTTTCTATTTTAACAAATTTTATTTCATTGTTTCTCCCATTATTTTATTCATAAATATTCACTTCAGGGCAGGCCACCTTTAGTGATCTTAAAATGCTCCCCCATCGGAAGTCCGCCGTCGTCGACCGTTCCGTCATCGGGATTACGATTCTGTAGAAAAATGATTATCAAGCTAAATATTTAAGTATATCAGAATATTAGTTTGCTAAACAAACCTGTTCACCATTTCTCCGTTACATCAACAAATTCGTGTAGACGGGTGTATTTTACGTTGCTTTCCACTCCGTCTCCTTGTCGGCGAAGTGATTCTGTAATAAAAATATCCATCAGACCAAGTATCAGACACTATTCACGACTTTTTCTATAGTATCTATATAATAGAGTATTTTACTAAACGAACCTGTTTTTCTGATTCCGTTGGTTGATCTCTAATCTACGGCGAAGATCCATGTACCGTTGTTAATAGGAATATCCGCAGGAACACCGAGATCCTCTTGAAACCAGCGTCAAAGCGACCGAAATGTTTTGATGGCTGATGTTTTTGGTGGTGTTGATGGAAAAGGGGACACTGTGAGAAAAGTTCCCGTAATTTAAGTATAAAAAAATATTACCGCAACTACCCTTACAAAAAATGCGGATTTCCATTTTTAATTAGAATAAAGAATTAGAAGGTAATTTAACAAAATATCAGAATACTTTGTATTACAGTTAAAAGTATTTTGCGCCATAAAATGTCAAAAGTGTTAGACGATCCCCACCAATGTGTATCCAAATGAGTGTCTAGTATAGGAACGAAATGCGTTCATATTTTATTTATGCACTTGTTCTCGCACCGGTTGTTTCTATCAAGGTTGTTGAAGTGCAATCATGCTTCGCACCGGTGGTGAATATCCGGTTGCTATTGAGGCAAACACGGAAATAAATAAAATCAGGAAAAAATTATTATTATTATTTATTTTCAGATATTTCAGAACGCGCTCCAACTTTTCTTTGTAATATAAATATGTGCGTAATACATTTTGTGATTATCAGATTAGCTAGACACACATCTGCTAGGTGGCGCTAGCTTATATTCAATAATTTAGTGAGGTGGATATCTCGAGATCTATAAGACTTAGAAAGATTTTGTCTTCTACAACGTTGTTCGTGTAACCATAACATTTATGATGGAGACTAGTTTAATTTGGAATTCATACGCATAGCGGCGCTAGTATATGAGAAATAACATGTTAGGTTAAATATTTCTAAATCCGTTAGAGTTAGAAAGTGGCCATCTTCTACAAAGTTATCCGAATTATCTGTTAGGTTGGTTATTATGTAAGATTTAAAAGGGGAGTCAAAACCAGAAGTTTTGTTTGAAACCGCAATACTCGTTGGCGCTCGAGTTGAGTCGCATCGAGTCAAGAACGAGACACTGAAGATGGTCTTACTGTAGTATCTGTCAAAGGTACAACCAAGTGGTGGAATTAAATGGAATTGTACGAACTCGTCTTATGGCAAGTTACTTTGTAGAATACGGCAATATTCTGAAAATTACAGATTTTGAGATATTTAACCTATCAGTTTATTTTTTATACACTAGCGCCGCTAAGCGATTGTGTTTAAAACTAAACTTGCTAGCATCATGACGGTTCTCACCATCCGAACAACTTTGTGGAATACGGCAATATTCAAAAAAAATCAATTTTCGAAATATCTAACCTAGCAGGTTATTTCTTATACACCAAGCGGTTATATCTTAATCTAAACCTGCGTTGGTCATAATGGTTTTGACCACCCGAACAACTTTTTAGAAGGCAGCAATATTCTAAAAATTACATATTTTGAGATACCTGACCTATCAGGTTATTTCCAATACACTAGCGCCGCCAAGCGGTTGTATTATTAACTAAACTTGCTTTCGTCATGATGGTTTTAATCATCCGAACAATTTTGTAGAAGACGGCAATATTCTTAAGATTTCAACTATCGAAAACCTTTTGGGTTATTTTCAATTCACTAGCGCCGCCAAGCGGTTGTATTTCAAATTAAACTTGTTTTCGTCATGATGGTTTTGACCACCCGAACAACTTTGTAGAAGACGCCAATATTCTAAAAATTCCAGATTTCGAGATATCTAACCTATCAGGTTATTTCATATGCGCTAGCGCCGCCAATCAGTTGAAATCCAAACTAAACTGACCTCCATCACAATGGTTTTGATGATTAATACCCGAACAATTTTTCAGCAGACGGCAGATTATTATTTATGGGTTACTTTATATTTCCGTGTGATGGTTTGGCAACGGTTGGAGCGGGTCGCCAAATTTGCCAACTCGCTATTCACCGAAGGTTGCGTTTACATTTCCCAAACCCGTTTACCAACGACCGGTGCGCGTTCGCGTCATGATAGAGGTTGCTAGTTTGGCTTTATTTACGCACTGGTGGGCATCGTCTTAAAACCGAGAATCTATTGATTTTAAAAGAAACGTATCTATTTCTTTTCGGTGTGTTCCGATCTGATGCTTTTGATGCCAATTTTGAATAGAGGTAATAAACTATCCAGCTTTCCACGCTCGCCATAATGGCGGATGCTATAAAAAGTTTGACACTAACTGCTTCCAGACACTGAACTGAAATTATCGTCTAAGCATGCATTGATGTTCTTCGTCGCCAACGACAACCCAAAATTTGTTATTTTTTCGTCAACAATCTAATCGAGTATCAAACTTTACACTTTTCACATTTTACATGATTACATTTTAATTTTTAATGCTTCATTTCAGAAATAGAAAAGGTTTTCTGACAAAGCAATGTAAGGTGAAATTAATTTTGGATACCCTTGCCATGGAAAAAAGTATTCTGGATTCGCTCTCACTATTGCATGGAAGCTTGTCAGTAAAGTGGAGAACCAACATTACATCTGAAGGAGAAGGTCTTTGCTGCTTTGACACTGGAAGTTCTGCTCCGTTTCAGAAGGAGTCGTGTCTAAGCCTCAAGCTGATGGTTTTAAGTTAACGGAAGCTCCCGGGTCATTCTCGAATAGCTGGCGACCTTCAGTGGTTTGATTTTGTCGGCATAGAATCTCTGGGAATTTGCTGGAGCTATCCGTCGGCTTTAGACCGGCCGTCGCGAGTGGTTAATTTCTGCTGCAGGAAACGCCGCTGCTGGCCCGGGGCTTCGACAACTCCTTCCACAGCACGCCGTATTGATGGGAGGAAGGAATTTTTTGTCAGCGAGGAAGTGATGCTAGGGCAATCTGACAAGTACGACGTTATGCAGGATAAGGTTTGCTCTGTGACCTCACGGCAGAAAACTTTCAAAATGGGTTCTCTGACAAAAACACATTCCACTTCACGCCATTCCGGTTTGCCTAAAAACTTCTCGGAATACGACCGCTAGACTTTCCAGCAGAACACTCACTGTCTCTATTCGAGTGTTGGCTATTTTATCGTCTTGCGTTTCTCGCCTTCCGTAGCTGCCATGCAGCTGAGTTACTACATATGTCACCGCAAATATACTCAACTTATACGTACAATAATCAACATTGAGATTTACAACGAACGATGGATACTTTTATAACAATTTATATAAGACCCACATCAAAATTAAATATATAGTTACAAACCACGATCGGCATGAATTGATTGTTTCTTGCATGAATTGATAATTTGTATGCAATCGGGTCTACTACAGCATTGTTAATAAGGGTGTGCTGTATCAACTTTTCGCGTTGAGCCTTAGAACAAACACCGATATCGTCCAGTTTATAAAAAGAATATTATCCAATGCACTGCTAAGCATAGAATTCAAGGAAAAGGAGAATAAATTTTACACTTAATATATGAAACGATTATAAGACGTTTACTGCCGCCAACCGCAAGTCAGACTTATCTGGATATGGCGTCAGATAAGTCTGACTTGCGGTTAGCAGCAGTATATTACTTCATGTTCATACAGTCATCCATCGGCACCTTACGTAAACTGAGTTGAGGATAAGTCCTAAAGCTTACTTAAAAAACAAACTGTTGACATTCGTTTTGACCATGTATAGTATAACCTTCTAGCGAAGGCTAGTCGACTTCTGAACCCTACTTCATCTCTAGTCACTGCATTTATGCAGCATCTAACGTTTCCGACGACGGATTGCTTATCAAGTTTCTCAAATCAAACCGCTGAAGGCCCTACAGAACTGCCCTATGGATTGGTGATGACAAGCAAGGGTATCCGAAATTAATTTCAAGAATCACCTCACACTGGCACTGCGATGACTGAAATGAGATTTCTGAAATAAAGCATTAAAATAAAGCATTAAAAATGTAATCATATGATAAATGGAAAAATTATGAAGTTGGATACTCGAGTGGATTGTTGACGAAAAAATAACAAATTTTGGGTTGTCGTTGACGACGAAGAACATCAATGCATGCTTAGACGATGATTTCAGTTCAGTGTCTGGAAGCAGTTAATGTCAAACTTTTTATAGCATCCGCCATTATGGCGAACGTGGAAAGCTGGATAGAGGACGATTGTCGCTGCGGTTCGCTTTGTTATCGTCCCCAAACATGTTGGGTACCTAACTGTCAAAACGTTCTGATTTTTCCTTTGTTGACATTTAGTGCCCTATCCTTGCCAGCAAAAGATGTTTTGCCAGTGACGACAGCGACAGTCTTCCTCTATAGTTTATTACCTCTATTCAATTTTGTTATACATGTGATTTGACAATTCTAAAGTTTTTATGTTGAAAAAATTACATTTAGAGCTAGAAAAAAATACTTTCAGATCACTACACGGTAAAAAATCAACACGCTCAATTTAACTGTTCCATCTATTGAATGATCAACTTTAAAATCACTATTATTGAAAATGATATTCCTTTGATTTTGAAGTGGTGTCACACCTTTCACAAGTGTGTTGAATGCAGACAATTCCATAACATCAACACTGTTGATCAAAGTACTACTCACTGGATGTTGAAATGATTAGCACTTCGATCAGCACCAATAATGTCTCCATGCTATTGAATTGCTATGCTATTGAATTCACAGGTTCAAGGCTATTGATTTAAGAGTGGAGCGATATTGGTGTTGTTCTAAAAATAGATGACAGTTCTTTCATCTGTTCTGCTTATTTCAAGAGGTATTTCGAAGTGTGAGATGGAGTCGTGGTAAGACGGAGGACTTTCAAGCAAAGGTATGTTATTCAAATCTGAGCTGATGAAATTCTATTTTTTTATTTTGTTGTTTTAAATTCAAAACATTGTGCACGTCAAATGGAAGTGGTGGTCTTTGAATGCGACGAGCTCAGCTATTGATATTGATTTGATTCCAAAGTAGTGCATATTCAAATGCAGAACAGTTCGCATGGACGTGTATATTTTTACCGTGTAAAATACACTTTGGTATTGAACAGTTTTACCACAGACAAACAGACATAACACATTGAACATTCACTCATCAAATTCATCGTCGTTCAAACACTAACGACATCTGTTGATTTAAGTTAGTTGGGCAAATCACGAACCAGATGGCGGTAGTGAGCAAACGTCAAACTAGAGCAATTCCGATGTGCGCGCCACGAGTGATCGATTGGCCAACTAATGATTATTTGAATTGCTCAGTAAATCAGTGAACGATGGAAATTTTATGAGTGTTATGTCTGTTTGTCTGTGGTTTTACTTTTATTTTGATGAACAAAGCACTTTTCAAAAGCAAAGTCCAACATATTTCGTAAAACAATATTCTTTCTTTCTGTGTGGAGAACTCCCGGAGGAATTCCTGGAAGAACTTCCGGAGAAATTTCTAGAGGGACTTCCAGAAGAATTTCTGAAGGAAGTTTCGGAGGAATTCCTGGAGGAACTTCTGAAGGAATTCCTGGAGGAATTCTAGGGGGAAAATTCTGAAGGAACTTCCGGGTGGATTTCTGAAGGAGCTTCCGGAGGAATTTCTGGAGAAACTTCCGTAGAAATTTCTGAAGGAACTTCCGGAATAATTCCTGAAGGAATAGCTGGTGGGATTCCTGGATTAACTTCCGGATGAACTTCCTGGAGGAACTTCGGGAGGAACTTCGGGAGGGATTCCTGGAGGAACTTCCAGAGGAATTCCTGGAGGAACTTCCTGAGAAATTCTTGGAAGAAATTTCGTAGGAACTCTTGGAGGAATTTCTAGATGAACTTCTGGAAAAATATTATGAAGGAATGCCTGAAATATTGCTCTAATGCATTCTGGGAAGAATTCACAATGGAATGCATACAAGACTTCAAGGAGGAATACCTGAACGAATTATAAGAATTCTTTGAAGAATTTCCATATGATTTTTTGAAGAACTACTTAAAGAAAAAATTAATAGGGGAATTTTAGAACAAATTGCAATATAATACCCAGGTAACCGTAAGCATTAAAATAAGCCGTACGTGCGACTAAAATGCTTTCACAGAGTTAACAAACCTTATACTGGCTCTTTTATAGCCCTATATAGCCGAAAAGGCGAAATAAAGTGCTAGTGGTTACCTGGGTATTTCCGTTTAAAACAAATTATCCTTGGATTACTGAAAAAAGTCCTAAGGGAATTTAAATATAATGCAAATGTTGACAAATATCATAGGGAATAAAAAATTTCCGTAAAACGGCTTTCGATTCGCTTACTTCAGTCCACCCAAATATAGGTGAAGTGTACCTATAATCACCGAAAAGTGCACACTCTGAGAAAAATCTACACGCTTAAAATCAATAACACAGAGATGTGTTTGCATCACACAAAACGGACCTAATGTGCACTCAGAAATAAAATAAATCGCTAAAGGATTTGAAACTAAGCTTTTAAGTCATTTTTGACTTTTATACATTGCATAGTATAAAAAGTATACTATCCAACATTATTGTTTATACTAAGCCGGTATTACGCGAAAATATTTATGATAGCATTTTGTCACTTGTGAAATTTTATATTTTTTTCCATTTACTTGACTAGTCCAGTCGTGTTGAAATGTTCTTCCGGGCAGAACTTCCGATTTTTGCGAAAAATGGGACGTGAACAGTTGGTATTTGGGAGGCAAGGCATCTGAATTGACACTGCAGCCACTGGAATAAGGAGGAACTGCCATCTCCGGCATCATCCCAACAGGGCGAGAAACTGAGCGGCGGCAAAATTTAATTAAATACGTTTGGAAGCGCAAATCGGTTACATTATTCTGAGGTCGTATCAAGAGATATCGATGCCGGCGGAATTGTAAGTATGTAGTTTTCAAATTTTTGTTGATTAACGAAAACTCTGGCTCACGAAAACCGATTTATCCCTAAAATATCCCCGATAATATGATCCACAGGCACTACAACCGTATACTGAATAAAGAAATATTTTCAGACTGCCGGGCAAAACCGATTTGGAACACAAAATCGAAATGTATAACTTTCCGAGCCCGTTCCATCCACGGCTCCAGCCGATAAACTCCGCCAAGATAATGGATTTTCTGAACAGTCGATCAACCGAAAACGGATCGTACAACGTACAACTGTATCCGCTTATTACCTCAGAGAAGCGTAAAAGGTGGTAAAACTTTGCAGCGCTCGATGAACGACAAAAATACATGCGGTGGCAAGTTGACCGATTGTTAAATTACTTCATTAACCAGCTGATTCGGCCAAATGGCTTTTTGCTTCTGTTCCGGTTTGTTACTGCCTTGTCTGTACTACTTCGTCAATCGCTGCAACCCGAAGTTCCGTAGAAAGACAGCTCAGCACACGATCAAGAGACCAGACCAGTTAATCGAATAAAATATGGGCTCCGGATGGTTCCCCGAGCAATCACGCCCCATTTATCTCTTATATCTTATTGCATGGTTTTCATAAAAATAATAAATTCAATTCGTAAAAACTATACTTTCATTTGAGTTTTCATTTTTCCAATTAGAAAAAAAAACAACTAAAAACAAGAGGGCAAATCTAGAAGCTAAAAACAAATCGAAAGTATACAAAGCATTAATAAACCTCATTTATACTAACGAAAGATTTTCTTAAAGTTATACTATCCCAGTATTGTTGGTTCGAATACGAGTTTGGGGTCAACCAGGTGAATAGTCATTTAGCATGACTTTCAAACTATTTAGTATAAATATATTTCTGAGTGTGGAACATCCCCTAGATGAGCGACAGTTACACAGGCACAAAAAAGCCTCGTACGGTCGTGATAACGGTCCTTTTCAACATGTAAACGTTTGTACAGATTCCTTGTTTCATGAGGAACCAAATACTGTTGAAAATATTGAAATCCTAGCTTCAATAAAACCACACGAGCTATTTTTGTGGCTGTGTAACTATCGCTCATCTAGGGGATGTTCCGCATTAGGTCCGTTTTGTGTGATGCAAACACATCTCTGTGTTATTGATTTTAAGCGTGTATACTAAATAGATTAAAAGTCATTCTAACTGGCTATTCTCCTGGTTGACCCCGACTTCGTATAAGTGCCACATAAACGAGCTTAGTATAACTTTGATTTATACGAATCATAGTTTAACTTACTGAAAATCCTTCATAGCATATCGTACCTGCTTGTCCTCCGGTTGAAATATTTCAATTTTGTTTTGTTTTTAATTATGAACGAGGAAAAAACAATTGTAGAAATGATCCATTATTTATTTATTACAGAACTACAGAATTACAGAACTGAGATCAGAACTAATTACAATATTATCATAAATTTCAATGCGTTTTAGGTTACTGTTTGTAGAGCTGGTTTACGGTGCATGAGTGATGTGAAGATGAAAAAAGTCGGATTCGAGTCGAGAACACTGTTTCGTTGGCTGCAGATGAGGTTGAATAGCGTTGCACGAAAGCTTACATTTTCTCCTTCACCCGGTAGCAAATTACGCTACCAATGCATTAACTAACTTCGATTGAGGCTGCTGGACAGTGAATTCTTATTATCACACAGCTAGTGCTATCTTTTGAGTTGGCTGAATAGTGGACCCTGCTGTATTGGAAAATCGACTGATGTTGCCACATGAGGACTGGCCTACTAATCCTTGACATGGGTCAATCCAGTAGAAAGTTGGGTTTCGCTGGTTCAACGACGATTTTTATCAATGGGAGTCGCCTCAAGCTCCGAAGGGTAACAGCAGATGGTTGGGACTCCAATGAGGATCTGTTTATTTCTGCTACTTGACTGCAATCGAGTTGGAGAGACCAGAATATCTTTGATGGTGTTTCTCGTCACTTGCTTGCTTGTTTCTCACTGAGGTTTAGCATTTCTTTTGGCTAGAATAAAAAACAAGAACATAACAGTTCAATAATAAGATGGATATTAGAAGAATTCGATTTTTACTCACCTAATGCCCTTTTGGCTTGCCTGTTCAACCCCACTGTCATGAACCAGTACCAATAACTTTTTAGGTCCTCCATTTCAAATAATGGTGGCTTTTCTTACTGTAGAACATGAGAAGAGTCAGTTTCTTCAATCCCAATCCGATTCTAAAAATCTGCCGCATTTTAGCTAGGCAAACAGCCTTCATCTCCATAAAGTCGTCGGATAGGATCTTGTTCCCGAACTCGAAAAGATCTTCCAGCTGCATTTACTGTTACCTTTAATCGTCCAGGTACTGGAAAGAAGGAGGAACAGGAACAAAAGTTAGTGTGCATTTAGATCAAAACTGTTTATATCAAGTTGATGAACCGGCTGTAGAAAACACTTTGTCCTCAAAGACCATGATTTCCTGATCGATACATTTAAGAGCGCTCTGATTATCCACTACGGAATAAGTTATGCTGCAAAAAGAAAAATATTTGGAACGACTAACGACTTAATTATATACACTTACATCTGTCTGCAGCCTGATGGTTTTCAGTTTTCACATCTGTTTGATCACCATAATCATGCGGAAAATCGGTGCCATCTTTGCCAACAAAATGAATACAAGTAGATGATAAATTCACGCTATTATATCACAGTATACATTATTATCATTGATAGTATACTTTTTAATCTATGATTCGTATAACATTAAAGAATGTCGAAAATGCTTAATTTCAAATCTATTTCAGATTTGTTCTATTTCTGAGTGTACATACCTATTTATGGGTGAAGTGGCGGTTACCTATATATGGGTAGTTTACAAAGAAGGAATTTATAGGTGAATTTCACCCAAATTTGGGTGATTATTTTAGCTTTAATTTTGGAATTTCATTTCATTTGGTTCAGAATGTTTAAAATATAAATAATTGAATACATTTCAAATCAATTTAGCTTTATTATTGACATCATCGTTATTTACACAAACATGATGGAATATGGTGGCGAAGTTAATGTTCTTTCGAATTCTGATCACTTGAACACTGATAAATAACATATGATCAACAACATAATCCTGTTCCTGTTCCAGAACAACAACTGTCCAGCGAAGCAATGATATAACATATAATCAACCGACGTACTGGCGCTAACCCGTTTTGATTCAACCGTCCGGCTCCAACAACCGTTGAACCAGTAGTATGCATTCGGGATATTCTTAGTTGCCGCAAAGACCAAACAGGATTGCCGTTTCGTAGCAGACTTCATAGTGACTACCTATTTGATTGAGTGGAAATCTTTTCCCAAAATATACATCTGTAAAGTTACAATGATGTGATGTAGTTAAATAGAATAATAATCCTCTTATGAAAAAACTTACATGTTATTAGAACAGATACACTGGCTGTGGTTAGCTGAGCTCCTGTATTCCGTTGGATCAGGGTTCCGACTAAGAGAGAGCAAAAAAAGTCCGGATTCACATCTGGGTCGTAGTCGCCTGCTGCTGGAGTTCCTTAGGAGCACACTTAGGATGTGGGATAACACACTTTCTCCATTACCTAGAAGATGTACATATATGCAATAGAACAATCAATTAATAGTTTGGTAATCAACAAGGTTATATTTACTTACCATTATAAGTAATTAAGTTGATTTTGATTCTATTCCATGAGGATAGTTAACAATTTTTCGGAGCTTTCTATCGGAGAACTTCAACATAACAAAAACATAAACAATATTATTTTTTCACCCAAATTTGAGTACGTTCATTCACCCATATATTGGTAAAGTACCTTTTCTCATAATATGGGTAAAATTGACCAATTTTCTTGGTAAAGTTTACCTATAATATGAGTGAAACTTTACAATACCCAAATATAGGTGAAATGAGCACCCATAAATAGGTAAACTGAACTAAGCGTGTAGACCGGCACCGGGAATCGAACCCAGCCACCCTCAGCATGGTCTTGCTTTGTAGTCGAGCATCTTACCGCACGGCTAAGGAGGGCCTCCAGGGCCTTGTGTCAACGTCAACTAAAATTCATGAAGTAAAATCTAAGCAAAGCTCCAGGGTCGAAAAATAGGTACATATTGTCAGTTTCGCTGGTAACAAAACGCGCCGATCACTTTTTAAGCACCTTTAAAATCGTCGCCAATATCATTATTTTCAATCTGTGGTAGTTTCCCAGCTAACCATTAAGCACTGTAATAAGCCTTATTTAAACCGTAAAGCAGCTTTTCAGTGCTTATAAGCTGTATATGTGTTTTTCAAATGCTTATTGGCAGTATTAACTTCAGGCAGAAAAAGAAGCCGTATATCGGTATATAACGCTTTGATGGAAAGCTGATCAGCCCTGTGGATACAAGCCGAATAAGGGAACTGTCAAAACCAATTTAGAGCTATCATTTATGACGTTTGGGTGAAATCAATAACAATAATACCTAGAGTTTTACAACCTGTCTCTGTTACTCGCATTTGAAGCTGATATTCTTTGTAAAGCCAACCATGTATGCTTTGCAGTAATAATGATAACATTTGTATAGAAAACTAAATCATACTGCATAGAAAACACCGGATAAGTGTTTCATACTTCTGTTGATTTATTCTGTATACAGCTATAGCTTTATTTATTAGTCCAAAGGAACCTTTTATATAGGCGCCATGAACCCAACAAGTTTCATATTTACGGATTCAGCATGGTTTTGCATTTCTTTTTCATCTTTCCCCGCTCTTGGGATGAAGGCAGGTGGAAACCAACCGTTTTTATCACTTGCTAGCAACAGATCCACTCAATTTGGAGATGGATCAGATGGCAAACTCAGCGGCACTCAAACCAAATCCTTCTACCAAGTGTTCTAGCGTTCTAGCCCGGAGATAAATAACAAAAAAATCATCGAGTCTTCAATGGGAAGAATAAAGAAAGAACACATCAAGATGTAAATAAATATTTTTTCGTTTCATTTTTTTCTCGTTATTTCCAACTCGTCTAAATATTTTGACATTTTGTTGGCATAGGCGTGGAAAAATAGGTAGGGGCAAGCACTATATCAGCCAAATAATTCGCCAAAAGCGGCTTTTGAGCAGCACTTGAATATAATGTAGGGCTTATTAGCCCTGTTGACCAGGTTTTTAATGCAACTATAGAACCGAAATAAAGTCGATTTTAACTGCTTAATGGTTACTTGGGTCAAAGCCAAATTATGAAAATATGGGTTGTCATTATGACAAACAGTGTACCCAAGTAACCATTAAGCCGTTAAAAATGACTTTAATTCGGTTCTATAGCCGTATTTAGAACATGGTCAACAGTGCTATTAAACCCTAAACTACGCTGTAGTGCTGCTCAAAAGCCACTTTTGGCGAATTATTTGGCTGATATACTGCTTGCCCCTACCTATTTTTCCACGCCTATGACAAAAATGTCAAAATTTTTAGACGAGTTGGAATGGGACGAAAAAAAAATGAAACGAAAAATATTTATTTACAATTTTAATTCGTTCTTTCTTTTTTCTTCCCATTGGAGACTTGATATTTTTTGTTAATTATATTTTATTTCCGGATTTGAACCGCTTGCTGTGTTTGGTGGAAGGATATGGTATCGGTTGTTGAGTTTGCCATCTGATCTACCAAAGAATTGAGTAGATGTATGTCTGGGAAGGGTAAATAAACTGAAGGATTCTATTTGCCTCCACATCAAGGGCGAGGTAAAATGAAAACATGATGAATCTGTAACTAATTTACATGGAAACTTTCTCGTATTTATTAAGCATTCTTTAAGAGATAAATAATAAATTTCGCTTTAAACTAAATCTACAGCTTATTAAGCATTCATCAGGCATATTCCTTGCATAAGTTGCTGCAGTTCTCTCTCTATACAAATGATAATCATCGTTATCATAATTATTACCATTATTACTGAATGGCATACATCACAGGTTTAAAAACAATCTCTGTTTCAAATGCGAGTAAAAGAGACAGATGATGAAATTCTATGCGTTGTTGTTATTGATTGCACTCAAACGTCATAGACTGTAGCTCTAAATTAGAAAAGATAGTTCCCTTATTCGGCTTGTATCAACAGGGCTGATCAGCATTGCATCGAAGCGTTATATACCGATAGACGGCTTCTTTTACTGCTTGAAGTTTAAACTGCCAATAAGCACTTGAAAATCAATTATATAGCTTATAGGCACTGAAAAGTTATTATATGGTTTATATAAGGCTTATTAAAGTGCTTAATGGTTACCTGGGTACTGATAGCTTAAGAAAACGCTTCCAGCACTTGCCGCAGCGCAAAATGTTGAAGCTTGTATATGACTTTGCATTTGAAAACAATTTGGATTATGTTTGTCTGTCCACTAACAGTGTTTAAATAAGCATTATCACTAAAATAAAAGTGCAATACAAACAGGCGAAACACGATACATAAACACGCAGAAAAATCTCTTGTAAATTCAAAAAGATTTGACGTAAAGTCAAACAGAATTTCAATTTGTTTTGGCGGTAATAAGAATTTGTTATTGTTTCAACAATCTAGTATTATTATCTATCAAAAAGCTCATCTTATTGAAATAATAAGAGAATCTGCTTCGATTTTCAAGAGTCTTGGATGCACGTTAATAAAAATAATATTGTTGTTTTAAAGATATTTTTCTTATTGAATCAATCATTATATCAATGAAAAAAGGCATCAACAAAATATTGTTTCAACAAGCATTTTTATTGAAATCAAGACATTTTCTTTTTACATTAAAAATTATTGTTTTGTGATATGCCCTAATCCCAATCAACAAAAAGAGGAGCTTATTTTGTTCACGTCATCCTTTTGTGGTGACGAACATGAAATAAGGACCTTTTTTTGTTGATTAGAATAAGGACACATGGTATCATTTTCATGGTATCAAAACTTTTGTTATTTCACAGTAATGTAGTGAAATATTTAGATTTTTTGGCACAGAATACCGTATACATTGTGTACATTGAACATTCTTATAATCTATCATAATACTACACTAATATCAGTATACTCGAAGGAACTACACAAAACAAACATAATTTTGAACTTTATGCTATCACTAACGGGGTTGTTGCTGAAATGTTTGTATACGTATCCTCTAGTCCACAGAGGTTCCTCCTTGGCTTACCGTAAACAAGATAGTGTTCTCGCGCAGGAAGTAACTGATGATCTGCTGGCTCACTTTGTCCACAGTACGACGTTCTATCGAGCAATCAGAACCAATTTCCAGAACGAATAAGTGACGGATGTGTATTTTCCTATACATTTTGACTGAAATTCCCATACAAACTTCAAATCAATTGCGCCAGCTTATGCAACAAGCGATTAAGCTGAAATTTTGACAGATTGATTTTCTCACCTTAAAACACAATTCTGGGGGGTGCCCCGTGGAATTCGACAACATTTTTTTCTCCCCATACTAAGCTGGGCCAGTCTAGTGCCCCTCTTCCAGGCTTTTTCCTAATACGATTTGATTCGTATGCAACTTTTACCACACCGGATGTGCCCTGCCGAAGTCGAATACAAATGTGAACGACCAAGTTTCCTGATTCGTCGTACTGGCTTCGAGGGTGGAAATCGTCAATTGCTTGACCTTGTGAAACGGAGGTGGCGTACATGACGGTAACCTTCTCGATCTGGCCCTGTTGATAATAATAAGAATGATAACACCAAATCTGAAGAAAAATTTAAACGGCAATAGAAAACTCACTTACCTTTAATGTAAAGTGTAATATCCAACGAGAAACAAATAAATGAATTTCGGAAACTGCACAGAACGCGTTTGGAAATTAATATTCAATCCAGGTCTATTTAGATGACGTTTCTCATGAAAAAAAACGAGGGAGTGGTTTCTGTTTTTCTTCTGCATTCATGCGTTACTCGGGGGTTACGGGGTTGTTGTGTTTGCTTTCCGAGGGAGCGGACGGATGAATTTATAGTAAATTCAACTAAATTCTTATTGATTTGATAAAATATGCTTTTTGTTTTTACAATAGTTGCGACTAAAAACTGTCTTATTAAAACAAACATAATTTCATTTGAAATTTATGTCAGCTAATATTATGTAAACAATAATAATTAATATATTTTCAAATGAATTTCGATACTTAAATAGAACAATTGATATTTTTGTTTCAATAGATACAAATTTCTGTCCGTGAACTATATTACTTCTACTCGCGAAAGTAAAACAAATTGTTCATTCGATAAAACTTTTCTTAAAATCTATCTCAATACCTCACACGGTAACATTGGAATACTCATTTTAGGAGTACTTTTAAATCATATTTGAGAATATTGCCAATACGTCAAAAAATGCTTACTTTCAAATCATTGTTGGAGAGTATTTTTCACTCCTTTTAGGGTCTGTCTCAATTGGATAATTAAACTGAAATTAAACTTAAAAGTGACATTTCAATAATTATCAAATAACCCTGCTCGCAGAGCAAGATTACTTTTGACAGATATCGAATCATTTTCCATCGATGTCCTATTGGAATTGCTGGGTAGCACCAGCCATTCTTATAACGGGGTGATTTTTTAATTCTCGAACTGTCACTTTTAAGTTTAATTCTCCAAATGAGACAGACCCTTAGAGTATGCAAACAAAATTAAAAATGAGTAAAAAGTAGTATTTTGGAGAAAAGAAAATTTCATAACCAAACATTAAAAAATAGTTTTCTGCTGGTGACAGCGATTGTGAAAAATGAAAATTTAATAAGAAATCCACTAGTAAATGAAAATTAACGCAGGAAAGAACTATTTTGTTGAACTGGTAAGTATATATTATTAATTTGTTTCATGTTCTATAACAATAACAAAAATATATATTTAAAGGTCTTCAATATGATGTGGTCGAAATGTCGGATTGTTTGGTGCAAGTATCAGTCTCGACAAAGTTTATGGAAGCAGCGAATATTATGTGTAATATGTTTTTGCGCGACAATCATAAGCTTATCAGGAAATGGCCATATAGTCAATTTGGTGATCTGATGTATTTAACTGGAAATGCAGGTCAAACACGATCTGAGCAATCGCTCACGACATTGCCAAAAAGGTAAGTTGCTTTGAAATTCGGAGAATATGTCTAGGAATTAAATGCTTCAATGATATTTCTTTTTGCAGTTGATGTCGACCCCCGCATCTGAGTCGAATCCTTCCAGCGCATCAAGTTAGTAGAAACCGAATACAAGAGCAGTTTCGGTCGGAGATCGAAGCATTCAAGGAACGCATCCGGAAGCCAGCACATGGAAAGTAGCAAAAACCTAGGATGAGCAGAATGAGTACGAGCAGAAAGCCCGTTTGGTTCCGGGAAGTTTGGATCCGATGGAGGACTAAGAATCGCTTCCCGAAGTATTGCGAAAGTGTTTCGAAGCGCGCGATATATGAATGCTGCAGGCAGCGATGAGTAAACTGCTCGAGGAGGAGGCTCGCTATCACTTGAAACGTTGTATAGAACCCGGTATGTACGTTCCGGTTGTCGATAGGAGTATGTTCATGTTGGACACAGTCGTACGACAATCGTTTCATATGAATCATTTTATTATTGAATAAATATATGCATAAGAGCTCTCTTTTATTATTATTTGTTAAAAATAAAGAAATCGTTTTCTTTTTTAAAATCGAATAATTTATAATAAGGGGTAAAAAATTTGGGGTTGTATACAAGACACGACCGCTCTACGTAAACTACGTAAAACCAAATATAGTACACTGAACCAACTATTCCGCTCTATATAGAAGAGAAGGAACCATCCCACGACAATAATACCCAGCTTTAGCAGCATATCCACTCTATGAAGGAGTAGGGACTCCACTGTCTAGCGGTTGGGCCACCCCAATCATACAACCCAGTTCAATAATAGATACCCTAAATAATACCACAAAAAGATAATACCCTAAAAGTAGGCAATTACCAAGAATTAGAACGCGCTGTATAGGGAATGCATGATGAATAAAAGAACTAAAATTTTCAATAATTTAACGTTGATAATCAATAGTTTCAATACTACTGGAAAATTGGTGGAAAGTTTACGAATCGATTAATATATAAATCATTAAAATCCATTGAAAGATAAAGGACCTATTAATGTTACAAATCTTACATGATTTCGTGACGGTCTCAAGTTTTGAAATTCTCATTTGACACCCTGTATCAGAGTCTTCCCCTTAGACGTAGTTTACGTCAAAAGTATACATTTTCATCTTTGTTGTTGGGAGTAAAAAAGACGCATTTTAACGTTGAGACAAGGAGTAAAAAGTATGCTTCGTTTGACGTATAGGCTATATACTAGGGTGGTTCAAAAAATCGATTTTGCTCCACAGTGCTCATCTAATTCTTTACCATGTTCTGAGTGTCCTCTGAAAATTTGAGCTCATTTGGATTAAAACTGATTTAGCACAAGCCGTTTCAAGTTTGCATGCAAATTAGTATGGGGAAATTTATTTTTTCATTATACTGTTAATGACGCTTCCCCATCAAGCGCAGGTAAAAAGAAAACCTACATAGCTAAAAGGAATACTCAACAGCTTTCACTCAGTGAAAACCGCATCTCAATTAATCGTTCCAATAATTAGTAATCGAATTTAATCTATACCGTGGTTCTCTGGAGCTAATTGCATAACTCATCAACAGGCAACATTGCTGCTCGTGGCGCGAAAGATAGCACACACAAATTCAGGCTACTATGTTGCACTGCACATTTCAGTGATGCCCTCAAAGAAGTTTAACGATCATGACTAAAGATTCGCAACCTGTCTTAAAATCGATTACCGTCAACTGGGGGGAAGATGATCATTGAGGTGAAGATGATCATTTGATGTGTCAGTCAAAAGTGCCATTTTTTTTATGAAACGGTAGTTAACAGTATTCTCCATTCAAGTAATGTTACCGCTAGGTAGAAATCCGAGTTTTTCGATTATAATCATGAAAATGTATTTTGTGGAAGAAAGAGAGAAATAGTCATAAATTACGCTATTTTCGTTTCAAATATTGACTTCGTAGACTTCTTTACGTAGTAAATTCAACATTCATACAAATAACCTAGTGTATTTTGACTACTAGGTCATAATGATTTTAGTAGAGCTGTCTTGATCAACTTCACCCCAAACCAGATTACTCAAAAAATGTGTGATAATTTAATTTATTTTAATAAATGCGAACGCATTTCAGAAAACTAAAGTTGTTGATTATTGCAACGTATAGCAGTACATGTTTTGAAAATATTTGTTTCGATTTAAAATGTAACCACACATTGTTATTGCATGTTTTGTCTTAAAAATGATCATCTTCCCCCCAGTTGACGGTACTAATTATTGGGGCGATTAATCAACATGCGGTTTTCGTTGGGTGAAAGCTGTTGAGTATCCCTTTTAGCTATGTAGGTTTTCTTTTAACCTGCGCTTAATGGGGAAACGTCATTAACAGAATAATGAAAAAATAAATTTCCCCATACTAATTTGCATGCAAACTTGAAACGGCTTGTGCTAAATCAGTTTTAATCCAAATGAGCTCAAATTTTCAGAGGACACTCAGAACATGGTAAAGAAACAGATGAGCACTGTGGAGCAAAATCGATTTTTTGAACCACCCTACTATATACTCATAAATGAGTAAACGAAATATACTCCTTTTATGCGTAGTTCCACTTTTCCAGGATTATGCGTACTTTATAGTCCTAAAAGAGTACATTCTGGTTACCGTGCACAACCTCGTCTCAATCTGCAACAATAACAACGTTCATTTCTCGGGTACTTATTCAAAAGGACGTATGTGATTTTGTAAACAAAGATTCAAACGTCGATTTGTCCAATCTGATGACACTCCCACGCAAACCAACACCACCAACAGGTAGCCGAAGGCTTCCCCTGCCTTCCTGTGGTGATAGTTTGCGTGGGAGTGCCATCAGATTGGACAAATCGACGTTTGAATCTTTGTTTACAAAATCACATACGTCCTTTTGAATAAGTACCCGAGATTTGGCTCACGTTTTGACAGTTCTCAATGCTCGATTAGCTTACAATGGCTGCTTTCGCATATCTCTCATTAAAGGATCCCTAGTACATACACTCAAAATAATCAACTGATAAATTTTAAGTGCGAAACTCGCATAGAATTTATTTTAGACACCGGTTGCCAGTTTTAAGTGCACCTTATAGGAAATATGTGCAACCATAATGAATAGCATTTCTCTCTTGGAATAATTTTAAGTGCATTGGCTTTTGAAATTGAACTATAGTTTGCCGCACATAAAATTTATTACGAAGGCAAACAACGAACCACGCCACTGCCATCAACAAAACGAAAGAAACTGCGCAGAGTGTAATCTGCTCAACTTGTATTGTTCGCGATTCATTTAAGAATCGATTGTAGCTAAAGCAGTTGTGCGGTAAGTAGAAAGCTCATGATTACAGTTCTACAAAATTAAAAATCGGTAATTATTTTCTTTTAGAAATTGGACCAAACCTTCGAATAGAACATCCGTTCTGACTCAAGCGGTAATGTCGATCATCAGCCATGCAGGGGATAATAAAAGAGCTGAAAAAAAGAGTGTATAGTAGCAGCATTAAATCAAATGTGTAGTTCTTAATAAGAACTAAATTTATTTCCTGATGAAATGGAAAGTGACGTAGCGGTGGATATCATCAAAAAATAAATCGTCTGCAGTAATTTCAAACCTCGAACAACACAGTTTCATCGTTTTATCGATATTTCTCAAAATAACACGACCTCATCGCAATAGTACGGCTATAATAAATCATGTTTTACAAACGCATACGTTGATTATTTCATATTTATCACAATAATAAACTACAACCAGTATTTATGATTAATATAAAATGTGTTCAAATCTAATGAATATAAGCGAATTAGTTTAATCATGAATAATAAGTGCAGCTCTAATAGAAAATCCAATACATTTGCACATAAAACTTATGATGATTGAATCGGAATATTTCCATTAGCGCCGCACATATTTTGCAAATGCAAAGTACACTGGTCAAAATATAAGTGCGGGGCACATATATATAAAATGCATTTTGTTCTGAGTGTACCATTTCGACTAAAGAATGGGTCACTGACGGCTGTCTAATACCGTTATCTGTATATTTTGAACAATGGATGCATGCTTCTATTGGTCAATTGATTATATTTCATCAAACCAATAACGATGTTCAATTCCAAACATGAGCGAAGTTAGGAACACTTTTGCGCGAAATTAGGAAGTACCATTTTTTCTTGCGCGAAATAAAGAGCATACAACGGTCTCAGATTCATACCCCAATTTTTTTTTAAATAGCGGCAAAATTTGCAAGTAACATTTTTTTGAGAACCTAGAATCCTTCTACTACGTGATGCAGTAGCAAATGTTTCCAAATGGCCATTACATGTTTTTTAATGAACGTTTTAACTTTGTCAGTTTTTAAGTGGGTGAAATTAGGGTACTTCACGGTAATTCCAACGGAAAGTATCAACACTTTTTTCATTCAACACGCTTCACCTCATGCAATACGTAGAATACGCACAATATTCCTACCGGTAGTCTATCAGCAGGTATTCCCGGTAGACTATTGTGCTTTGAAATTTTTCGGAAAACAATTCTTACAAAACCTTTCTATTTTGAAAATTTTAAAAGAAAAAGTTCAGATTATTAAATATAAAGAATAGCACGTAACAAGCATGATTGTATTGAAAGAAACTTTATTGGATCAGACTCAAATTTCAGAATGATATAAAAACGAAGAACCGCTTAGATCTTATTGAAAGCAGCAATGTCAACCGACTGGACAAAGTCCTCGAAGTCCTGAATCTTCTCCTGCAGCTCGTCAACAGAAACCTTGTCATCCTCGATAACACAGCAGATCTGCAGTTTTTTGATACCGTAACCGACCGGGACCAGCTTGGCAGCACCCCAAAGCAGTCCGTCCATCTCGATGCTGCGAACACTGGTCTCCATTTCCTTCATATCGGTCTCATCATCCCACGGCTTGACATCCAGAATGATGGAACTCTTGGCAATCAGGGCGGGTTTCTTCGATTTCTTGGCGTTGTAGGCGGCCAGACGCTCCTCCTTCAGCTTGGCGGCTTCCGCGCTCTCTTCCTCATCTTCCGATCCGAACAGATCGACATCATCGTCATCATCATCGGCAGCCGGTTTGGCAGGGGCAGCAACGGTAGGTTTACCGCCGGCCAGCTGTGGCAAAGCCTGTCCTCCCCAGGCAGCACGTTCCTGGCTGCTGAAGGAAGCGATGTGACGGTACCAGCGCTGAACATGGACATTATCTCCGGCCGGTGCTTTGCCCAGGGCATCGAACACCGACAAGTCGGCCTTCGATGGGACGTAGCTGTGAATGCAATGAAAAATAGAATCCAAATGTAAGATAGGTTATTTTGCACTTTATAGGAAGAATATGGAATGAAGAACCGGAGCGGTAAACAAACATAATTCTTCTAATCTTTTCTGCGAATTCCGATGAAATCCATCGTTTACGTGTCAATGAACCTAACCTCAAATTCTGTTCCCCTTTACGAAACAAATTTTCGACTTACCCCTCGACGTAGCTGTGATCGGCCAGGAAGTTGTTCAGCTCCTGCAGTCCCTTGGGGGTCTTGACGTCTCCGAAAGCCATTTCAGGGAGTTTTACGTGAATATTTTACAGGAAAATACCGATCCGAGCTAAAGCACGATGTTCAGTCAGCGCTAGCAAAATCACGAAGAGAAACGAAGCTGCAAATTATTTGACAGTTTTTGACCGACCAACACACCGTCAACATCAGCAACCTATTTTTCACCCACCGCAATAAATCATTCAACTATCTTGCGCGCCATCTATGCGTTCGTCTATTAAACAGTCAAAGTGATGCCAGTATTCACGGCAAGATTCACGGTTCTAAAGTACTTTTCATTCAAATCAGAAGTAATAGCGTGAGAACCCAAAATTTATTTATTTTTCCTGCGATTAAGTAAAATTTCCTTAACATTGTACGTTACAACAAAATCACAATTTTGATAATTATATTTACATGTTATTAAAGATATGTCGATGTGCGTTGTCAATACAACACCAATACAACATATTATTCGAACTGAATCGTATTTATTTAATTTCGTTTGTTTGATTTATTATTTTCCAAAGATTAGTGTGTCAATAATAACACTAAATTAATGATTTCGTGTGTGTTATTCTACGTGAAGTTAAACGATTTACAATGATATGGAAATGCTAATATCATCTTCCAAACTTGGACGTACATGTTCATGATAGAATTAGAGGCGAAAGCATAGAATTGATAGTTCCGTTAGGATACGGCAGGCATGAAGAATGTTTTTATAGAAGTCGATTTGAAAGCGAGCGGAGGGCAATATTTGTGATTCGCGAAGTCGAAGGTACGGTGCTGCCATCTACGATTGTTTCGAGTTTGAGTGAAGAAGATGTAAACAAAACGAATGTTTTTGTATCATTATAAAAGTGCATTATTTGTAGGTTTTAGACTGTTTCTATTTATTTTAAAATGTATGTATGAGAATAAGAATAATTTCAAGAGTCATTTTCACAATTCTCCGGAGAAATTATTTGCTTAATCAGGGTAGAAAAACGAGTGAAACTCAGTGTGTTTCAGAATAGTGCTCACAAAAGGTAATTGAAATCCTAAATTTGTTATTGAAAAAATGAATATTGAATCGTTTGAGAATACAACACACGCAGTATCAATACTCATTTGTCGGCAACACAAAAAATCTTTTTATGTTTTTCGCCAGAAGTTCGAAAAAATGGACCACAAAAATTGCTCGAAAATGCATCGCAGTGAACATTCGCGAAGTCGAAGCAAAATTCTTCACACAAACAATGACAGTTCTTTATGGGTTTTTACAGTAGAGCAACAGAGAGGAGGGGATGGCGGCCATGTTTCACTCAAACTCTGACAGATAGCAATGGGATTTCCCATAGGAGGGAAGAGCAGAATTTGCTTCGACTTCGCGAATAGCAGTGAAGATAATGGTGTCAAGTCTGAGGAAAAATCAGCATCTCGAATGATATGTTTTGTTCCCAGTTGTAAACAACGATATAAGCGAGGAATATCGTTCCACAGTTTTCCACCACAAAGCGATAAAATACGATACCGGATCTGGACTCAGCGACTCCGGCTGAATATAGAGCCACTGAAGACATCCCGTATATGCAGCCTCCATTTCAGTATCGGAAATTTCATTACTCCAGGTAAGTTCACAACATCATAACTGTAAACATTATATCAGCTTATTTTTCGTATTCCCAGCCTCGGATCGTATGACTGATCGATTAATCTTAAAGCGATCAGCTGTTCCCGATACCAATTTACCAGAAGCTCCTGTTTCGTCAACCAAAAAGAAGCTGAAGGAAGGGAGGGCTATGCGTGCTGCTAACCGATCTGAAAACAAGCTCGTATTAGAAAAGGCAAATATGATCCCAGATGTTGACACCGATGGAGGAAACAATGAGCAACCGATGGAAATTTACCATCCTCCCCCGATCGACTGTGCAGTTCAAGTTAACACAATCGAATTGGATAACCTCAAAAGGAAACGTACTTCTGCGGTCATTTTTGGGAACGATGACGATTTATTGGCGTGGACAGGACTAAAATCATCGGCAATGCTGAAGGCTATTGTGAAATCAGTGACACTTTTGGAACAATACCGTAGTAGGCCCCATTCGTCTGTTACATTGGAAGAAGAAGTCTTGATTGTTTTTATCAAGTTAAAACTAATATTTCCTTCCGGTGTATCTCCGTACTTTTTCGGCTACATAAGCATACAGTTTCTAATTGTTTCCAAAGAATTCTACCGTTTCTAACCGCTGCCCTAAAGTGTGCTATATACTGGCCTACAGAAGAACTGGTAAAGAAAAATATTCCCCATTACTTTAGGCCTGATTTTGAAGATGTTATCGTAGTATTAGACTGTACTGAAATCCCCATCATGAAACCAAAATGTCTGCATTGCAGAATCAACACATATTCACATTACAAATCACGTGAAACAGCCAAGTACCTGGTAGGAGTAACGCCCGCCGGAAGCATCTCTTTTATAAGTTCTGCGTATGGGGGCAAAATCTCCGACAAACAAATTGTTTTGGAAGAAAAAGTACTTGATCGCGTTAAGCCTGGACAAGCAGTTATGACTGATAAAGGTTTTATGATTGGGGAGGAATGTAAAACACGAGGAGTCAAGCTAGTTAGACCGCCTTTTCTGAATGCTCCCCAAAAACAATTAAGCAGATTGGAAGCCACACAAAATATTTCAATAGCGGCCGCAAGAGTGCACGTTGAACGCGCCATACAAAGAATAAGAATCTTTTCTTTCTTTAATTGTAAAGTGGATACTCGATTTCTACCCGTGTTAGACGATCTAATGATCATTGCCTGTGCAGTAGTCAATTTGTCAAATCCGATACTCGCATACAAGAGATTCTAAAATAATTTTATTCAAACTGTCAATTTAGTTTTTAAGCAGGTACAGATGTTTCATATACACATTAAAATAAACCTCTTTTAAGTTGTCCAACAAACGAATCACATATTCCTCGTCAAAATTCACTGTGATGATTTGACACTTATTATCAGCTTCCGAAAAGATCACAAGATCTGCTGTAATGCAGTTAAGAATGTACATATTCATTTGCAGTTGCTCAAAATCCTTATGACTTCTACGGAGCAGTGTACACTTTTTCATCAAGTGTGGTAAACTTTTTACAACTGTAGTTATAAAATAACTGTAGTTTTACCTGCCAACGGACACTTCATGTCCACAATCTTTTTTTCGTCAAAGACTACACCGTCTGGGGAGCATCCAATCCACGGTATATTTGATGATATTTACAAACCGCATTGATGAACTTTCGCGACGGTATCATTCTCATAAGTCATCATTGCATTTCTCTCGCACCTTCGGCCGTGTTCAATTGCAGTATTTGAAAATTCTCCTGGTAGAATAAGTTTGGTTACTTTTCGCTTCCAATTTTTTGGCTTACAAGAATCTGTTGCATAGAAAGTATACAAATGGTAGGCGTTAGACGCGGTTATCCGCATGCTTCGTTCTTCTTTCCAATCATCGGAATTCTGCTGAAGAGTTTGTATACATATTTCTATGCTCTCTCGGGAAGAAACGCAAACTTTAAGCTCATAGTATGTACACAAATGTGCTTCGAGTGGTCCAGTAAAATATTTGTAATTCAGTCCATCATCCGTTTTAAAAAGTTCACTCAAATATGATTTGATAACTACCGAGGATAAATCACCATCATGGGATATTTTTTTTTTTTTCCTTGTCGGGTATATTTTATTACTGCGACCATTTTTTTGATCTATTGTAATATATTCCCCTTTTTTTTCTTGCTATGTCATTATGGCGTATCGCTATTGGAAGTGATCGTCATTGTTTGACTAACAGCTTCTCCCCAACACGGCTCAGCTTTTCGAATGAAATGCACCACCGAATTGGGATTTGTTCTACCAAGCTCAAGTGGTTCTATAAACCGCTTGGTGAAGAACTTTCGTCTTGTTCGAAAAATTGCCGGCTTAACAGATGCTCCGAATATTCTGGGATATAAGTGGGATATAAGTGAGCACAAAGACATTGATGATAGTTTTCGGTCGCATATTTCTTGCAACAAAAAATCGTCAACTATCTCCTTCTGTTGTTGGTTTTCGTTTTCCATCGTACTATGAACTGATGTTCTCCCAAGTATCTCATAATAGAGAGAACTTTCGGGAAAAGCTGTAAAATAAGAATTTACTATTAGTTAAAGTGATAACTATGAAATATGTACGAGGTTTATGCAAAATCGAATTTAAAAAATTACCTTCGGTCAAAAAACATAATATCCTTGCCGCTTCCGTTTCGTTGGTCATTACACTCTGATGTTGTTTGGCGTTTAAGTTTGAATCTTCAAAAACAGAATCGTTAAGTACACTGTTGTCCAAATATTTTTCCGAAGAATCACCACCAAACCATCTCCTACAATAGCATAGGTCTCTTATACGTGTTGTCTTATACATATCCGAGGCTGTTTTCGCTGCAATTTTCCCCCATTTTTGCTTCACGTCGGTCACAGTTAGCAGTGCAACCGTTGGGGTCCTATAACAAAGTTTGCGTTGAAATTAAACAAATTTCGTATGAAGATTGTAGTGTATACGTACTTGAGCAAATAATACAGAACTGCCATGACGTGTTTGCACTTCCCCATTCCAGCCTTGCAGGAACATTGAAATGACCATTCTGGAAAAGAGCACCTCGTCCTTATTCTGATGGTATGTGGCTCTGAACTTGGTGAAGAAGATTGCAGACATGTAGAGAAAATTCTGACGCCGTCCTGGTGGATCTCTTCAACTCCAACTATAAGCAAGTGTCCAGCTTTATAAACTCGTTCACCCTCGACGACTAAACGGCTTCCACCAGCAGCATAATCAAAAACGTTAGTCAAATCGACCGTAACACAGCATGTTTCAACTGTTTCTGCTAGTGAATCCTGTAGTAAAAGTAGGGTTGAAAAATCATTTGCAAGCACGGTAAAACGGATATAGCGCCCAGAAAAAAAACTATCACATACAGAATACGAAATATTGAACTGTTTCCAATTGAAACAACTAACAAAAATTTGAATTTTCATTAAACATTTTTAGAACTAAAAGTTGTTTACTTTTCGACCAGAAAAAAAAATGCCTTTTTTTATTTGGAAAAAAATCATCATAATTATCCATGAACAAGCTAATTTCAGACTCATTCAAAATTTTAAACTTATTTGTTCAATTTGTACTTACCATGACCGAAATTAAACTGAAAATCACTTAAAACTATGCAATTTGAAAAGTATAAAATTTTCCGTTTCAATGTTTATATTCGCGTCACTCACACAAGCTGTCAAATTTTGCTTCGACCTCGCGAATGGCACATATCACACGACCTTCCTTCTGCCAAGCTCCCGTATGAAGGGGGAGGGAAGAATATCAGTGTGGAAGCTGATACACTCACAAAAAACTCCGCATTATATTCATGAGTTCACACATGGATTTTTGCAATGGGGGTAGCGAAATGGATTCCATATTTTCGACAATATTTTTTGGAATATATCATGCGCCCACATGCATTGGATGAGTGTTCACACATACTATCCATGTGGGTCATAGTATCCATGTGTGAATTTGTATGCAATTAAGTATGTGCCGACGCATGATATGCATATTTCAAAATACATGGATTTTTGCCATAAAGTATGTGTCGATTTTCCTGAGTGTATATCTCCACTGGCAAACTGGTTTGACTTTTTGGCTCATATGCCATCGCGTGCGGAAGGATTTGCTATCGACGAGTACTTCGGAGACAATAGATGAGAATGAACGATCCGCTGCAGTCTCCTCAGTCAAGTTCACCGTACCAGCAGTGGTGGAAATACTCGCTTCACGAGTAAGAAAAGAGTGTAATTGGGCCTACCAAAAATGCCACACTCGCGCGAACCTACTGCCTGCATTTTTCTGGAGCTTGCTTTGTTCACGAGTACGGGCAGAGCAAAACCAAAAAGCAGGGCAGTATTTTGTTCGGGAGTAAAAATCACGGTCGCGAGTATTTGTGGTTACTTCGAATACGATGAATAAATTTTACTTGACATAAACACAATAACAATAAACAATAGAGGTAATAAACTATAGAGGACTATTGTCGCTGCGGTTCCCATTGTTATCGTCCCCAAACATGTTGGGTACCTATCTGTCAAAACGTTCTGATTTTTCCTTTGTTGACATTTAGTGCCCTATCCTCGCCAGCAAAAGATGTTTCGCCAGTGACGACAGCGACAATCTTCCTCTATAGTTTATTACCTCTATTCAATAAACAGTTGTGTTCTTGCACGAACATCAGTGAGAAACATGCTCCGATGTTGTTTTATGACTTATGCAACGTACACACCAGTCAAGCAGTTTGACGAACATTGACTCCGCCCCCAAGAAAACGCTTCGGTTGCTGCTTTGTTTGAACGTGTGTGAAGTTGTTCGAACAACCATTTGACAGTTGGCGGCTCGGTTGGAAAAAATTAAAACGGTTTGATTTTGGTTTGAGTTGTCGGGGGTGGAGTCAAGGTTAGCCGAACATGTTTGAGCATTTGTAGTGAAGTTGCACAAACCCCCATATATTTTTTGATGGTTGGTGCTCAAATTGGCGCTTCGGTCGTTCGTGTGTGATATTGTTGGTCGAATAAATTGATTATTCGTGCCGCTGTTGGTAAATGGCAAATGGCAAATCAACCCGAATGACTCGCGAAGCTTCACGAACATTTTTCGGGGTTTGTTTTTTTGTTTTCTCTGCGAGTAGTAGGTAGGCAAGAAAAAGGCAAAACAAATGTTCGTGAGTCTTTTGCAGTGCCTACTTCTCGTTTTGTGAGTAAGGTTCGCAGATTTCCACCACTGCGTACCAGGAACAATATAACGTTAAGTTCAAATTTACTGCAACTGTGATCGTGAAGAAATTCAAAATCAAAAATCTTTCGATCATTATGAAGACAATTCAGTGGCAGCAGATGCGGTTAATGATATATTGAGGAAGATTTGGGATTATTCTTTGAAGTTTTTGCATCGTGCGGTAATGTTTCTTGGGTTGAATGTAAACACCGATGAAGTTTCTTAGGACAAAGAGCCACAGAGAACAGACATGGAGGCTCGAACAAAATTTCATACAAAACATGTGTAAACAAACACACCGAACCGCAACGCCATCGACGTCGACATTGCAACTCACAATCTCATTTTGACAACACGATGGCGCTGATATGCTCTTGCATGCATAACGACACTAGCGCACAGTGGCATTTTTTGATGACGCTAGCGCTGATTATGCAGGGGATAACGGCGACATTCCAAAGTTATTTCAAAATGAACAGTAAAAAGTTATCACAACATGGCGAGTGCAGCTTCAACGTCTGTTCT
Organism: Armigeres subalbatus; assembly: GCF_024139115.2. Classification (NCBI taxonomy): domain Eukaryota; kingdom Metazoa; phylum Arthropoda; class Insecta; order Diptera; family Culicidae; genus Armigeres; species Armigeres subalbatus. The sequence goes on along the minus strand of NC_085141.1, from coordinate 366,999,698 downwards.
CTGTGATAGAGCTCCCGGCCTAAGAAAACAGAGATAATTTTATGATTTTTCAAAACAAATCTAGCAAACGAAGCACAGCACCTACGAAAGTTGATGCAAAACTTTTGCAGAGCAGGCAATCCCAGGAAATTCTGTTAATCCTTTACAAATACTAGGACCGCGTAGCCACTTTGGCCAAATGGCATAAAGTTGAGAGCAAGATTTTGAGTCCGCTTGACAAAGACCGAGCGGGTGCTGAATCTGAATCGAACATCTCCATAAACAAGTTGAAGGAAGAATTGAAGTCAAGGCACTGCAAATATCTATGCGGCGATGACGTTTTTTGTAGTTGTTGGGCTAGCTGGATAAGTACTCAACCACATCTTATATGCCTGTTCAGTTCAGTGCCAGTTCACAGCGATACTTTGTTGGAACGTGCCCGATTAGATTTGAGTGTAGCGTCAAATATCATCAACGCATATTCAAGAATTTTACACGATCTTAGGCATGACCACAGACAATTGATGAACGTGGCAGCAGTGATGGAAACAAGAAGTTCGTTGCTGGAAGAGAAGCAGAAGGAGTACGGCGATATACTCAGTGCAATGGGTAGATCTGTTGCTGTATCGGAAAAAGATATTCCGCAGAGTTGGCACAGGCAGTATCGGATTGTCTAGATGTCGATCATGATTGAAAGCGAATTTGAAATATTATAATTTAAATGTTTTCTTAAATTAGCTATGAATTGTATTTAATAATAAATAAGCCAGAATACTGTAGTTCAATCAAAACTGTTTTTTGAATAATTATTAGGCGAGGCCTAGCCCTCGTATGTAGAAGACATCATACTTTGACGACGAGGTGTTTAAGGAAGCGCTCCGCCGCGAGCATAATACTCTCGATCTGAGCGGTGAGCAGCTGATAACAGTACTCTCGCGTGCATGCGATGCCACCATGCCTAGGAGAGTCTACCCTATAGGAATGGGAGGCCACCGGCTTACTGGTGGACTCAAGCAAATAGCGAACCTGCGCCGCGCCTGCCTACGGGCACGGAGGCGGATGCAGCGAGCACGCACAAAAGATGAGCGTGTTGAACGACGGGTGGCGTTCGTGGCTGCTAGAGCCGCTCTAAAGACTGAGATTAGATCAAGCAAAAAAGCCTGCTTCGAAGGCCTGTGTCAAAGCGCCAACGCGAATCCATGGGGTGACGCCTATAGGGCCGTAATGGCCAAGACACGTGGGGCGATGGCCCCTACAGAGCGGTCTCCAGAGATGAGACCCAAGTCCCTGGCCTCACTTTGTGGAGCTGCCAGGGGCCAGGGTGGCCGACGAGGGAAGAGTAACTGTGGCAGAAATTGCGGGGATTGCACAGTTCCTTAGTGTAGGTAAGGCGCCAGGACCGGATGGTATTCCGAACCTGGCCATCAAAGCGGCCATTGCTGAGGCTCCCGAGATGTTCAGATCCGTCATGCAGAGATGCCTGGACGAGAGAGTCTTCCCTGAAGCATGGAAAAGACAGAGCTTGGTCCTATTGCCAAAGGCGGGAAAACCACCGGGGAATCCGTCGGCATATAGAACAATATGCCTGCTCGATACGGCGGGGAAGGTGCTCGAGAAAATCTTCCTCAACAGGTTGCAGATACGCACAGAGGATGCGGATGGTCTATCGTGTAACCAGTTTGGCTTCCGAAAGGGTAAGCCGACCATAGACGCTATCTTGTCAGTTACCAAATCCGCGGAGGGAGATAGCTATCCAGCGTAAGAGGAGGGGAGTTCGTGGTAATCGTCGGCTTCGCTGACGATATTACGCTGGAGGTCTACGGCGAATCGATCGAAGAGGTGGAGTTGACTGCAGCCCACTCGATCGCAATTGTGGAGGAGTGGATGAGTTCCAGGAAGTTAGAACTGGCTCACCACATGACTGAGGTGGTTGTTGTTATCAACCGAATGTCGGAGCAACAAGCAGTGATAAAGGTAGGCAACTGCGCGGTCACCTCTGAACGCTCCATCAAACTCTTGGGGGTAATGATCGACGATAAGCTCACCTTTGGTAGCCACGTCAATTACGCCTGCAAGCGTGCCTCCACAGCTATAGTGGCATTGTCCCGGATGATGTCCAATAGCTCTGCGGTTTATGCCAGCAAGCGCAAGCTTCTGGCTAGTGTCGCTCTGTCCATACTGAGGTATGGGGGGCCAGCTTGGGGTACGGCCCTGCGTATTAACTGCTACAGAACGAAGTTAGAAAGTACGTATAGGCTCATGTGCCTAAGAGTTGCGAGCGCGTACCGTACCGTGTTACACGATGCACTTTGCGTCATCACCCGTATGATGCCTATTGACATCATTATCGGTGAAGACATAGAGTGCTTCGAAATGCGCGGCACGAGAGGCATCTGTAGGTTGCAATGGTCAAATGGCAGCGTGCGTGGGACAGTTCCACTAAGGGTAGATGGACACATAGGTTGATACCAAATTAAATTTCCAGAGGAATTTTTAATTAATTTTCTCAAGAATTCCTGGCTGAAAATATGAAGATATTCCTAAGAGGAATTGTAGAGAATAAGGCTTGATCAATAAATTCAACATTATTCAAATTGATACATCATTTCGTTCAACAATAAAAAAAATGTAAATCCGCCACTCTATGATATTTTCGGTGTTTGCATCACAATTTCAACTAACTGCATCATGGTAGGCGTGGTTGAGTATAACAAACAACACATTGCCGTTGCCAACGCCAAACTGTATAGTTTAGGCAAGTGGTCATTCTTACAACGGATGGCATGACGAACGCATCAAATTGGAAGAACAGAGGAGCAAGACTTATAAAGAAACTCCAAACCACTTTGCAGAACGTAATGAATGAGTTTGAGTTTTATTTCATAAAATTTCGTGAACCCTGCTAGCTCAATATTTTAGAAATTGAAATTATGCACAGATCTACAGTATTAAATATTTCCAGAAAGTGTGATATGAAAGGCAAAACAAAATGTTTTCTAACTACGTCATATTTGAATCAAATTATGTTAAAATTCTATTGAACATTGAAAATGTTTGAATTAGACTCGACTTGATTTGATTTTTTTTTCAAGATTGGAATTGAATTGTAATTAATTTGATTATATTTGAAGTAGGGTTGAAGTACAATTTTATTCTATTTAAGATTAATTAAGTTTCACATTGAGCAAAAGTGTAGGTTTGCAGTATCAAAGATGGCGAGTTCGATTCTATGACCGACCTAAAAAGCTTTCGGGTGGGAATTTGTTTTGATTTCCTGGACATAGTATATTCATGGTGTTTGGCACACTAAATGCATATTCAAACAATGGCAGGCATAAAACAGCTATCAAATATTAACTGTGGATATGCATATAGAACAGTTAGTTGAAAACCAGCCCAACGAATAGAGCCATTAAACAGAAAATCAGATTGTATTAAACTTGGGTTTGACTCGAATTGGATTAATGTAAAAAATAAAATGATGGGTTTATCTTAAGTTTAATAATCAAGAAGTTCGATTAGATTTGAATGAATTTAACTTTGAATTTCATTTCGACTACAATCAAGATTGAAATAGATTAAAAATTGTTTGAGATTAAATTTAGATTTTTTTCGTTCTTGGATTCAATTTAGAATTTAAGTTGGACCATATTTGTATTGCAAATTTGGATTGGATTTAGATTGGTTATAGATTAAAATTAAATTAGACTTGAACTTGATTTGGCATGAATTATTCTGAATTTAAAAAAAATATTTATGATTAGATTAGTTTTACGATGGACACGCTTGAATTACGATTTTATTCTCTTGAAAATGGATTTAATCTAGACTAGATTTGTATTGAGTTGAATAGAAATTTAATTGGAAACAATTTGAATTAATATTAAAAATGGAATGGTTCTGTGTTGGTTTAGTATTAGAATTCGAATGGAGTTCAATTACATTAGAAATTAGGTTGATGAACATTTGTTTCAGCTGAGATTTTTTATTTACTTGGACTACACACTTAACTCATTTCACCGTATTCGGTAAATTTTACCGAAATCTCAACAGCAGAACTGTTCGGTAATTTATTTTACAGATTTTTTGTAATTTTTTCCATTGCTCAACTGTCAAAATCAACGAAAATCAGTTAAATTATTTACCGAACAGTTCTGCTGTTGAGATTTCGGTAAAATTTTACCGAATTCGGCGATTTATTTTAAGTGTGTAGGATTAGATTCGAACAGGATTTATGTTGCATCGGATAGGGACTCGGATAAGGATCGAAATTAAATTGAATTGCACTTAAGGTGACTCGGAGAGGCACTACACACCATGTTATTTTTCCTATCTTTTGTCTCTTTCTAGCATTACTACCTCGTAATTCTGGAGCATCGTATTTCGGTTTTCAGTTGTTTGTTGTAACTGTAAACGTATCAGCATGTAGATTGCGTGTAAGCACGCGCCGGTGATACTTTTTCAAAATCATATTTGTTGTAGAAAAAAAATTAAGCATTCAATGATGAAATGATGACGATTTGATGATTGTTTGTGCTTCCCGTGTCACCTTAAACTACATTTTGAATTTATTTTTTTTAAACGCTTTTTTGTATACCTAGTACATGCACTGTCACAAAATCCTAGAACCCTCACCCCTAAAACCTGTGACGTCATTTTTGAATGACCCCTTAGGTATTTGACTGTTTTATCTAATTACGAACTCGTTTAGTGTTCTATCAGCAGCGTTTGCAGAAGTGGGGGCCATATTTTTTCGCACAGCTGTGTAAAACAAATCGAAATGCATCATCAGAACTGGTGCCCCCCGCAATTGGGGCTTATTGAAAAAAAATTATCATGGGTTGTAGCCAAGGAGCTAGACTTTACTAAGGTGGCGCAGATCAGCGTTGCGTGCCACTAGTTATTTCTTTTACTCTCCCGCTGATATTATGCAACGCAAATAGTGACGTCACTATTTGCGTTGCATAAGATCACCGGGAGAATAAAAGAGACAACCAGTGGCACGCAACGCTGATCTACTCCACCTGTAATAAATCTAACTCGATAATTATAACCCCGAAACAGTTCATTATCGCAACAGCTACGAAAAACGTCTCTCACTGTATGCTACCTATCGAGAGAGTGTATACAGACATGATAAGAGAGATTTTCTCATTCTTCTATGGATTCAAACCATGTGTTCTATTAAATTCTATGTCTATAGTTCGTACAGCCAACCATAGGGCGGTCCCTTCCCCATCGAGTACAAATAAAATAATCTAATAGTGCCGATAATACCTTTATGTTATCTAATTCAAATAGATCACTAACGTACGGTCTTCGGGTATCAGTAGTTTTATGATCATATCTATTGACATTCAGCGGCGGCCTTATCGAAATCACCGTCGATTTAGTACGTACCTCCTAGAGTGGATTCTTATCACTCGGCATCTTTTTCTAGGTGAATCTCACCGGTCCGCTATATAAAGTTTTCCCCTGTTATACACTGACCATCAGTCTTTCCATCCCAGCAGAATTTTTAGCAACGAAATGTTCATATCGTCGCGTGTTCTTCCTAGCTTGCTAATGCTGGCCCTAGGGGTCGTATGGTGCGCGGAACTTCCCAAACGGGACTGGTGGGAGAAAGCCGGGTTCTATCAGATATATCCGCGCTCGTTCAAGGACAGTGACGGTGACGGGATCGGTGATCTGAACGGAATCACTTCCAAGCTGGCTTATCTGAAGGAGATAGGGGTCCGGGCGTTTTGGATGTCGCCAATCAACAAGTCGCCGATGGTTGATTTCGGGTATGACATCTCGGACTATCGGGATATTCAGCCGGAGTACGGCACGATGGCGGATTTCGAGAATCTGGTGAAGGAGGCCAAACGAGTGGGTTTGAAGGTGATTATGGACCTTGTGCCGAATCATTCCAGTGATAAGCACGAGTGGTTTGTTAAATCGGAGAATCGTGATCCGGATTACGATGCGTATTATGTGTGGCATGATGGAAGAGATAATCCTCAGGGTGGGCGGAAGCTTCCTCCGTCAAATTGGATACAGGCTTTTAGGAAAAGCGCTTGGCAGTGGAGTGAAAAACGGCAGCAGTACTATTTGCACCAGTTTACGGTGGAGCAGCCGGATCTGAATTACCGGAATCCGAAAGTAGTGCAAGAAATGAAAGACATTATAACATTTTGGCTGGATAAGGGAGTGGACGGGTTTAGAGTGGATGCTGTTCCGTTCTTGTTTGAGGTTCTACCCGCGGCAAATGGCTCATTTCCGGATGAACCGGAAAGCGGGTTGACTCAAGATCAGGATGATTTTGACTTTCTGGAGCATGTTTACACACAAAATCAGCCGGAAACGCTAGACATGGTATACCAATGGAGGGAGCTGGTAGATAATTATCAGAAGGAAAAAGGCGGTGAGACGAGAGTTCTTATGACCGAGGGTTACACGAGTTTAGAGGAGCTACGCAAGTATTATGTTAGTGCGGCGGGTCGTTTGGGGTCACACATGCCTTTCAATTTTGGGATGATTAATGATTTAAAGATTGATTCTACGGCTGACGATTTCGTGGAAGTGGTTCAGTCGTGGATGAATATAGTACCGACGGGACATGCAGCCAACTGGGTGGTGAGTATTTGCGAGAAGGTAAATTTTGAACACTGAACAAGTGACTTCGTTTCACCAGATGGGAAACCATGATCGCCCGAGAGTTGGCACGAGGTTTGGCCAATCACGCATTGACGCAATGAACATGATCATACTGAGTCTACCGGGAGCCACGGTTACATACCAAGGAGAGGAGATCGGGATGACCGATGTGTACATATCATGGGAGGAAACTAAAGATCCGGCGGCATGTAATGCTGGCGAAGATTTGTTTGCGGAGAAGTCAAGGGACCCGTGTCGAACGCCATTCCAGTGGGACAGTTCGACGCTGGCTGGATTTACTAATGGAAATACAACGTGGTTACCGGTGGGGCCAGATTACCGAACAATCAACGTACAGGTTCAAAATGGACTGGAGAAAAGCCACCTGAAGGTGTACAAGGCAATGATGCGACTTCGCGAGGGTAAGACGTTCCACTATGGATCCGTCAAAGCCAGAGCAGTGAACAGGAATGTGTTCGCCATCGTGCGTGAACTGGAGGACTACAATACGTATATAACGTTGGTGAACTTAGGGAGTGCTATCGAGACGATTGACGGAATTGGTCTAGCAAGTAAATTGCCGAAGAAATTGAGGTTCGAAGTGGTGGGTGTCAATTCGCATCATGTTCGAGGGTAAGTTAAGACAAAGTAATTTTTTTGAGAAGATTGACCAAATCTGTATTGTTTTTCAGAGGAGCAGTTGCAACCAATGACATATTATTGCTTCCAAATGAATCATTCGTACTAGTCGCAAGAGTTGCACCGGTTGATCGACTACAAGAATCAATTTGCGAAGCATGGCTGGAACAGTGATCGAGAGATGTTCGAAGAAAGAAGTGGAATCGTGAAATCCATCGTTACAATTACAATATAAATAATTTATTTTGGTAAAATTTAAATCATTACTGTACAATCATACTGGATAGATGCATTGCTTGAGTTGACTTGCTTTGTCGTACGTTTTAAAACACTGGATCCAAGGGATTTGCTGAACAGTAACTGTCGTCCGGTTTCCACTACACTTATCACAATCCTTGTATATGTATTAGTCTGACTTCCTTCCGAAGTTTACGCTACGAGACTCGATGAACACTTTTGTTTTCTTTGTATCAATGGCATGCCTTATTGTTGTTGTAGTTATCGATTCGCTGCCGGGGTGACAATCGATTGCTGCAAGGTGGAATGTTGTACCATGAGGAAGTGTACCATTGCTTTTGTAATATCAATAAGGAGGTAATGCTGGCGTCTTCCTTTCAGTTATTTAGTTTGCGGGTAATCGATGTGTGGGTGTGCTGCTATTCTTCGGGATCATCGCTTGCGCCAGAAGATCCGCGTCAAACCCGATAAGGCGTAGGATATCCTATAATGTAAAGTCGTTAGCTCATATACGGAAAGTTATGATTCGGCCACCTCCATATTTACCAAGCCCTGGCTTAGTTGACCATAACCTAGCAGAATTAGACAAAAAGCTTGCGCCGTTTTTGACAATTAGAGGTTAGATAGTTTATTGACATCTATTGATTCATATTTTATTTACATTACATATGAGATAAAAGCAATTCAGTATTAAGTAAAAAAAGCAATCCTAATTCACCCTTTTGCCAATTGGACGCTTGGGTTGGACCGATTATCTTCCAAAGCCTTCGCAACCAGTTCCTGGTGGTTATCAGAGTCGGCATCCACCTGCTTGTTATCATCTTGACGTTTGCTGTCGTAAGCTTTGCTGTTGTTTTCATTGTGTGCGTAATTTCCGCTGTAAGTATCGAACCATCACCATGAATTTCGATTGTTTTTCGAAACAATAGTTAGTCATCAGACAAAGTGATGAGTCATATTAAAATTAGGAACGGGATTTGTACATGTATGTATGACATTGGGGAACTATTGCTAAACTTTAGCCGATACTACCAACCGCCACCAATTTGAAACTGTACACGTTTGGATGGTAACATGAGTGCGGTCGATTGTGCGCAAATGTAGCGGTTAGTGTGCACGTGGATGTGAAGCGAGGGACACAAGAAAAGAAAACCATTGTTGCGATACGGAATTCTCGTTAGAATAAGTTTTTGTATGCTACGTACGAAGAGGAGATCGAACTGAGCAGCCAGTCCTTCCAGCCTTTGTTGTTTTCGTCGATTTTGGCCTCGACGCCCTCGCAGAAGTACTTGCGATCGTGGCTGCGGCCGCTCTTGGCATCGCACAGTATCCGCTTCCGGCACTCGAAGTCGCACTCCGGCCGTACGGGTGAGTTCTTCCAGTAGTGTCTGCAAAAAAAGTCGTGTGTTTATTAGGTAGTTCATCCTTTTTCTCCTATACAATTGATCCAAATTATATCAAATATATTATGAACATTATTTTGGTAAGTTGAATTCTGGCTTCCGGTAGGGCCTTAATTAAAATTCGATGGATTCATAATAAATTGTACGGAAACAGGCAAGATTTTCCAACAAACTTGTGTTGCACGAACCAAGATCATCCAACCAAACCAAATAAATCAGAATGTTAAACATGCACGGTTATGAACATTTATTGAAACCAACATAAACAACATTGATGATCTGTGGATTCAGCGAAAATAGTGGCGGCTGATACAACCTGCCAGAAGAATGAGAAGCGTGTTTTTCATTTCTGTACAACCAAAATAGTTGGATAATTCGTACCGTTGGTTCTTTGGGGCAGCAGGGACTATGTCCAAGGGCTTGACGATCCCTCCCCAGGACAACCGTGAGTGGTGGCTGCCTAGGATGTGTTGGGGTTTGACAGTGGGCTCTCTAGCTTCTATAAAAATTGCATGTATCCGTAAGTGGGTAACTTGTGTCTGCTGAACACCACAACATCTTGCTCGAGGAACAGTTTGGTTTCCGACCCGTTCGTTCAACCGTATACCAACTGACCCGAGTTACCAACTTTCTCGACGGAACAAGTTTGTCTCAAAAACATCCGCCATGGCCTTACTCGATGTCGAGAAGGCATTTCACAATGTATTTGGAAGGCTCCTTTCAAGAGGCTCGGAAGCCTCCTATCAAGAGTCTCGAAAGCCTCCTTTCAAGAGGCTCGGAAGCCTCCTTTCGAAAGGGTCGAAATCCTCTTTTCGAAAGGGTCGAAAGCCTCTTTTCAAAAAGGTAGGAAGCCTCTTTTCTAGAGGTTCGAAAACCTCCTTTCAAAAGGCTCGGAAGCAACCTTTCAAAAGGCTCGGAAGCCTCCTTTCAAGAGGCTCCAGAAGCCTCCCTTCAAGAGGCTCAGAAGCCTCCTTTCAAGAGGCTCCAGAGCCTCCTTTCAAGAAGAGGCTCAGAAGCCTCCTTTCCAAGAGGCTCAGAAGCCTCCTTTCAAGAGGCTCAGAGCCTCCTTTCCAAGAGGCTCAGAGCCTCCTTTCAAGAGGCTCAGGCCTCCTTTCAAGAGGCTCAGAAGCCTCCTTTCAAGAAGGCTCAGAGCCTCCTTTCAAGAGGCTCAGAAGCCTCCTTTCAAGAGCTCAGGCCTCCTTTCAAGAGGCTCAGAAGCCTCCTTTCAAGAGGCTCAGAAGCCTCCTTTCAAGAGGCTCAGAAGCCTCCTTTCAAGAGGCTCAGAAGCCTCCTTTCAAGAGGCTCAGAAGCCTCCTTTCAAGAGGCTCAGGCCTCCTTTCAAGAGCTCAGAAGCCTCCTTTCAGAGGCTCAGGAAGCCTCCCTTTCAAGGCTCAGAGCCTCCTTTCAAGAGGCTCAGAAGCCTCCTTTCAAGAGGCTCAGGCCTCCTTTCAAGAGGCTCAGAAGCCTCCTTTCAAGAGGCTCAGGCCTCCTTTCAAGAGGCTCAGAGCCTCCTTTCAAGAGGCTCAGAAGCCTCCTTTCAAGAGGCTCAGGCCTCCTTTCCAAGAGGCTCAGGCCTCCTTTCAAGAGGCTCAGAAGCCTCCCTTTCAAGAGGCTCAGAAGCCTCCTTTCAAGAGCTCAGGCCTCCTTTCAAGAGGCTCAGAAGCCTCCTTTCAAGAGGCTCAGAAGCCTCCTTTCAAGAGGCTCAGAAGCCTCCTTTCAAGAGGCTCAGAAGCCTCCTTTCAAGAGGCTCAGGAAGCCTCCTTTCAAGAGGCTCAGAGCCTCCTTTCAAGAGGCTCAGGCCTCCTTTCAAGAGGCTCAGAAGCCTCCTTTCAAAGAGGCTCAGGAAGCCTCCTTTCAAGAGGCTCAGAGCCTCCTTTCCAAGAGGCTCAGAAGCCTCCTTTCAAGAGGCTCAGAAGCCTCCTTTCAAGAGGCTCAGAAGCCTCCTTTCAAGAGCTCAGAAGCCTCCTTTCAAGAGGCTCAGAAGCCTCCTTTCAAGAGGCTCCAGAAGCCTCCTTTCAAGAGGCTCAGAAGCCTCCTTTCAAGAGGCTCAGAAGCCTCCTTTCAAGAGGCTCAGAGCCTCCTTTCAAGAGGCTCAGGAAGCCTCCTTTCAAGAGGCTCAGAAGCCTCCTTTCAAGAGCTCAGAAGCCTCCTTTCAAGAGCTCAGGAAGCCTCCTTTCAAGAGGCTCAGAAGCCTCCTTTCAAGAGGCTCAGAAGCCTCCTTTCAAGAGGCTCAGAAGCCTCCTTTCAAGAGGCTCAAGCCTCCTTTCAAGAGGCTCAGAAGCCTCCTTTCAAGAGGCCTCAGGCCTCCTTTCAAGAGGCTCAGAAGCCTCCTTTCAAGAGGCTCAGGAAGCCTCCTTTCAAGAGGCTCAGAGCCTCCTTTCAAGAGGCTCAGAAGCCTCCTTTCAAGAGGCTCAGAAGCCTCCTTTCAAGAGGCTCAGAGCCTCCTTTCAAGAGCTCAGAAGCCTCCTTTCAAGAGGCTCAGAAGCCTCCTTTCAAGAGGCTCAGGCCTCCTTTCAAGAGGCCTCAGAGCCTCCTTTCAAGAGGCTCAGAAGCCTCCTTTCAAGAGGCTCAGAAGCCTCCTTTCAAGAGGCTCAGAGCCTCCTTCAAGAGGCTCAGGCCTCCTTTCAAGAGGCTCAGAAGCCTCCTTTCAAGAGGCTCAGAGCCTCCTTTCAAGAGGCTCAGAAGCCTCCTTTCAAGAGCTCAGAAGCCTCCTTTCAAGAGGCTCAGAAGCCTCCTTTCAAGAGGCTCAGGCCTCCTTTCAAGAGCTCAGAAGCCTCCTTTCAAGAGGCTCAGAGCCTCCTTTCAAGAGGCTCAGAAGCCTCCTTTCAAGAGGCTCAGAAGCCTCCTTTCAAGAGGCTCAGGCCTCCTTTCAAGAGGCTCAAGCCTCCTTTCAAGAGGCTCAGAAGCCTCCTTTCAAGAGGCTCAGAAGCCTCCTTTCAAGAGGCTCAGAAGCCTCCTTTCAAGAGGCTCAGAGCCTCCTTTCAAGAGCTCAGGCCTCCTTTCAAGAGGCTCAGAAGCCTCCTTTCAAGAGCTCAGAGCCTCCTTTCAAGAGGCTCAGAAGCCTCCTTTCAAGAGGCTCAGAGCCTCCTTTCAAGAGGCTCAGAGCCTCCTTTCAAGAGGCTCAGAAGCCTCCTTTCAAGAGGCTCAGAAGCCTCCTTTCAAGAGGCTCAGAGCCTCCTTTCAAGAGGCTCAGGAAGCCTCCTTTCAAGAGGCTCAGAGCCTCCTTTCAAGAGGCTCAGAAGCCTCCTTTCAAGAGGCTCAGAAGCCTCCTTTCAAGAGGCTCAGAAGCCTCCTTTCAAGAGGCTCAGGCCTCCTTTCAAGAGGCTCAGGCCTCCTTTCAAGAGGCTCAGGCCTCCTTTCAAGAGGCTCAAGCCTCCTTTCAAGAGGCTCAGGCCTCCTTTCAAGAGCTCAGAGCCTCCTTTCAAGAGGCTCAGAAGCCTCCTTTCAAGAGGCTCAGAGCCTCCTTTCAAGAGGCTCAGAAGCCTCCTTTCAAGAGGCTCAGGCCTCCTTTCAAGAGGCTCAGGCCTCCTTTCAAGAGGCTCAGAAGCCTCCTTTCAAGAGGCTCAGAGCCTCCTTTCAAGAGGCTCAGAAGCCTCCTTTCAAGAGGCTCAGAAGCCTCCTTTCAAGAGGCTCAGAAGCCTCCTTTCAAGAGGCTCAGAGCCTCCTTTCAAGAGGCTCAGAAGCCTCCTTTCAAGAGGCTCAGAAGCCTCCTTTCAAGAGGCTCAGAAGCCTCCTTTCAAGAGGCTCAGAGCCTCCTTTCAAGAGGCTCAGAGCCTCCTTTCAAGAGGCTCAGAAGCCTCCTTTCAAGAGGCTCAGGCCTCCTTTCAAGAGGCTCAGAAGCCTCCTTTCAAGAGGCTCAGAAGCCTCCTTCAAGAGGCTCAGAGCCTCCTTTCAAGAGGCTCAGGAAGCCTCCTTTCAAGAGGCTCAGAAGCCTCCTTTCAAGAGGCTCAGAGCCTCCTTTCAAGAGGCTCAGGAAGCCTCCTTTCAAGAGGCTCAGAAGCCTCCTTTCAAGAGGCTCAGAAGCCTCCTTTCAAGAGGCTCAGAAGCCTCCTTTCAAGAGGCTCAGGCCTCCTTTCAAGAGGCTCAAGCCTCCTTTCAAGAGGCTCAGGCCTCCTTTCAAGAGGCTCAGAGCCTCCTTTCAAGAGGCTCAGAAGCCTCCTTTCAAGAGGCTCAGAAGCCTCCTTTCAAGAGGCTCAGAAGCCTCCTTTCAAGAGGCTCAGAAGCCTCCTTTCAAGAGGCTCAGAAGCCTCCTTTCAAGAGGCTCAGGCCTCCTTTCAAGAGGCTCAGAAGCCTCCTTTCAAGAGGCTCAGAAGCCTCCTTTCAAGAGGCTCGGAAGCCTCCTTTCAAGAGGCTCCAGAAGCCTCCTTTCAAGAGGCTCAGAAGCCTCCTTTCAAGAAACTCAAGCCTCCTTTCAAGAGGCTCAGAAGCCTCCTTTCAAGAGGCTCAGAAGCCTCCTTTCAAGAGGCTCAGAGCCTCCTTTCAAGAGGCTCAGAAGCCTCCTTTCAAGAGGCTCAGAAGCCTCCTTTCAAGAGGCTCAGAAGCCTCCTTTCAAGAGGCTCAGAAGCCTCCTTTCAAGAGGCTCAAGCCTCCTTTCAAGAGGCTCAGAAGCCTCCTTTCAAGAGGCTCAGAAGCCTCCTTTCAAGAGGCTCAGAAGCCTCCTTTCAAGAGGCTCAGAAGCCTCCTTTCAAGAGGCTCAGAGCCTCCTTTCAAGAGGCTCAGAAGCCTCCTTTCAAGAGGCTCAGAAGCCTCCTTTCAAGAGGCTCAGGCCTCCTTTCAAGAGGCTCAGAAGCCTCCTTTCAAGAGGCCTCAAGCCTCCTTTCAAGAGGCTCAGAAGCCTCCTTTCAAGAGGCTCAGAAGCCTCCTTTCAAGAGCTCAGAAGCCTCCTTTCAAGAGGCTCAGGCCTCCTTTCAAGAGGCTCAGAAGCCTCCTTTCAAGAGGCTCAGAAGCCTCCTTTCAAGAGGCTCAGGAAGCCTCCTTTCAAGAGGCTCAGAAGCCTCCTTTCAAGAGGCTCAGGCCTCCTTTCAAGAGGCTCAGAAGCCTCCTTTCAAGAGGCTCAGAAGCCTCCTTTCAAGAGGCTCAGAGCCTCCTTTCAAGAGGCTCAGAAGCCTCCTTTCAAGAGGCTCAGAAGCCTCCTTTCAAGAGGCTCAGAAGCCTCCTTTCAAGAGGCTCAGAAGCCTCCTTTCAAGAGGCTCAGAAGCCTCCTTTCAAGAGGCTCAGAAGCCTCCTTTCAAGAGGCTCAGAAGCCTCCTTTCAAGAGGCTCAGAAGCCTCCTTTCAAGAGGCTCAGAGCCTCCTTTCAAGAGGCTCAGGCCTCCTTTCAAGAGGCTCAGAAGCCTCCTTTCAAGAGGCTCAGAAGCCTCCTTTCAAGAGGCTCAGGAAGCCTCCTTTCAAGAGGCTCAGAAGCCTCCTTTCAAGAGGCTCAGGCCTCCTTTCAAGAGCTCAGAAGCCTCCTTTCAAGAGGCTCAGAAGCCTCCTTTCAAGAGGCTCAAGCCTCCTTTCAAGAGGCTCAGAAGCCTCCTTTCAAGAGGCTCAGGAAGCCTCCTTTCAAGAGGCTCAGGAAGCCTCCTTTCAAGAGGCTCAGAAGCCTCCTTTCAAGAGGCTCAGAGCCTCCTTTCAAGAGGCTCAAGCCTCCTTTCAAGAGGCTCAGGCCTCCTTTCAAGAGGCTCAGAAGCCTCCTTTCAAGAGGCTCAGAAGCCTCCTTTCAAGAGGCTCAGAAGCCTCCTTTCAAGAGGCTCAGAGCCTCCTTTCAAGAGGCTCAGGCCTCCTTTCAAGAGGCTCAGGCCTCCTTTCAAGAGGCTCAGAAGCCTCCTTTCAAGAGGCTCAGAGCCTCCTTTCAAGAGGCTCAGAGCCTCCTTTCAAGAGGCTCAGGCCTCCTTTCAAGAGGCTCAGAGCCTCCTTTCAAGAGGCTCAGAAGCCTCCTTTCAAGAGGCTCAGAAGCCTCCTTTCAAGAGGCTCAGGCCTCCTTTCAAGAGGCTCAGAAGCCTCCTTTCAAGAGGCTCAGAAGCCTCCTTTCAAGAGGCTCAGAAGCCTCCTTTCAAGAGGCTCAGAAGCCTCCTTTCAAGAGGCTCAGGAAGCCTCCTTTCAAGAGGCTCAGGCCTCCTTTCAAGAGGCTCAGAAGCCTCCTTTCAAGAGGCTCAGGAAGCCTCCTTTCAAGAGGCTCAGAAGCCTCCTTTCAAGAGGCTCAGCCTCCTTTCAAGAGGCTCAGAAGCCTCCTTTCAAGAGGCTCAGAAGCCTCCTTTCAAGAGGCTCAGAAGCCTCCTTTCAAGAGGCTCAGAAGCCTCCTTTCAAGAGGCTCAGAAGCCTCCTTTCAAGAGGCTCAGAAGCCTCCTTTCAAGAGGCTCAGAAGCCTCCTTTCAAGAGGCTCAGAAGCCTCCTTTCAAGAGGCTCAGGAAGCCTCCTTTCAAGAGGCTCAGAGCCTCCTTTCAAGAGGCTCAGAAGCCTCCTTTCAAGAGGCTCAGAGCCTCCTTTCAAGAGGCTCAGAAGCCTCCTTTCAAGAGGCTCAGAAACCTCCTTTCAAGAGGCTCAGAAGCCTCCTTTCAAGAGGCTCAAAAGCCTCCTTTCAAGAGGCTCAGAGCCTCCTTTCAAGAGGCTCAGGCCTCCTTTCAGGAGGCTCAGGAGCCTCTTTTCAGGAGGCTCAGAAGCCTCCTTTCAAGAGGCTCAGAAGCCTCCTTTCAAGAGGCTCAGAAGCCTCCTTTCAAGAGCCTCAGAAGCCTCCTTTCAAGAGGCTCAGAAGCCTCCTTTCAAGAGCCTCAGAAGCCTCCTTTCAAGAGGCTCAGAAGCCTCCTTTCAAGAGGCTCAGAAGCCTCCTTTCAAGAGGCTAAGAAGCCTTATTTCAAGAGGCTCAAAAGCTTTCTTTCAAGAGACTCAGAAGCCTCCTTACAAGAGGCTCAGAAGCCTCCTTTCAAGAGGCTCAGAAGCCTCCTTTCAAGAGGCTCAGAAGCCTCCTTTCAAGAGGCTCAGGAACCTCCTTTCAACAGGCTCGGAAGCCTGCCCTTCAACAGACTCAGAAGCCTCCTTTCAAGAGACTCGCAAGCCTGCTTTCAAGAGGCTCGGAAGCCTCCTTTCAAGAGGCTCGGAAGCTTCCTTTCAAGAGGCTCGGAAGCGTCCTTTCAAGAGACTCGGAAGCCTCCTTTCAAGAGGTTCGAAAGCCTTCTTCCAAGAGGCTCTGAAAGCTCCTTTAAAAAAAACCTCCCTTCAAGAGGATGAAGCGTCGTTTCAAGATGCCCAGAAGCTTCCTTTTAAGGGTCCAATGTGGAGGAATGTCAAGAGTTATTTAGGTTAGAGCCCAGTCACGACTGAAGTAGTCTCACACTCTGGCAACTGCCAACAAAAATTCAAATTTTTATATCATATAAATAAGAACTTGTTCAGCTGCAGCTAATTACGGGATCGAATCGATTGGTCTTACTTTTCGTAGGACTGCTAATCACCACTTACTTGTAATACAGGTCGAACAGCTCCTTGTTGTCTGTCATATTGTTGATCAGCAAGTCCCAATCAGCAGGCCGGAGACCACGCATTGTATACGCTGCCCGCGTTGAATACAGTTTGTACCAAATAGGATAGTCGTACAGGTTGGCTTCCTTCAGGTTCATAATCCACGATTCGTGGTCTACTACTAGCTGCAACAAAGCGAAAAATTACAAATCCGTAACACTTCGATATACCCAACAGATGTCTCACCCGAGTGGTGTGCTCGTGATCTCCATCTATGTAATAAATCCGGTAACCCGGATTCAGATCGTTGTAGGGAGTCACCGACGGCCCGATGTACGCTATGCTTGTTGCTCGACCTGTAACCTCAAAACCATTAGTTCAAACACCTCACTCTAATGCTCACCCACGCCACTTACTCAAGTCATGCGGATCGTAGAACACCTCGAACTCATCGAAGTGCGTATGGCCAAAGAATTGCGCCACGATCGTACTCTCGTACCGGGACACAATTTTGTAATAGTTCCTGCTCCAAACCTTCAAACAATCCGAATGACCCGGCGGAATGTGTCCGATCACGTGAACTTTCTCGTTGGCAAACTCCGCACTCTGCAGTTCGTAGATAAACCACGACAACTCGGTGGCAGGATCGGTTGAGTTGAGCAGCAACCACCAGTTTTTGTTGTTGCAGTAGTTCATGTTCATCGAGATGATTCGGTAGCCCGGTCGAACGAGGACCGAGTAGAAGGCACCGCGACGAACCGTGTGCGAAACGCTGGCTGGTAGCCATCGTCGCCACTGGACGTCCAGTTCGTCGTACAGCCACGAGATCGAACTGTCGACCTGTTGAACATATGGAGGGGGAAAGCTATTGACTGGAGCGCTCTCGTGGTTTCCCAACGCGGGGAAGATTGGAATACCGGGAAACTTATCCGACATCTGTTTGACTGTTTCTTTGAGAACCTTTAGATTTTCATCCTTGGTTTGGTTCCAGACATCGTGCGGCGGTAGATCACCGGTCCAGATGATGAAATCAATATCTGAGTGCGTGTCGGCGATGTGGCTGAGCATGTGTTCGACCGTTCGTTGAGGTGTGTCGCACTTACGGTAGTCACCCCATTTGCCGGCCGCTCCATTCGGTGTTGTTGGACGGCCATTGGTCAATCGACAGCAAAGAGGCTCGTTGCAGTCTGCGTTGGATCCCTCGGCGTAGTACGGATCGAAGTGCGTATCCGAGAGATGCAGTACTTTGAAAACTGGCCCTCCTTCTGTGGGAAGGGAAATCTCGTGGACTTCCGGTTTGGGGACTGGTGGGAAATCTACTTCCCATTCGTGGTATGGGTTGTAGATATCTTCACATGCATCACCGATGATGAAACTGCAAATTTCATCTGGACCGATGGTGACTCGCTTCAGGACGTAGATTACTTCTACGCCGAACAGTTGACTGACACCTTCGCATACCCGAGGAGACTGGATCTTCAGATTAACGCAGTACTGGTAGATGGTTTTGATGATCTCTTCTTTGCTTTTGCCAGTGCGGATGTAGTGCTGGAGTAGTCCAGCACCTGCTTTGCAAGCCGTACATGACACTTGGGACATCACACTGGTTTCCAGCTCAAAAGCCACCTGCTGTAGGTTGAAGTATTTGATTGTTTTTGTGAGTAGTGGCGGAAGATGTGACTCTTCTTTATTGTAGGAGAACAAGGTCCGTGCCGTAGCATTTTCTCTGATTTCCATCAGGCGCTTTAGAATTTTATCATCGTGGTTCTCGGAATCGATAACGTGATAGCTCGTAGGAGGTAATCGATGAACGTTATGCTGATTCTCGAGTAGCGGGTGTACACTTCGTGGTACGGTTTGGATGTTCCAGTCATCGTCCGGCTGCTGCCACTCGACTTGAGCTTTCCGCTGGCCACCCCCCGATGAGCTGAAGACGAACGGGTGAGCTACAATTGAATAAATTCAACGTTATTGCTTGGGCAAATTAAAAAAACATAGTCAACAAACTTACACTGTGTGAGTCGAAAAAGTTCCAGTAGAAACACCAAAAGGATAGGAAAATAGTATTGACTCATGGTGATGGTGAATTGGATGAAAACATGTGTGATGAAGACGTGTTGGAAACAGGACGACCTCGAACGCGTGCTGGTAGTTGATTGATGGGCGTTCGACGGCTGCTGCGGCCCGTCCAAAGGTAAAGTCTGGAACAAAGAAAACAGGAAACTCATTTTAATTATCCGTCATCAGGAGAGTACGTAGTACAAGTGAGTAAACCTCAAATGCTAGACAGGCTTGAAAGTGAAACCCACCAAACTTGATCGCTAAAAAAGGAGAAATATGACAAACAACGTCACAAATCAGGAAGCGCAAAAGATCCGTAACAGAAGCAACGCATGATCATACCTCCGAAGCATCGAACAAGCTCATAACGATAAAAAAACTACGATATGTGGTGCATCATCATCAGTGAGAGTTTCGAAGAAAGTGACAAGATCGCGGAAGACGATGAGCTCCCATTATTCGATTAAAAGAGCGTAGACGGCGGATATCAACCAACTGAGGAGATGAAGCATGCGACAAGAAATAATTGCGACACTTCTCGAGAAGCAGGAAAAGTGATTTTCCGCTAAACAAGAAAGCAATCAAGCTCATTGTAGGGTTGACCTTAATGCGTTTAAACCGGTCCCGACGCACGGTTGGATGGAGAAGTGGTTCGTCGCGCACCTTTGCCACCATTTGGAGATATGTACGTCAGTCGGTCGATAGGAAAGCTCTCTAAGTTTGCAATACGCTCGCCAATTTGAGATCGAAGCGATTTATCGCACGAGACAGTTTTATCGGCTTGCATAATCCATTTTAAAACTGTGTCATGCCCG
The DNA here is from genome assembly GCF_024139115.2 of Armigeres subalbatus. Taxonomy (NCBI): domain Eukaryota; kingdom Metazoa; phylum Arthropoda; class Insecta; order Diptera; family Culicidae; genus Armigeres; species Armigeres subalbatus. The sequence continues at coordinate 366,980,489 of NC_085141.1, read as the reverse complement.
ACGACTTTGGATACGACTGATATATGGGTTGAGATCATAGACAAATAGATTGGCGACGAAGTTAGCATTTCAATAGTGCTATTATTTCCTTTTGATATTTCGACCCTTTTCTGATTTGTTTACCCCGCGACAGACAGGTGAGCAACCGAGCACTATGGTCATTATTTATTGTTCCCTCAGCAAGTGGGATTACGAACAATAACATTGTCACAGACCGACTACCGGCCATAAGTAGCGTTTCACCATCCAGTGTTGTCGAGTAGAGATTTGCACTTTGTTTGTCACCGAGGCCAGTCAGCAGGCAACAAAGACAACAATTCCAACGAGCTTCATTGAGATTTTACAAAGAAGTGAGATTCTTGGCATTTACCTCGAGAAGCATGCGTGTAATGTCTATCGCGGAAAACTACTATTAATCTATCTACGATCTTTTGAATGAATCACACTCTCGTACTCATTCATTCATTCGTTCAGACTATTTCCATCGGGTTCACACTGCGGAACGATTTTATGACTGAAACATTATCGTTTTATGCTTATCCGCTTGTTCTTTTATAATTTTGCTATCACACATTATTATACAACGTCTATTACAGGATCAAACCAAGCGTTCTGGAAGTAGAACTTCTCTACACGAAAGTAATTATGAACTCTTTTCGCATACAAACCTGTTCGCGGTTAAGTGGGTCAACGAGACGAGACCCCGATAGCGCCGGCCGCAGCCGATGGTCATTCGAAGTGATGGACCAGCCGGATAGCCGGCGCTGCTGGGTCAGTCTCTTTTTCTCTTTCGTTTTCTTCCAACTCGAAGGGAGGAAAGATAAATATTACTTTCTTGTACGACGTGAATGAATGGCAGATCGAGTTATTAGCGATCATTAGTGGCTTATATTGTTATGATGGAGGGGAGGAGAACTGGACAGTGCCTTCTTATGGGATGTGGCATATTTCTTTTTCTTCTCTTGTGGAAGAATGTCCGGCGAGAAAGCGAAATTGTTGCGCTTACTAATTTCCGCTGAATTAACGTGAGGATTAGCAGTGACTTTTACTTGAAAGATCTCTGGGGATTTCTCCTTTGGTAATTGCTAAGTAGGTTTTTGTACTAATTCCTAGACATGATTGAATAATAGACTTAATGTGGAAAATAAGTTTAGCTATGCTCGAAATAATCAATACGTAGGATAATTTTCACATCTGCTGGTTTGAGTATTTAAGAAGGTCCAAAAAGAATGAGAGTGAGCGTATACGCGAGGTGTCAAATTTCTATCTCAGTTAAACACTCAAGTTGTTTTTTATTCTAAAACCAAGCCCAAAGTACTCTGTTAGTAGCCGCATATCGTTAGCCACTCAGAATCCTTGATGGCTGTAGACTTTTTGTTTCGTGCACCAATCGATGCCGCCCAAAATAGTGACTTTAGTGACCAAAGCTGACGAAAAAGGGACCAAATAGTGACTATCAGTTGCCGAAAAAGTGACCAAATAGTGACTTTCAGTTTCAGTTGCCTAAGTCTATTTTATATTAATAATCAAAGAACAAACTATGGCAGAAATGGCCCAATAAATAGAATGATGTCATGTTATAATGCACATTGTGAAACAATTGATGTAACGATGAGTAAAACCGATCTAAAAAAAGTGTTCTTCTCTCAACAAGTTAGCTAATGACTGAACTACACATAGACTAGATAATAAGTATTTTTTGTACATTTGATTGACGGTAAATAAATAAATACCTAAGTTGCAAGTTCGATGAGACGAAATCAAGCGTTTTTGGGATTAAGGAGAATTTTTTTTCGTAATTTGTGGCGGAAAACATCTTTCACTCACCACTCTTTTTTTAGAGCGAACTCAGAAGAGAAACGAAAATCATACACGCTATCTTTTATCTACTCAAAGACTAAATAAAATTGTATTGCCCTCTCCTTTAATCCCACGAATATTTTACTCAATATCAGTCAAAAGCAGGACTACTAAAAACTATGAGTAGTCTTGCAAGCAAAACAAATTTTTACGCCACTGGAAGTGAGCGAAACATGGTTCTCATGTTCCGTATCTTTTCCAAAAAATGATTTTTCGGCGAAAATCTGCTTGAATGAGAATGCTTCTCGTGAGAATTATTGAAAATTACGATCACTGGATTAGCTGAACACCTACTTAAGAAAAATACAGAGAATTGTACGATTTGTCATAGGTGCCACGGCAGTTTTAGGAATTGTTAGTGCGAGAGGAACAACAGTACGGATCGTTTTGGTAGAAAACGAAACAAAAATTATTTAGATTCAGGTACAATGAGCCTGGGATTAAACGCTTGACCTCCTGCTTATAATGCAGGAACATGCTCTCTGAACTTTTAAATATTTTACCTCCAAAATACGCAGATATTCCGACTTGCTATGCGTATTCATGAAAGATTTTTGCTATTGAATTCGACAGCGCATCTTCTTCTTCTTCTTATTGGCATGACATCCCCACACTGGGACAGAGCCGCCTCGCAGCTTAGTGTTCATTAAGCACTTCCACAGTTATTAACTGCGAGGTTTCTTAGCCAGGTTACCATTTTTGCATTCGTATATCATGCGGCTAACACGATGATACTTTTATGCCCATGGAAGTCGAGACAATTTCCAATCTGAAAATTGCCTAGACCGGCACCGGGAATCGAACCCAGCCACCCTCAGCATGGTCTTTCTTTGTAGCCGCTCGTCTTACCACACGGCTATGGAGGGCCCGACAGCGCATGCAATCTTCAAAATTGGGGAGACTTGATCTCCTTTCTATGATATTAAATATTAAGTCTCCTCATATTGAGGCAAAAACTTAAAATCCAAATATCCTGAAATTTTTATCAGTGAAGATCATTTAGGATATGTATCTATGGCTTTGTGCTGTGAAAAAATGATAGCATTTGGTCATTATTGGGAAATTTTGCGTGGCCACTAAAACATCCTTAGGGGAGACAAAACACAGTAAAAAATAGAGTAAACAGGGTTGTCAAATAACTCGCCACATAACGATCATTTGTGTAGAGGATCTATTATAAAAATACGCTATAACAACGCTACTTTAGCTCTGGGTAAAACAGGGGAGAATCAAGTCTCCCGTAAGGGGTCTTGTCTCCCAAGGAATCACGTATCCCCACCTTCCCTTACTTTATAAAATCTAAGTCGGCGGGTCTCCTGCTTGCATGACTGTATACTAGACCTCTTCATGTTTTCAAAAAAGTATCAAACATTCAATCGGTCAGCCCAGCATCACAATTCTTATGCTAAAATAAGTCTCCTGTCAAATTTTCAGCTAATTCGGATAAAATTTCGAGGATTTTTTCCAAGATCCGTAATTTCATTTTCACCATGAACAAAGCATTATCCAACGGATACATAGAACTTTCTTTAAAAAATCTTAGTCAATAGTTTCAAAATAGTTGAAAATAGTGACTTTTTGCGAGAAAAAATGACTTTAGTGACTACTTGAGGTCGAAAAAAAAGACTTTTTAGTGACTTGCCGAAAAAAGTGACCAAGTCACTAAAAAGTTACTCGCTACCAGGCCTGCAATCGGATCGTTATTGGAAATCAAACAATAAAACCCAGCTGGGAGGGTCTCATTTTTTTCCCTGTTGGGTATTTTAATCACTGCAACCATTTGTTAGATCTATTGTGATATATGCCCCATTTCATATAGCTTTGTCAAGTTGACGCATCATTGCTATGTAGAGCAATTGCATCACCTTGACTACCAGCGTCTTTCCAATACGGTATTATGGTTCTGATGAATCGTACTACCAAATTGGGACTTGTTCTCCAAACTTCAGAGGGTTCTATCAGCCCCCTGTTGAAGAACTGTAATCTTTTTCTAAAAATTGCCGGACAATGGCATAACAGATGTTCCGAGTCTTCCAGATGTATACCGCAAAAGCGACATACATCATCTTGAAGTTTTCCTAGCAGCTTCAAGTGATAACGGCTCGGGCAATGGCCTGTTACAAGACCTGTATATGTGTTAAGATCTTTTTTTGAAAGATCTAAAATTTTGCGAGTGATAAATACGTTTGGTGTGATGAAACGTTTAGACAGCCTCGCAATCAAGGTGTTCTTCCAAATGTCCTCTATTTTTGAATGTTCCCAAGATTTGAGTTCCATTCTAAGAGAACACGCAGATACACCACAGAGGGTCTCATACTTTCTCAATTCCGACATCGTCGCATGATCCACTCCATCTGTCTCCTGGTCGTTTCTTGCAGGACCGCAAGTTTCGAAAATGCTGAATAACAGCGTTTTGATTTTAAATGGGTTTCGTCTGTTACCAAGGGTTAGATTGGCGACTTCTGGTGTATGGTCCTTGCCTTAACCCTTTCAGGCCTTATACAAAACCATTTCCATAACATATTCCTAAAGATCAAGATACATAGTCAAATGGTTTGAGAATCATCCAAACTCGCCATATATTCTTAAATATCAAGAGACATGGTAAGATGATTTTGGGACATCCTGGATTATCAAAAACGTCCTTGAGTTCAGAACTTGCGGTCTACACTCTAGCTTTTTTCGTCGCTTCAAGCTTTGATATTTATTCAACCATATCCTCAACATATTCGTGAAGACCATGGTTTTGGTTTTTGTTTATCCTAGGTTGTCTAAACCAGCGGTTCTCAACCTTTTTGATGAGTGGTCCCCATTGAGGCCTTGTCATTGCTTGAGGTACCCCTTAACAATTTTTTTTATAGAGCGGAAAATCCGTCTCCCTCATTATATGAATTTGATGTACACAATTTATGATTTATTCATCTTATTGTTCTCGTAGGCTTTAAAATTGAAATAGCAAACATTACAGTTGTTGAGTTATTTTGATACAGGAGGTGTTGAATTATATAAATATTGTAACAAGTTTTTCGTGATTCTAATATGTGAGGGTGGAACACCCAAAGAATTAGGTCTCTATGCAACTGTGCTAACGACAAATGATTCATTTGCTTCCGATTCTTGTACTTTGTAGGCACCACTACATTAATATATTGAAGTGCTTGAGTGTACGGCTTTCGGTGTCCCACGGTAGAAGTTTTATGTTTTTGATGTTTTTTTTTATTTAAACAATGTTTTTGATAGGAAATTTGAAATTGTAATACTGTGAAAAGTAACTTTGTTGGGATTTAAAAGTCATTTGAAAGTAAATTGGAACATGGAACTGCAAGTCGCTAGGTTTCGCAGGTTGCGACAGGATGATCTACGATGAATTACATCCCCGCAACTTCGACGTCGTTGCGCTGCAGGAGATTTGCTGGACAGGACAGAAAGTGTGGAAAAGCGGGCATCGGGCGGCTACCTTCTACCAAAGCTGTGGCACCACCAACGAGCTGGGAACCGGCTTCATAGTGCTGGGAAAGATGCGCCAACGTGTGATTGGGTGGCAGCCAATCAACGCAAGGATGTGCAAGCTGAGGATTAAAGGCCGTTTCTTCAACTATAGCATCATCAACGTGCACTGCCCACACGAAGGGAGACCCGACGACGAGAAAGAAGCGTTCTACGCACAGCTGGAGCAGACATACGATGGATGCCCACTGCGGGACGTCAAAATCGTCATCGGTGACATGAACGCGCAGGTAGGAAGGGAGGAAATGTATAGACCGGTCATCGGACCGGATAGTCTGCACACCGTATCGAATGACAACGGCCAACGATGCATAAACTTCGCAGCCTCCCGCGGAATGGTAGTCCGAAGCACCTTCTTTCCCCGCAAAAATATCCACAAGGCCGCATGGAAATCACCTAATCAAGTAACGGAAAACCAAATCGACCACGTTCTAATCGACGGTAAATTCTTCTCCGACATCACGAACGTACGCACTTACCGCAGTGCGAATATTGAATCCGACCACTACCTCGTTGCAGTTTGCCTGCGCTCAAAACTCTCGACGGTGTACAACACGCGTCGAAGTCGGACGCCGCGGCTTAATATTGGGCGGCTACAAGACGGTAGACTAGCCCAAGAATACGCGCAGCAGCTGGAAGTGGCACTCCCAACGGAAGAGCAGCTAGGCGCAGCGTCTCTTGAAGATGGCTGGAGAGATATTCGATCCGCCATTGGTAGCACCGCAACCGCTGTACTTGGCACGGTGCCCCCGGATCGGAGAAACGACTGGTATGACGGCGAATGTGAGCAGTTAGTAGAAGAGAAGAATGCAGCATGGGCGAGACTGCTGCAACACCGCACGAGGGCGAATGAGGCACGATATAAACAGGCGCGGAACAGACAAAACTCGATTTTCCGGAGGAAAAAGCGTCAGCAGGAAGATCGAGACCGTGAAGAGACGGAGCAACTGTACCGCACTAATAACACACGAAAGTTCTATGAGAAGTTGAACCGTTCACGTAAGGGCCACGTGCCACAGCCTGATATGTGCAAGGACATAAACGGGAACCTTCTTACGAACGAGCGTGAGGTGATCCAAAGGTGGCAGCAGCATTACGAAGAGCACCTGAATGGCGATGTGGCAGACAAAGATGGCGGTATGGTGATGGACCTAGGGGAACGCGCGCAGGACATAATTCTACCGGCCCCGGATCTCCAGGAAATCCAGGAGGAGATTGGCCGGCTGAAGAACAACAAAGCCCCTGGGGTTGACCAACTACCAGGAGAGCTATTTAAACACGGTGGTGAGGCACTGGCTAGAGCGCTGCACTGGGTCATTACCAAGATTTGGGAGGAGGAAGTTTTGCCGCAGGAGTGGATGGAAGGTGTCGTGTGTCCCATCTACAAAAGGGCGATAAGCTGGATTGTAGCAACTACCGCGCAATCACATTGCTGAACGCCGCCTACAAGGTACTCTCCCAAATTTTATGCCGTCGACTAGCACCAATTGCAAGGGAGTTCGTGGGGCAGTACCAGGCGGGTTTTATGGGCGAACGCTCAACCACGGACCAGGTGTTCGCCATTCGCCAAGTACTGCAGAAGTGCCGCGAATACAACGTGCCCACACATCATCTATTCATCGACTTCAAAGCCGCATATGATACAATCGATCGGGACCAGCTATGGCAGCTAATGCACGAAAACGGATTTCCGGATAAACTGACACGGTTGATCAAAGCGACGATGGATCGGGTGATGTGCGTAGTTCGAGTTTCAGGGGCATTCTCGAGTCCATTCGAAACCCGCAGAGGGTTACGGCAAGGTGATGGTCTTTCGTGTCTGCTATTCAACATCGCTTTGGAAGGGGAATACGAAGAGCAGGGATTAACACGAGTGGCACAATTTTCAATAAGTCCGTCCAGCTATTTGGCTTCGCCGACGACATAGATATTATGGCACGTAACTTTGAGAAGATGGAGGAAGCCTACATCAGACTGAAGAGGGAAGCCAAGCGGATCGGACTAGTCATCAACACGTCGAAGACGAAGTACATGATAGGAAGAGGTTCAAGAGAAGACAATGTGAGCCACCCACCGCGAGTTGGCATCGGTGGTGATGAAATCGAGGTGGTAGAAGAATTTGTGTACTTGGGCTCACTGGTGACTGCCGAAAATGATACCAGCAGAGAAATTCGGAGGCGTATAGTGGCTGGAAATCGTGCATACTTTGGACTCCGCAAGACGCTTCGATCGAATAGAGTTCGCCGCCGTACCAAACTGACCATCTACAAAACGCTCATTAGACCGGTAGTCCTCTACGGACACGAGACCTGGACGATGCTCGTGGAGGACCAACGCTCACTCGGAGTATTCGAAAGGAAAGTGCTGCGTACCATCTATGGTGGGGTGCAGATGGCGGACGGTACATGGAGGAGGCGAATGAACCACGAGTTGCATCAGCTGTTGGGAGAACCATCCATCGTTCACACCGCGAAAATCGGACGACTGCGGTGGGCCGGGCACGTAGCCAGAATGTCGGACAATAACCCGGTGAAAATGGTTCTCGACAACGATCCGACGGGCACAAAAAGGCGAGGTGCGCAGCGGGCAAGGTGGATCGATCAGGTGGAAGATGACTTGCGGACCCTCCGTAGACTGCGTGGCTGGCGACGTGTTGCCATGGACCGAGCCGAATGGAGAAGACTCTTACATACCGCACAGGCCACTTCGGCCTTAGTCTGAATAAATATAAATATATATTGAAAGTAAATTCATTTGTATGGCAATTCATATAAATGTTAATTATAAAGGAAAATGTTGAAATCATCGTACAACTATCAAATAGTGATGAATTTCATTGTTCAACTTCAATTTCCGTAGTTAAATAAGTCAGCGGATATCTCATTAATTTAAAAGTGCTTTGCCATTGTTGAGTTGGCGCTTTTCGTCCATTTTACTCATATGTCAATAAAAGTGTTTCAACCATGCAATCGGTGAAAACCTTAAATTGTCTCTTAGATTGGTATTTTGTTCAACACTGTTTTTAGGTGATGAACTTAAGAGTATTTTAGAAATCACTTCAATAAAGTATTTAAAAAAATATTGCATTTTTTTAACCGTGGGGCAAAAACGTCAAACATTCGTCGTTAATGAAAGTGCACAAAGGTCTGTACTTTTGATGTGGTCCATTTTTTTGCATTAAAAACAACGCCATTTCAAAATAATAAACAAAATCAACACTTTCTTAAATCAGTTCCACTTGGATTGATTTTGAATCAAAATATCATAATTCGTACAGCTATTATTAGACTGAATGTTTGAAAGCAGTCCAATTCACTAGCCACCACTGTAAATAGTTAAATGTTTTATTTCCAAAGCTTACTTTTCAAATAAATGTCCAAAAAGTTTACTGTCAAAGTGTCAAGTATATAAATAGGATAATATAAATGATTATTAAATTTCGAAGAAAATCCGAGCTGTGCTCCATTTTGTTATTATGTTGAAAAGAATTCTTCGGACGGTAGTTCGCTTTAAAAGTAGACACTGTGAATTATTCAACAAGCTCATTATGTGCAATTGTGTCACAACTAACACAGATTGAAAATCAAGTTTTTTTTTAACATTTTCTTGGAGTTCAACCACCATTATGCATTTTTGTCTCAGGTACCCCAAGGGGTACATGTACCCCAGGTTGAGTCCCGGAGAAACTACCATCGTGTCGACTGGAGCCGGTTCCAATGGTGTGTGGACGAAAACATCAACTACCAGCGACATCCGACCACACTGGAGGAAATCGACGACCACCTCCCCTCCATCCAAGAAGGCGATCTCCCAGGCCCGTGAACAACATGTGTCAACTGCCCGACTGGGTAGCAAAACCATAATCATTGATACACTTACCAAAGATTTAATCCGTTTACGAAATGTCACGCGAAGGTAGTACCAGCGTACCGGGCTGCTTTTCCTTAAGACAGGTTGCAATCGCTTAACCATAATCATCTAGGCCAGAATGGTGGACCTCAGCAATAGTGATTTCTCCAATAAGACCCACGCTCTTCCAGACTGTGCAAAGGCGTTCTGGGAATTGACCACAATTCTAAAATCCAAACCTCGGTCCATTCCACCGTTCACCCCATTAGACAAAAAGTGCTCTAAGGATCGCTTGGTAACTCATGCAGAGAAGGTCGCCGAAATAGGTCGTCACTTCGTCAGCACAATCTTGGACAGATCATCGTCACAAAGCACCTGTTAACCACATGAAGCAGCTGCCAACAACATCCATCTAATTCCCAACGACTTCTCGGAGGAGTTGGAGATCTTAGCTGGCGAATTGACGGCCTAAATTAAATAATCGAAAAAGATGAAGCTCACAAGCTTCGACAGCATCCTGAATCTCGAGCTCAAACATATGAACGCTCCGTTCTTCGAGCACCTTTCGCTGCTCTTTAATCAGTGTCTCCACCTCAGCTACTCCCCATCGTCCTGGAAGTCAGCCAAAGTCACAGCCGGTTACTTGAGTTTTCCGAGCACCACAACATCATACTTGCGGTCGATCAACCGTACACCAACTGACCCGAGTTTCTAACGTCCTCAGACGGCATGAGTCTGTCTCTAAAACATCCACCCGCCATGGCCTTACGCGATGTCGAGAAGGCATTCGACAATGTATGGCATGATGGTGTACAAAGTACAACGACCCAGAATATCTCAAAACTATCTTACGATACTCGTTGACCTCCCGGGAGGTGTAAAAGATATAATTGAATGCACATTCAAGCGTTAAGTACTGAAGAACGATTTTCTTGCAACTGTAGATATCAAATTCCGCACTCAAGGACAGTTTGGATGACACAGGATATCCCAAAACGATCTTGCAATATCTGTTGAGCTCTCAGGAGATGTAATGGATATAATTGAATGCATATCGAAGGTTTGAGCAGAGTTGTCCTACACCTGGCCCTGGGTACCTGGATACCTGGTTGGCTACAGCGTCGATACACCTATGCCTGGCGTATTGTAGAGCTCCATAATCGTCGGTCTTGGGCGATGTTCCTCCACTTTCTGTATCTGTTCTCTGTTGAATATTGTTCTCACTATCCTTTCTTCCGACATTCGCACTAAGTGACCAGCCCACTGAAGTCTACGGTATTTTATACTACTCACAATATTTTCTTATTTGTATACACCCGATTCTTTTTTTACACGGGGGATGCGTTCCGTGTAAAAAAAGTTTTCAGTTCAAAATTCGAAAATCCGTGTAAAAAACAAGGATGTTCTAGATCATTTAGTAATTTGCGTTCGATCATTTAGTAGTTTGTCAATAACTCATTCCAGAATCTGAATATCTAAATGTGTTGTATGGTGGACTTCTAGAGCGAAGGTTTTCCTATAACTTTGCCAAATGGTTCGTTGTTTGAATTCCACTAGTAACGGAGTTATAGCGCTAGTTGCAGTAGCTTAAACTAAATGATTGGAATTTTGTTATCATTTAGTCTAAGTTACTGAAACTAGCGCTATAACTCCGTTACTAGTGGAATTCAAACAACGAACCATTTGGCAAAGTTGTAGAAAAACCTTCGCACTAGAAGTCTGCCATACAACACATTTTGATATTCAGCTTCTGGAATGAGTTATTGACAAACTACTAAATGATCGAAAGCAAATTACTAAATGATCGATAACATCCTTGGTAAAAAAAGTATTATGATATCTCGATGAATCATGTAAAATGGAGCAACTTTGCAAAAATTTTGTATGGGATTTTTTTTACACGGCCGTGCAAAAAAATCCGTGTAAAAACAGAATCGGGTGTACTTGATAGAGCTCATGATTCATGCGTCTGCGCAGCACACCATTTTCTAGTTTCCCTCCGAGTATTGTACGCAGCACTTTCCGCTCGAAAACCCCGGAGGCTCTCCGGTCCACCTCTTTTAACGTCCATGCTTCATGTCCATAAAGGGCCACCGGTAGAATCAGAGTTTTGTATAGAGCGAATTCCGTTTCCGTCTGCATGCTGCGGGACCTAAGCTGGTTACGTACTTCGTAAAAGGCCCTATTCGCAGCAGCAATACGTCTTTTCACTTCACGGGAAACGTCATTGTCACATGTCACAAGCGTTCCAAGGTAACCAAATTCTTCAATAACTTCGAACACATCCCCATCAAACACCACCTCAGCACCAACACCACTAGGTCTTCCTCTAGCTCTACCTGCCACCATGTACTTTGTCTTGGTAGAGTTAATGGTTAAGCTTATCATCGCCGCCGCCCCTCTTCAGTGGAACAAAAGCCTCCACTACTGCTCTGCGATCGATTTCAATTAGGTCGATGTCATCCGCAAAGCCCAGGAGCATATGCGACAGTGTGATGATAGTGCCGTTCCTTTGCACGCCAGATCTAGCGCCCTGGAGTGCAATGTTGAACAATAAATTCGAAAGTGCGTTACCCTGCTTCAATCCGTCTAAGGTCACAAACGAGGTTGATATTTCGTCTGCAATCCGAATACTTGATTTCGAGCCATCCAGCGTTGCACGTATCAGTCTAATCAGTTTCGCCAGAAAACCATGTTCGGACACTATCTGCCACAGCTCATTTCTTTTCACTGAATCGTACGCTGCTTTGAAATCAATGAACAGATGGTGAGTCGGCAAGTTGTACTCCCGGAATTTATCAAGGATCATCCGCAGGCTAAACATCTGATCCTCACGAAAACCTGCCTGGTATTCGCCGATGAAGGACTCCTCAAGCGGTCTCAGTCTGTTAAACAGGATACGCGACAGGATTTTGTACGCCAAGTTCAGAAGGGGGATCCCTCTGTAACTGGCACACTCTAGTCTGTGCGCTTTCTTATAGATTGCGCATATAAGGCCATCCAACCAGCTGGCAGGCAGTTCTTCATCCTCCCATATTATCTATGGTGGTGGTTCTGTGGTCTAATGTGGTGGATTGATTGATGCAGCTGCTCACTTCCGTGTTTGAGAAGCTCGACCTACACAGTTGGCAAAAAATGTGCTCTTTCATTTTACACAATTTTGAACAATTAAATGAAATTCGTTCAGTGAGTGCTAATAGATGGATGTTTGAGTTTTCGGAATGTCAATTCGATCTGTCAAAATGGTAAAAATCTTACTTTGAAACAATTCAATCCGCTGCCAATATATTTTCACCGTGTTCATGACGTTCTAGGTTATCGCAAGGTCTTGATAGCCCATGCCTGATATTTTTCCCTGACGGGGGGGTTAATTACAAGCAATTTCGCTGTTCACTTTTATCCATCGTGAGATTTTATACATAGTCTAGTCTATTGAGGTCATTTATGACCCCGGGGACCTGAAAGGGCTAAGCCAACCTTAGCATCTCCGATGAGCAGCGCACTCAACGACAACAGGTCCTACACCAAAGCCACCTGTACGACCGGTTCCAGGTTTCTAGATCAACTTATACTAAAATTGCTCGCCTACGATTCGTCAATGTTACCTTCCTAGACCAGTTTTTAACTTCATAACAAATTTTACTTAAATTTTAGATTATTAGTTTTATGTTTTATCAATGTTAGTATTGATATTCATTTTTTTGCTTTCATGGCAAATTAGTGAAAATGATACGATTAAGCATGAAAAAACTCCTTCAAATTCGCAAAAGAGATTGCTCGCGCGGGACGGCTCGCTTATTGAGATTTGTGAATGATTTTACTAACACTGGTTGTAATCACCTATGAGCAGAATTTGACAAGTTACTTTTGATGAATTACTGATGAGTTAAGATCATTGTTTAATTAATAACTGACCTTAGGGTATGATTCTAAATTTTGTCTTTAGAGAAACCACACGTTTTTAATGATTTCTGTGAGCATCAGGCTCTTTGAAGAAAGCACCACATTGGCTCAGTCGAAAAGTTTTACAACTAAGATTGGAATCAATGAATTTAATGCTTGTTGACACTGTTCACACACCTTCAAAGCGCAAATCTTTAGTGGACCTTTTAGAAACAGTATTCCATTTATTTTACACGTAAACCTAACCGAAATTAGCAAACAAATTAGATGCATTCATATTTTTATCCTATTTGATAAAGGACTGAAAGCATGACCAATTCATCTTCATTGGAACCGCGTACATTGTCTTTTATTATATCCTTTTTATGAGTTGTAACAAAGCTCCGTACGCATTGAATATGTTATCATTCGACATAAAGAAAAACCATACAAACACTGAAGGCTCAAAAAATATCAACTTTATTAAAGTTTATTTCAGGAAAAGTGCTAAGTTTTATTGGAAAATAATACTTCTCCTTGAAGTTCAAATAATCTTGACCTGATTTTTGTTTTCTAGTTTAATTTCATGTCCAACAAAAACCGGTAAATTTTGCCCAAATTTATCGGGGAAACCGGGTAAAAAGCGGAAAATTGAAAATCGAATTTAAGTGACCACCCTGTCAAAAATCCTCCAGAAATGTTTCCAGTAATTCTCGAAGAATACTTTTTGCAGTACCTCCAGGAATTTCTTTTGAAGGAAATCCTTCTGAAATTCCTTAAGGAATTTCTTTGCCAATTCATTTCAAAATTCCTTTCAAAAATATCTCCTGAAATAATTTTCGTAGGAATTCTTGATTTTTTTTAAATGAACTTTTTTGAAGATTTATAAAAAAATATTCCGAAGGAATACCTAAAGAAATTTGGGAAACAAATTTGGGTTTTCAAGTGAATTTTTTAAATTTCGTATCCAAAAATTTCCATACGACCAGTGTACGTTGGACGGTCGTGTTTGCTCAGTTCTCAAGCAAAATCATTTCATTAATTCAACTTCAATATATTGGGCGTGAGACAAAAAATTCGCCAAAAAATGTCTAACCACAGAAACAATAAACATACCGAAAACCGGTATTCCGGTGACGTTACGTCCTTTAGGTGAGAATTATTTCGATAACATTTATGCTGAAAGTAAACGGCGTGCGTCGCCGCCACCATCATCAATGGATAAATACACAACAGTGAAAAGTAAAAACTGCTTGCAACATCGATTATTCATACTTTTACTTCTCATTTCCCTTGACCAGCAGCGGCAGTGCAGTCGATGCTCACTGCATTGTAGCCAGAGTTTCGTGTGCAATTTATGCACAGCACGCTCCGGTGCGCCGCCAAGAGCCAAGAGTTCCACACCTCACGTCATCCATCGGACTGGGCGTTTAGTCCTCAAGGTTTGCACTAGGTGCCGGCAACAATATTGGAACTTGGCTCCACTCGACTCACAGTTCGAGTATTGTTGCTCAACATACATAAGCTTGGTTGACCACACCAGTCGCGAAGAACTTCCAAATTGCGAAAGAGTTGTGTTCATAAGCCATGGTCAATTGATCTGAATCGTTTTTTTGCGGTGATTTGAAAAATTGCACGGCGACTGACGTGATGAAGCTTTGAACGTTTCACTTCAACCTTGGACTTCAAACACGGTTCGGATGCAAACTGTTTCATTTAGATGAATACATATGTGGACACATTTTGTATTTGTTTTTGCACATCAAGTTCGAACAGTCATCGAGCAGCCGAAGCCGTTATTTGCGCGGGTGTACCAGAATTCATTAAATACATTCCAATTTTCGCCTTTGCTAATAGGACGTTCGTGCCACGGCATGTCAGCAATTAAAATCCGTTTGGTTATGTTATGTATGCCATCTACTCTACACACCGGTTGCTATTTCCATAAATTTCTTCATAAGCTCCGATGGCAACGACAACGGCGGCCTATAAGGCGGTGCATCACTTTAGTAGCGTAAATTTTTAACACGAGTAATGGTTGCGCTTGCGATCGTTCCGGTAAATTGTTTATTAATTGCGTAAACAACCTTCGTCCAACGCGGATCGGATTGATGTTGAGGGCTTTGTACTGATAACTGATAGGATGGATTGCGGAAAATAATTTGATGCTACATTGGATTGACTTGATTTATGGGAAGCATTTGAAAACTGTAGATGCATAATCCACCTTCATAACTTTTTTACACGTTTTGCTTAAATACAATTTTCGGCATGCATAAAGCTTTTTTAAATACACCACGTAACTTTTTTTGACGTAAACTACGTGTAAGGGGAAGACTCGGATACAGGGTGACAAATGAAAATTTCCAAATCCGAGACCGTCACGAAATCATGTAAGACTTTGAACGTTAATAGCACATTCATCTTTCGATGGATTTTTGAGATTTATATATCAATCGACTCGGAAACTCTCCACCAATTTCCCAGTTATATTGAAACATTTGATTATCAACGTTAAAGTAGGGTATTGGACCATTTTGGCAGCACCTCTTTTTCCCGTTCGCAACGTGAGTCTCATTCGGCCGTCGTTCAGTGTAGTTGGTTTTGGGCTCTTCTTTTTGTGCGGTGCTTCGCACCAGTTTGCCACAAAAAGTAGGGCTTAGGAATGGGCGTTTTTCGGAAAAATATCGATTTTGCCGAATCGATGTTTTTATTGTCGAAAAATCGATGCCGAAAAATATCGGCGTTGAAACATCGATATTCCGATATATCGATACGCCCGAAAAATTAAAAGCAAGAGCAAAAAAAAAAAAAACAGGGTTAGTTTAGATTTTTCATTTCAGGTCATCGAATCGCACATCAAAGTTTCGCTATTTCGCAGTTTTTAACAGATTGTGCCTAATGTGCTATATTTTTGGAATTCAAAAAATCGAAATCCGATATCCGCTAGAAAAAATCGATACAGTCAAATATCGAACTTAAAAAAATCGATACGAAATATCGATTAATCGGAGCGAAAATATCGATTCCCGATATATCGTATCGGTATCGCCCATTCCTAGTAGGGCTGGAGCAGTGACCGCAGTCGGTGATATACATACAAGCGCATGTTTGTGCAAGGATAGGTTGTCGATTGTTAGCAACGGCAATGCAATGTCATATTGCGATAATCGCAATGCAAATGAACAACATTTTCGATTCAAAGATAACTTAGGAAAATGGTAAGCCATTTTATGATAAACTGCAAATTATTACTTCGGCACCAACATTTCAAAAGGGCGAAACTGCTTTTGTAAACAAGAGCTTCTCACGTCGCTGGTGGGTTAATTTGAGCCCACCCACGCAATCCAACACCACTGGCGAAAGCAGCGAATCCTCTTCTTTCATTCAACAGCGCTGGATTGCGTGGGTGAGCACACATTAACCTACCAGGGACGTGAGAAGCTTTTGTTTACAAAAGCAGTTTCGCCCTTTTGAAATGTTGGTGCCGACTTGTCATAAGACGAGTTTATACAATCCCATTGAATTCCACCACTTAATTGTAAGTGGTGGAATTCAATGGGATTATATAAACTCGTCTTATGACAAGTGAAGACATTCCACTAAAAAGCTCAAAATAATTTTCTTATGCAAATTGTTAATTATATTTTTATTAATAAATATGCGCCAAAATCAAAAGAACTCAATTTTAATTCAGGAAGTTTGAATGCACTTCAGATACTCTGTGGATACAATCATGCGGGGCTTATTTTAAACGGTTATAGCTTCGGAACGCATACTTTATTGAAACGGGCTATAGGTTGCAATAGAACTATTACTTTCTAGCTCCCGGATCTAAGATTCTTGCAATTATATTAATAATATGGTTGCATGAATATGTTATCCATAATGCCACTGCCAGATAGTGGGAGTTAGATTGTAATAAAATAGCACAAATACCCTATTCCCGTCCGCAGCGTTTACTACTCTGGCGCATCTCAACCGGATGGCTTGGTTTTTGGTACCGTCAACTGGGGGGAAGATGATCATTGAGGTGAAGATGATCATTTGATGTGTCAGTCAAAAGTGCCAATTTTTTTTATGAAACGGTAGTCAACAATATTCTCCGTTCAAGTAATGTTACCGCTAGGTAGAAATCCGAGTTTTTCGATTATAATAATGAAAATGTATTTTGTGGAAGAAAGAGAGAGATAGTCATAAATGACGCTATTTTCGTTTCAAATATTGACTTCGTAGACTTCTTTACGTAGTAAATTCAACATTCATACAAATAACCTAGTGTATTTTGACTACTAGGTCATAATGATTTCAGTAAAGCTGTCTTGATCAACTTCACCCCAAACCAGATTACTCAAAAAATGTGTGATAATTTAATTTATTTTAATAAATGCGAACGCATTTCAGAAAACTAAAGTTTCTGATTATTGCAACGTATAGCAGTACACGTTTTGAAAATATTTGTTTCGATTTAAAATGTAAACACACATTGTTATTGTATGTTTTGTCTTAAAAATGATCATCTTCCCCCCAGTTGACGGTACCGTTCTGACTCAAATCCCGAATATGACTCATATTCCGAACACTGGCGTTTTAGCGCCCTAAAAATTAAACTGTCATTTGTTTTCCGCACTGAGGATCAAGATAACAAACGAATTCAAACTCCTGTGGAGAAAATTACACGAATAAAGTTAAAATGGGCATTTAAAAGCATAAGTTCGGAATATGAGTCATGTTCGGAATTTGAGTCAAAACGGTACATAGCTAGTATTTGTTGATTTCTAGTTGGCGCAACCGGGTTTTATCGACTCGTGCTTCTTTGTCGGACTCAACAATACGATTATCCCTTCTCTGCCAACTATTCCTCGTCACTCCAAATAACAGGAGGCGGAAATTCTGCCAAAGGTCCAAGGCTCGTATTCTTCCACCAGTGATGACTCGATGCTCTGACTACCATTGGACAGAGGCACCTGTTTGTCCGTAGCCAGAACAGAGTTTCTTTGCAAGGTCCAGGGCCGATGCGTATCGTCTCGCATCTGTCGTAAAATCGCTAAATCGTGGTACACGTACTCACCAGTAGGTATTCACAAAAGATATTTTAGTTACTAGATAAAGATTGTCGCTTCGGTTCCCTTTGTTCTGCTGTCCGAAACATGTGTGGTACATACCTGTCAAATCGTATGGATTTTCCTTCTTTGACATTTAGCTCACCTATCCTCGCCAGCAAAAGATGTTCCGGACAGCGACGACAGCGACAATATTTATCTAGTAACTAAAATATCTTTTGTATTCACCCCCAGCAACAAACATATTGCACATCGATCACAGTAACTTACTACAGTGAACGTTCGCTAATTGGGGTTTTTCTAGTTGGGGCGCTTTTTAGTTGGGGGTTCGCTAATTGGGGCGAAACCCAATTAAAAAGCAGCTAAACGTCAGAATGTGATGTCAAAAACGCGTTGACGTTTTGTTTCCGTGTTTGGCGGGATCGATATTTTCTGGCGCGTAAAATTTTCTTTTGTTCAATACAAAAAGTAAACAACATTGACGCTTGTCAAACCGCCCCAATTAGCGAACGGCATTCGCTAGTTGGGGTGAGGTCGTGCCCCAATTAGCGAACGATCACTGTATATGTGCCCGAATTCTCTTACATTATGGTTACTGCAACAAGATTGGCTCAACGTGTGCTGCTTGAGATATCATAACCATGTAACACTAGTGAGTTATTTTTATTTCAGAATAGTATTATTTAATAATCATACTCCACTATTTCCACATATATATTACAGTGATCGTTCGCTAATTGGGGCACGACCTCACCCCAACTAGCGAATGCCGTTCACTTCTAACTACGATAGTCCTCATTCCGTTTTCAACTTGATTAGCGATATTATACTTGACGCACGACAGCCATCATTGATCCATGTCCCATAGTTTCTGCGTTGTCTAATTCAGTAGTCACATATATTGATTCGTTTCCTTGGTAGGGAGATTAGCGCTTTGTTGTCTGTAACGTGTGTGAATGCGGACTGAAGGTCTGAATCGTAGTCCCCGTTTTACCACAGAGAACAGACATGGAGGCTCGAACAAAATTTCTTGCAAAACATGTGTAAACAAACACACCGAACCTCAACGCCATCGACGTCGACATTGCAACTCACAATCTCATTTTGACAACACGATGGCGCTGCTATGCTCCTGCGTGCGTAACGACACTAGCGCACAGTGGCATTTTTTGATTATGCTCGGGATAACGGCGACATTCCAAAGTTATTCAAAATGAACAGTAAAAATTTATCACAACATGGTGAGTGCAGCTTCAACGTCTGTTCTCTGTGCTGTCATTGAGCTCGGGACTTGAGATCTACAGCTGCTTAGAAGCTCTTTTCGATACCCAAAGCTTTATTAATCGTTCAATTATATCCATTACACCTTCTGGAAAGTCAACGGATATGGTAAGATATTTATAAGATATTCTGGGCAATCCAAAATGTCATTGAGTTCGGGACTTGAGATCTACAGCTGCATGGAGGCTCGTTTTGGAACTCAAATCTTCAATATCCATTCAATTACAGTGAACTCTCCCTAACTCGATGTTCTGTAACTCGATATTTTCCCTTACTCAATGAAATTAAAAGTCCCTTGAATCAAGCATACTGCGTTCCCTCCGTAAGTCGATATCTCCCTTACTCGATATTCTCTAAGTAGAAGTAATTTACCAATGTATGTTTACCTCGCTAACTCGATGTTGTCTGAAACAGTTACATGCACGGTATATTAAGAAGTTAATAAGAAGTGAAAAGTGGTAAGCGAAGAAGTGAGAATGAGAAGTGAGAAGTGAAAAATAAGAAGTTAGAAGTGAGAAATAAGAAATGAGGAGTGAGAAGTGCGAAGCAAGAAGTGGTTAGTGACAATTGAAAAATGAAAAGTGAGAAGTGAGAAGTTAGAAGTGAGAGACTCGAAATGAGGAGAGAAAAGTGAGAAGTGAAAAATGGTAAGGAAAAAGTTAGAAGTGAAAAGTGGTTAGTGAGAATTGAGAAGTCAGAAGTGTGATATAAGAATGAATGAGTGAGAATTAAGAAGTGAAAAGGGAAAAATCAGTCGAAGCGAGAAGGGAGATGTGTGAAGTGAGAAGTGAGAAATGAATAGTGAGAAGTGAGAAATGAAAAGTGAAAAGTTTGAAGTGAACAGTGAGATATTTGAAGAAATTTGAAGAAGTGAAAAATGAGAAGTGAAACGTGAGAAGGAAGAAATGAGGAGTGAGAAGTGCGAAATTTCTTTTTCTTTATGTCTTATGTCCCTCCTCTCACTTCTCACTACTCAACATCTCACTTCTTACTACCCAATTATCATCTCTCATTGCTCACCCCTTGCCTCTGTTTATCTAACTACTCATATCATACTATCCTGTTTTTGCAACTATTACATCTCACTCCTCACTCCTCATTTCTCATGTCTCACTTCCCCCTACTCACATGTTACTGCATACATCACAGTACTTAATACTCACTTCCGCTTCTCAGTACTCACTTCTCACTACTCTGTACTCATTTCGAACATCACATTTCTCATTTATCAGTTCTCGTTGTTCACTATTCACTCTGAACTTCTCACGTCTCACTTCACTTTATAAGGAAACAAATTAAAACTATTCGGCCAAATATAAATATGTTCCCTATCTCGATACCTACCTAACGCGATGGTCCCTTTAATAACGAGCAAGGGAGAGTTCACTGTATACCCATTACACCTCTCGGGATGTCAACGGATATAATAAGATAGTTATGAGATATTCTGGGCAATCCAAAATGTCATTGAAATCGGGACTTGAGATCTACAGCTGCTTAGAAGTTCTTTTCGGTACTTAAAGCTTTGATATCCGTTAAATTATATCCATTTCACCTCCCGGCAGGTTAACGGATATCGTAAAATAGTTTTGAGATATTCTGGACAATCCAAACTGTCGTTAAGTTCGCGATTTGAGATCTACAACTGAAAAAAAATCTTTTGAAATGTTTGTGCTGGTATATTCAACTGACATAATCACATACATATAGTAGGGGAGGAGGATCAGTTGTGGGCACCCCTTTGTCTTTGGTCTTTAACTTTGGCCCTAGTTGACCTTATGCCGACATTTGTATACTAATGGAAAGCTAGAAAAACAGCCCTACTATTAACGAAGAAATTATGTTGATTTCGACGATTTGGGAAATTTTTATTGATAATTTCGCAAATTTGACATTTTTGGACATTTAAATTTTGTGGTTCGGTTGTCGGCACCTTTGAAAACTCGGCAGAAAATAAAGAAGAAAGAATCAAAACCATCTAAATTTAAAAAAGGAATAATTTGTTTATTTTAATAGCCAGGAGGCACTAAAAAACTCAGATCAATCAACCCAGCAGTGATCATGCCTTTCTCGTGCATTAGGCAGATATTGAAATCAATCGCAAAAGAAAAGATTAAAATTGCACTTTAGGCAAATAGATTTAATTTTTTTCATTGATTTACGTTCATTGCATTAAAAAAGACCCTGATTAATCAACCTAGTGGCAATGGTGCCTTTCTCGTTCATAAAATATATTTTAGCCATACATTTTGATCCCATAGTCCGATTTGACCAATTTTTAACAAAAAGCAACAAGACAGGATTCACCGTCGAATGCAAATTGTTCCAAGCAAATCGGTCAGCGCTCAGTTCCAAAAAGTATGTGTACAATTAGACACGCCCAATAAATAAAAATATAAATTAAACTCATTATTCCTATCAGTTATGTTTAAATAATTATAAAAAACGCCTTTCCAAATAAGTTAGGGGACAACTACAGCAACATTGATTGATTTGTCAATAAAATGAGGGTGCCCACAACCGAACCAATAAGGGTGCCCACAACCGAATTTCGCAGCCTTTTTGGAATGCGAAGAAAAAAATTTCGCTCTAAAATTTTGATGGCAATCGTTATTGATCCTCATATAGATCAAATTTACTGTATAAATACGCATTGGAACATTGTTTAATTAAATCTATCCAATTTATGACACGCTGAAAAAGGTAATACAAAAATTCGTATTGTTTTTCTTGTAAAAAAATGATTTGTTCGTAGTTCAAAGTAGAGATGTCTATTAGGTTTGATATTGAGCACAAAACATCACGTTACTTTAGCAAGCAAATGACGTTTGTCAGAATGCCAGTATCTGTTATCTGTCAAAAGATATGTAGGGGTACCCATAACAGAACGGTGCCCACAACTGAACCGCTTCCCCTAACTTTGAGAAAATTTGAAATATTGTTGCAGATGTATTGGAGCTGTGGGTGACAGTAACCATTAGCACTATATTCGGTAATCTAAAGCTATATAAGCCATTATAAAGCATGTTTGCACTGTGACAACGTTATAGTAGCACGTACGGATTTTTAAATTCTTACAGTTAGCTGGAAAATGTACTGCTGTATTTGTAGATCGCATGTTCTGAACTCAAAGACGATTTGATGATGTATTATTGATATGGATGAATAGGCTAGATGTACCAGTTGTGGCTATAGCACCAGTTGTCGCACTAGTGCTTTATATGCCAAATGACCAATCAAACCACCGCAAACTAAGTTCATATCGATAAAGCATATTCATCTGATACGATAACACCTTTGATTTTCTCCAAAACAAGCAAAGCGTAATTGTAAAAATTGATTTTGTTAATTTTTGACGTCCTTTGCACCAGTTGTCGGACTAGTGGTCCTAATTTGGCCAGTTCCATAAGAAAACAATGGGATTTGCCAAATAAGGAACCAAAATTAAGAATAGTGCCACAACTGCTGCATGCGTTCCTATTATGGATTAATAAATTTTGAGGATAATAATTAATTTTATTGTGGTTTTCACAGCTTTTCTAAGGAGCAGGAAGTAAATCTTTTCGCTTGATATATAAAGTTCACCCGCATGCATTTTACTTATTTTTTTTAAAATGGTTGTTCTTATGTATGGCGACAATTGGTACACCGACCCTATATATATATATATATATATCCAAACTTAAAGCGACGAAAAAAGCTAGAGTGGTGGCTGTAGATCGCAAGTTCTGAACTCAAGGACGGTTTAGATCAAGATGAATACAGTAGTAGGTGCTCCAACCTGCCAAGTTTGTGGAAGAGAAGAAGGCGGGGGTGAAAAATTGATTTTCAGTGCAAAATGAAAACAAACCGGCTGGCTCTCCCATACTAAAATCCAAGATGGCTGAATCGTGAATTTGGCAGATTGGAACACCTATTGGTGTATTCATCTTGGTTTAGATAACCCGGGATATCCCAAAACCATATGACCATATCTCATGGTCATCTGGAGTATGTTTTGGACGTGGTTGAATACATATCCAAGCTTCTAGTGGCGAAAAAATCTAGTTTCATGGCTGTGGATCGCAAGTTCTGTACTCAAGGACAGTTTGGATGATCATGTCTTTTGATATGTAGGAATTTGTTATGGGCATGGATCCAAGCTTAGAGTGACGAAAAAAGCTCGCATTGTAACTGTAGATCACAAGTTCCGGACTCAAGGACAGTTTGGATGATCTAGTACATCCTGAAAAAGTATTTTTCAACTAATTTTGTCAGTTCTCCTTCATAAATCACGAAAACAAATGGAACATATCAAATTTACTGCGTGATACCGCTTAGAAAAATTTGGGTCTGCAAGTGTTAGTTTTTTTTAAATCCTTTTCGATGTCACACAATTATTTAATTTCTAAAAGTATTCTTTTTGCACATCAATGATAACTTTAGAAACGACTTTTCTGTTGGAAATCCGTTGATTTAAATTTAAAAAAAATAGCTCAAGCTCTATTTGATAAAAAGGCGAATGTCGCAAGAGAGAATTCTGCAGCCGTTAGTGTTCTCCACTGATACACACCATGTTTCGTTAGCATCTTATAGCACAGATTCCACGTAAGAGTAGAAAATTCGAATTTTGGTACGTTCATTTATCTGCCTGTTTTCCAGATATTTCCTAAACTCGCAAATATTTCCTAAACTCGAAAGCAGATCTTGCTTTCTTGATCCGTGCGGCTATGTCGATCCTGATACCGCCGTCTGGCACCATTTGGCTACCAAGATATTGTTTTTTTTATCTATGTTTTTTTTTATCTATAGATTAATTTCAACATTACCAAGATAAAGCTTGATCCACTTAGTATTTGGTCGTTTCTTCCCAATTACTGCGGCGCCTCTGGTGACCGTACCGAGAAGTAAAATACATCACATCGTTGCGAAAGGTTTGTTTAATTTATGGTGAAAGTTTCATCATCATTGATGCTCACGTTCAAAAGTTGTCGAAAATGGAACGCGAGAGATGGGAGCAAATTTTGCAGAGCAGTTCGGAACAATTCTGGGACTTCCATGCCTGATTTAACGAAAAGATTCACTGCGCTTTACAGCACAGTTCAAATAATCTGTCGGCGCGAAGGTTTCAAGTCGTATGATGTCAGTAAGCATCCCAACAGGACCCTAAAACAGAACCTGGTTGCCAAACAAAGCGCAAGAATGCTGGTCGAGCAAGTTCTGACCAAATACAATTAATGTATTTTGATGCGCGATGAAATTAATTTCAAAATGGACTTTCAATTCCCGGGGCACAAGTTTTACCTTGCCAAACAGAAGGGAAATGCCCCAGGAAAATTCAAAACATGTCTATGCAGGCAAGATTTCCCACAAATTGATGGAATGTCAAAGCATCTGCAGTTGTGGAGCGACTGGAGACTGGAGCGACCATAAATGGCAAATATACATGGAGGAGTGTCTTCAGAAGCGACTTTTGCCATCCATTCAATCACACGACTGTCCGGTATTGCTTTGGCCTGACTTAATAAGCTGCCATTACAGACGGGATGTAATGGAATGGTATGAACCGAATGATAATGACGTTATTGAAAAAACTATCAACCCACCAAAATGCCCAACAAAAAATATTAGGCAATTATCAGAGGGAAACTTAAGAAAGGGTGCGAAACAATCAGAAAACCATCTTATATGGAGAAGTAGTGTCAAAAAAAATAGCAGATCAAGGTGACCGTTCTACCGTGCAAAAAAAAGTAGTATTGAGAGAAAAGTCCGAGAATTCATCCGAAATGCCAATGAATAATTTTTCGATATTTTTTTCTTTCAAAGTTTACTAAATTCCCTGTATAATAAAACCTGAACCATCTTTTTATGTACTTTTTCGGCGAAGAAAAGTTTAATTTCGTGCGGCCAAATACTAAGTGTATCAAGCTTTTTTGGAAGTTTTCAACATTATTTGCTGATTGCCCGGCTTCTGTGAAACTGGAAGGGGTCACCGTATTTACATCCAACGATCTGGTTTTGTTGACGTTGATGACTAAACCTGCCGAAGAGAAGCGCTCGGCAAGGTCGTTGAGCTTTCTCCGCACATCAGACCTCCGTTGAGCGAGGAGTGCAACGCCATCAGCCAATTCGAAATCGTTTTGATGTCCCATGGTTTTAGGCTACCGCAGCAGCCCGCGGTTTGGTTCACGGTCAATCAGACCTACGATTACAACGAGGAGCAGTAACGGTGATAGAATACATCCTTGCCTCACACCACCTACAACTTAAATAGAATCGGGCAAAACCCCATTGTACAGCACTCTACACGAGAAGGCCTTGTACTGTGCCTCAATGATGTCAATTATTTTCTCAGGGCGCCCCACAAATTCTCGTGATTGAGACGGTCGAAAGCTTTTTCGTAGTCGATGAATACCAAGTAAAGGGAATCTTGGATTTCGTTGACCTGCTCCAGGACGATACGAAGCGTGACAATATGGTCCATGGATATTCCGATATGGATATATCGATATATCGATATATCGATCCTGAATCCAGGCTAGAATTACTTTGCATAGAACTTTGAGAACGGTGCACAGCAACACAATGCCTCGCCAGTTAGCGCATACAGTCAGGTCAGGTTACCCTTTTTGGCCACCTTTACTAAGATACCTTGCATCCAATCGAACGGGTAAGTTGCGATGTCCCAGATATCATGAAATAAACGATACAGTAGATGAACGGATGTCATGGGGTCAGCTTTAAGCACCTCGGCTGATATGCGATATGAGGCTTTGTTCGATTTCATGCTTTGGATCTCTTTGGATGGTTGTTTAGCAGTGATGGAGCTTCGGTATTGACGCGTGTTATACGTCGGATCCTAGGCAGATCATGCCGAGGTAGTGGTGGCCTGGCAGGCACTTGAACAAGTTTTTTGAAATCTCATAACCAGCGTAAAAAAAACTGCGAGAAAAATGTCTAGAATCCAAAATCTGCCCAAAAAAGTGTCAGTGTGTCTAGTGTCATAATAAGTGAAGAAATGTGAAGTATCATAAGAAAACAAAAACTATTCGATTTTGGTAAACGTTCTGAGAGTGTCCGTTCTGAAACGGGTCCGTAATAGATTGATAGGATCCGTTATTTATTCACATTTCTATTGTAAACCCAAACAAATGCAATTTGTTGCGGGCAACATCATATGAGGAATATAAGTACCAAAATATGTGATTTTTCCTATCAACGTTTTAAATTTAGAATTTTGTACATAACTTTTGTTTGCATCGACTGATGTGGCTCATTTTTAATAGGAAGTAATGGAACAGGTTTCTTCTTTAAATGCTATTTGTTGCGATAAAAACGGTTAAGAATACATGTATTACAAAATGTTTTTTGAGACACACACAGATGTCCGTAGGTCAGTTCAAATTTCAAAAATGTTCGAAAATTCCAACTCCCATAAATGTCAATTAGCATCATTTTGATAATACAGGAGTCCTGGCAAAATTTCAGGCAATTCGGTGGCAATTTGGGGAAGGCGCGAAGTCAATTTATGTTTATATGGAAATTTGAATGGGAAAAACTTAAAATTCATTCAAGTCTCCCTACAACTGTCAAATCGTGACGAATTAAAATCAACATCCCCAACCTAAATGAGACCTCCGGATAACACATTAGTTATGAGTGGATTGAACGGTTCAGTGTGAATATGAGATAAATGGCTAAAATGGTGTAATTAGCCCCAACGTAGCAGTGGAAATAAAAACCAAAATTAATGAGTTACGCACTGGTTGAGCTCATATATATTCCAAAAATGTAGGTTTGGGATGTTTATTTGAATTCATCACGATTTAAGAGTTGAAGGGGGATTTGAATAAATTTTCAGTTTTTCCCATACAAATTTCCATATAAACATAAATTGACTTCGCGCCACCCCTCCGAGCCTCCTATCAACATTTTGTTAGACAAATGTATAGACATTTTGTGACACTTTGTGTACGAGACGGTTAAAAACATATCGGTTTTATTCCAAACATTTCAGCAATTGTTGAATTCGACATTTTGCAAAAAAAAATCAAGAAAGGAAATATAATTCGAATGGTATAAAAACATTTTTTTCGGCCCATATTTAGCTTCTTCTTGGTAAATATACCGGACATCAATCAATGTTCTCACGATGATCATTCAATAATTGTAGCTCAGTGTGAAATCTGGGTCAGCCAGCCCCGTCCCGCAGACGTTGAACAAGAAGAATACCGCTGCGCTTATTGTATGATGACGGTCTATAAATTTCTCCGTCTGCCACCGTCAAGTCTATTATTTCCGATGACAATAAACTTTCCCTTTCGATATTGGGCATGTTTTTGAACGTGTTTGACGTGACCAAGAAGGGCCACGCGTCAATATTCTCTCGCTACAATTCTAAACACTTTAATGCTAATCAGATATAATTTTCGGACCAATTTTATTTTGGGCTCAATGTACACCCCGGCTTTAAAATTAAAGTTGTTATGTGGAAATTGTTTTGCACAAACCTTTTGACGTAGCTAAGAGTCTACGCCATCGGGGATGATGCTAGCCAACGAAAGCTGGCACAACATTGTCGTCAATCCTGCAGTGAAGGGATGAGCCAAGGTGAAAGAACTTTGTGGTCACGTGAAAGTTGACGCCAGCCAGAACCAAACACGGAACACGGCATCGTGAAAAACGAAAGGTTTGTTCGATGGGAGAAGAAGGAAACGGGAAGGGAAAACAAGTCACATAAATCACCTAGCGGTAAAAGCACGTGGCACGTTAGCAGCGGGTGGGAGATGAACTTTATCGAACTTTTCTGTTTATACTTATTCTTCTGTTTTGGAATCCCGATCTACGTGAAGCTTCCAGCTGATGCTGTCGTAAAGCAGACATTGAACTCTTACAACCGGCTGCCGCCGAGCGCATATTGGCTTAGTTAGATCGACCGTTTTGTTTACATGAGTGGAGTAGGTGTTTGTGCGCTGCACCGATATGATTTGGTAACGGAACGTAGGAACGTTTAACACTTTTGGTTAGACGGTTGACACCAAAGTGAGGTAACGGTTACATAAATCGATGATATCACCATCATTATTGGTGCGGTACGTTCGAATGGGGTTGCATGTGCTGTGCTCGGATAAGAAGTTCGCCTGTCTTGCTAAGTGATGCTTAACCTGGTTGAACTGCAGGGGTCTGCAGTTGTCTCTAGTGCAACCACAACGATAGGCCTTTCACAACTATAGCCCCGAAGACCGGGCTATGTTCAGCGGAAAGGTAGATCCGGTTGGATCGAAATTATTTTGCAATTGTCTGAATTTACGCTGGCTTTTTTTTCTGTCAGGTTGAAGAAATGCTACTCGCTGTGGCTGATATTTGTCGAAAGAGTTGGTTCAAGGGTACCGTTAAGCCGTGGGTGAAAGTATCGTTTATCGGATTCCTCAGTTTGACCGTCCCACAATTAACGAAAGATTCCAGAAACATTTGTCAGGTTGATTATACTTGATCCAATCCGTTTATATGTACAGCGCAGTGCACAGAAAAGACCGGTGATTATTATGCAACGTGTTTGACTTCCTGTAGTGAGATCACAAAGCGGTGTTACTCGACTATGCTGTATAATAGTCATCAGTTGAAACGTCGATCGAACAGATGAATGTACAGAACTGCATAGATTGGTGTTGATTCATCTAATAATAGTCATATCAAATCATGTTCCATAATCACCACATTTTATAAATGTTATTAAATCTATAAACATAATTATGAACTTACTTCATGTTTATTACAAGTTCCGTGTAATTCAGAGCAGTTCATAATGACTTGAAGTGTGATACAATTATCAAATATATGATAATACAAACGCCACCAAAAAAAACGTAAAATACATGAAAATGTATGTTTATGTACTGAATGCTACAATCACAACACTCGTTATAAATGTAGTTGAAAATGATAAAATTTCATCACAGTAAGTACAATAAACCCATTTGTTCTCATTTTAAGCCATATTTGTACTTTTGAGCGTCTTTTTTTCAATCCGTCCCACTGATGCATCAGCCCGAAACGTCAGGCCCATATTAACTGTCAAAGTTTGAGTCAAACGCCCTGCGGTGTTTTGCTAGTGCGTTTGACTCATATTATTCATTACGTCAATCAAAACCGAAAATGTCGCGGAAGCATTTTACATCTTTTTTTAAATTTCAAATTAAACAATGTTCTTTTCGACTTTTGAGTCGGAAGAAAAACTGACGCGTTCAGGATGATTAACATCATCGTTATGCCTGAAAGAAAATCGAATATTGATTCTTCATTTTAGGACCCAATTGAAATAGATTGAAATTGAATAGATGAATGATGGTTTGGCATAGTATGTTCTATTATTGTCAGTTTTATAATCAATTATACTCAATTTGGCCTGAACATTCTTTGAAAATCAAAGAATATTGTGGCCAAATTGTATAAAATTTGGTCAAATAAAACCCCCCTGACAATAATAGAACAAAACCTGCCAAAGCCGTCATTTCACCTAATTAAATGATATTACAAAATTTACATAAAATGCTTCTCCTGTTGATTCTTGTTTCTTATGTCAAGGATTCATAAGTCAAAATACAATGAGAGTTTCGTCGAAGAAATCCTTCAGGGTATACTGAAAAACAGGAAATGTTTTTTCCACTACTATTCTAGAATACTCTCATAACTACAAAAGGATTAGAACGTTAACTGATTCGGAAAGTTACAACAGATAAATCCAGATAAAAACCGTTCTTTGTGATACTTTCAAAGTTCTGAGCAATGCATTTTCGTGTGATATAACGAACCGAAAATATATTATTATGAACATGATTGCGTGAGTGGCATTTTAGACCAAATTTGGCAGAATAAAATCATGCAGTATTAATAGTTACAATCAATAAAATATGAATATCAAGAATGAACTATTCTTTCGCTATCCGATGGACACGGCGAAGGGCTGTTTGGCCGAAAACCATTCGACCGAATGCCATTTGCTCGAAGGCCACTAGGCTGAAAGTTGTTTGCCGAATAGGTCACTTCACAATCATTATTTATCACTTCTCACTGCGAAGAGAGACAACTATCTTCTTTCTTCGCTCTTCCCACTTTTCACAGTGAGAGCAGGGATCCTAATTCTCACTCATTTTCCCGAGCAAAGAATGCTCCCTCACGCTGATTTTCGGTGAGAAATCGTTTTGCGAGAAAAGAAAAAAGATCTGATTAGATATAACCGTTTCTCCCTCACTACCAGTGCGGCGAAAAGTTGATTTGCTCGTGTTTCTCTTTCTTTTTTCTTTTTCGTGCCACCATCAATTGCAAAAAGAGCAGCCTTTATCAAAACAAACAACCTGCTCCTTACATGCAGTTGATGTTGAAGGCTATAGTGACCGCTTGTCAACCCCATTTTTATTAATGTTCTAGGTTCAAATCCCGTTGCGGTCCTAACATTTTTGTAATTGCTTACCGAAAATTTTCGCGAAAAGTGAGTGAAGCGTAGAAGTGATGAAACGAAAAAGAAATTCATCAAGTAGGCACGATTTTCGCTTAAGCTTAAACGCAATACAACGGAACGGCGACGGCAAATTTGACAGCAAATATATGGGCTAACTGTCAAATTTTCCGTTTGCCGCCGTTCCGTTGTATTGCGTTTGGGGCTTAACTCCCAGGTTCGCTCTAGAAAGGGCTAGGGTAGCAGTGAGATGTTTTTCTCCTCTGACCCGAAATCGCTTGATTTCGTCTCATCGGAACGAAAAGTATGAACCCTGGTGAAAAGGGGGAAGGGTCGTTTATTGACCCATTCGGCCGAATGCCACTAGGCCGAACAAACCATTAGGCTGAAACCCATTTGGCCAAATGTCATTTGGCCGAAAGGGCTGTTTGCACGAAAGGGCATTTGGCCGAAAAGGGCTTAGGTCGAAAGGCCATTAGGCCGAAAGGGTCATTTGGCCGAAAGGGTAGTTTGACGGAAGGATAATTCGGCCGAAAAAGTCATTTGGCTTAAGGGGTTGTTTGGTTGAAAGGGTCGTTTGGCCGAAAGGGTCAATTGGTCGAAAAGGTCATTAGGCTGAAAGTGTAATTTGGCCGAAAGGATTATTTCGCCAGAAGGGCATTTCGCCGAAAAGGTCATTTGGCCGGAAGGGTAGTTTGACCGAACAGGTCGTTTGGCCGAAAGGGCCATTTGTCCGAAAGGGTCATTAGGCTGAAAGGGTCGTTCGGCCGAAAGGGTCATTAGGCCGAAAAAGTCATTTGGCCAAAAGGGTCGTTCGGCCGAAAGGGTCGTTTGGCCGTAAAGGTCATTTGGTCGAAAGGGTCATTAGGCCGAAACGGTTATTTGACCGAAAGGGTCATTTGGCCGAAAGGGCCATTAGGCCGAAAGGGTCATTTGGCCAAAGGGTCATTAGACTGAAAGGGTCATTTGGCTGAAAGTGGTAGTTTGGCTGAAAGGGTCGTTTTGGCCGGAAGGTCGATTAGGCTGAAAGGGTCGTTTTGGCCGAAAGGGTCATTAGGCCGAAAAAGTCATTTGGCCAAAAAGGTCGTTCGGCCGAAAGGATCGTTTGGCCGAAAGGATCATTTGGTCAAAAGGGTCATTAGGCCGAAAGGGCCATTAGGCCGAAAGGGTCATTTGACCGAAAGTGTCTTTTTGGCCGAGGGCATTTGATCAAAAAGGTCATTTGGCCGAAAGGATCATTTGGCCGAAAAGGTCTTTTGACCGAAAGGATCGTTTGGCCGAGAGGGTGTTTTGGCCGAAAGGGTCATCAGGCTGGAAGGGTCGTTTGGCCAAAAGGGTTGTTTGGCTGGAAGGGTCATTTGACCGAAAGGACTGTTTGGCCGAAAGGGTCGATTAGCCGAAAGGGTCATTTGGCCGAAAGGGTCATTCGGCCGAAGGGTCATTTGGCTGAATAGTTCATTTGAAAAGTGAGAAATTAGGAATGAGAGACATCTCACTTCTCACTCTTCTTACTGTAAAAAGTGAGAAGGACGAAATTAGTAGTGAGGCGTCTCACTACCCACTTCGCACTACTCACTTCTCGCTGTAAAAAGTGAGTAGTGAGACTTCTTAGTACTCACATCGCGCTTCTCACTTTTAACAGTTAAAAGAGAAAAATGAAGAGTGAGAAGTGAAACATCTCACTTCTCACTCCTCATTTATCACTTCTTGCTATAGAAAGTGAGAAGCGCAAAGTGAGTAGTGAGACGTCTCACAACTCACTTCGTGCTCCACTTTTTTACAGTGAGAAGTGACAAATGAGGAGCGAGAAGTGAAACGTCTCACTACTCACTTTTTACAGCGAGAAGTAAGAAATGAGGAGTGAGAAGTGAGTTTCCGCCTCACTCTTCATTTCTTACTTCTCGATATAAAACGTGAATAGGGAGACGTCTCACTACTCATTTCGCGCTTCTCACTTTTCACAGTGAGAAGAAAAAAATGCAGTGTGAGAAGTGAGACGTCTCTCTTCTCATTCCTAATTTCTCACTTTTCATATGAACTATTAGGCCAAATGAACCTTTCGGCCAAATGACTCTTCCGGCCTAATGACTCTCTCGGCCAAATGACCCTTTCGGCGAAATGACATTATTTCTCACTACTGCTGTGAGGAGTAAGAAATGATGATTGTGCAGTGAGAAATGAGACGTTGAATTAACTATCGGCCTAGTTACATTCGGCAAAATGGCTTTCGGCCGAATTGGTTTTGGCCAAACGACCCTTCCCCGTTCGGAATATGAATTCCCAAGCAACCAAAAGTTCGGATAACAGTACATTTCTAGCTTAACCAGCTCCAAGAGGGACCCTGAATAAAATTCTATTCAGCTCATTTTTTAAGTAGTTAACCGAACTATCAAGTTCACATTAAGTTTTTTTCAAGTTCAAACATATTGCTATTCAGCTTCTAAAGTAAATATCACCATTTAGTAGCCCAAAGTAAACATCAGGGTTTTCAAAAAACACGGTGAGAGTCCTGTATAGCATGCTATTCAGTTAGACAATGGACGTAAAGTGTACTTCACAAAATAAAGTAAAAACCACAAGGTGATTTACTGTTAGAACTTTTTTTAATTTTATTTCAGTGTATATTCGCAAGAATGTAGATGCTGTTCATATTTAGGATGGCGAGACACCATGTGACGATGCGCCTACCACAAGTATTGAACTCCAGTCTTCCTCTTATAATCCGGAATGCGTACCACTGCTCCATACGACTGACGTGTAAAGAGGCAAAATTTTACTTCATGCGTTGATTTCATATATGACACTTGTAGCAAAGTTCACAAAATTCATCATAAGTTCATTTTATCCTAAAAATGTGACCTAGAAAGTTCGTATAATGTCAAGGTGGCACCATATGTGAACTTTATGACACAAAAAGTTCATACCGAACTGATTCTGAATTCGAAAGTTCACAAAAAGTTCGTATGGAGCTAGATTCTGAACTTTAAAGTTTATAAAAGTTCATGTGAACTTGATTAGCGGCTTTGAACAGTTTGACGTTTTACTTCGTTTTGTTTTTGTAACAGTGTGCCTATGCTTATGCTCAAGTTCGTACAAAGTATTGTTCAGAACTTTTTTGTACTTGTAAAGTGAAAGAAGTACATTAAAAATTATGTTGTGTACTTTTGTGCTGACAACACGTTCGGTTTGTGCTATCTTGGAACTTGATATTAGAATTTCGGAACAAGTTCCAAAGTAGCCTGCTGTGAAATTTATAGTTCGGAATAATATTGATGTTTCAAGCTGATAAGAAGTTTGGTTAGTACTTGAACCCAACTTTTTGGAGCTTTTGGATGCTTTGGTTAGAACACTTCTAACTCGTTTTATGGCAAGCTTATTATAATCGTTATTTGTAAACAGTTCTGTTTATTCAACAATTAGACTCGTCTTCAGCATACAGCGTTTCCTCCTATTTTTGCAACGTAGCATAATAATGAACGCCGCCTGAATTACCATAAACACATTTCCGCCATTGTCGAAGTGGTTGATAAATGCTTCCACAATTTAAATGCGAACCGTCCGTGACAATGGCTCTGGTGTCATGTGCGCGATGTGGCTGTGTGGATAAACTTGATTCATGGCGCTGCTGGCTTCGCGCCAGCCGAATATGAAAATCGTTGGTTTCAGTTTATTTTTGGCGCAAAAGCGAAAGTAAAACGCGTCCGGCTCGGCAGGAGAAGGACGGATCCAGCCGCCCGTCCGGTCTCATTGTTGTTATGACGTCGTCATTTGAAGTCTCTTGGCCCGCCAAACACAATACCCCCTCGCTCGGCAGGATGATTCAGTGGGTTGGCTTCTGATAAATAAAGGTCAACGGATACGCTGTTATGGTCCATAAGCAGATGCGAGATTGCATAAACCGTCGTAGAAAGTTGTTGCAAACTAACCGGCTTCGGAGAAATTCGGTTCGCATTTCGTAACACTTTTTTTGGATGATAATAAATATTATGAATATATTACACTGTGGTCATCACGGCGTGAAGGTAAAATGAGTCCACATAACACAGAGACTTGAAGTACGGGAAAGTGTAGAAAAAAAGACATGGAAGTTCCGTTTGCACAACTTGTCCGACCTTGAAAGAATAAAAATTTGCAATAATATTTGAACAATAGTTGCAAACTGCAAACTGGATAGGGAAACGGCAGGTATCTCCGTCCATGGTTGTATAGGCCAAAACCAACGTAAGCAACAATTTTTTCTTGCACTCCATTATAGTAGAACGTTTCTACTGAGCTTACTATTCAGTCTATCAGTCTATGGTACCAAGGACCTTTGGCGATGATTATCTTGACACATCGTACTTGTACCGAGTCCCTATCATTGAAGAACCCCACGTCCTCTTCCATAAGTATGTCAATCGGTATCATCCCAGCAATGACGCGCACTGCCTCATTGCCTTTCTTAGAATTGTTCCTGGCCTCTAATGTTTTGCACTATGCTGGTACACCGCATCAGATTATAAATAATGCGACACTCGCAATTAGCATTTGACTTTGCACGGCCGACATAATTTGCGATATAAATTTTATCACCAATGAAGGCCTTACGCATGCGTAATCGACGTTGTTCGTTGAATTGAGCCAATCATCGATCCTCACGCCCAGATGCTTCAATAACCTAACGTATTCAACTGAGCAGGTTCCTACTCTTACACTCGGTTTTTGCAACCCATTGTGGATATTATTATGAATGTCTTTATTTCCGAGACTTTCAGGCAATGGCTGGCTTATCTCGAGCAAAATAGAAGATTAATTACATGTCATTGTTTCGTTGCAAGAGTATATAACGCTTTAGTAATCTTAGAAACCTTATGGCTGCCTTAGAAACCCATATCGCCAGGAGGTGATACTATTCTCTGTATGGGGAACGGCCTGCATGTTCAGATGGTTACAGTTCCGGATTTATCTGCATTCCCAGCCAAGCAACATCAGTCTTTTTCTCATGAACCTACTTGAATGCTCGAGCCTGCCTGAAGGCCGGACAGTCCTGCCCACCGGAGGTCTTGTGACCTCTTTAGTCAACTTTTTATACGTTGAACTCTTCCGCACACCATCCCACTTCAGGACGAAGATCATTTCGCCCTTTGCTTCACACGCAATTTCGGGCATAGAAAAGCTTTCAATTATAACAGTGTCAACAGTGTTTTACTTCCTTCAACCATTTTCAGTGTACTTGAAAGATTTTTCTTCGTTCAATTCAGTCATGTATTGTCGGCGTAGCACCAACTTAGAATTCGGAAGTCGGGACTTCCGAACCGAACTTTCTTCCGAAGTTTTATCTGTCAAACTAATTGATGCGTTGTTTAGCGCATCTTCAGGCGAATCCAGCGCACTACTTCCGAAGTTGGGAAAGTTACCTGTATCCGGAGAAAAATCCAACTTCGGTATAAAAAGTGTTATAAATTTGTTCCAGATAGACAATATTCAGATTTTTTGTAACACGTCCAGTTTTGAGAAAAACGGATTTAAATTCACAAAACTACGTATTCTTTCTCTGTTCTGTAAAGCTGGTTTTCGGTTTATAACTTTAGAAAAGGTTTGAATTATATAGAAGAAATCGTACAAAATCTAAGTAAGTTGTTGAATCTTATTTGACACGTTCATTTGTTGTGAAAAACGGAATTTATTTCACAAAAATACGTATTTTCAAAGAAATTTGGTTTCTCTGGTCTGAAAATGTTCAATTTTGGCTTCTCACTTTGAGAATTAAGTTTGCATATCGTAGAATAGGCCTTGCATGATGCAATGTTTGTTGGGTTTTATTTGGCACCTACACTGCCGCTAATCGCAAGTCAGACTTATCTGTATATGGACGCCATATCCAGATAAGCCTGACTTGCGGTTAGCGGCAGTACATTTGTTGCTAAAAACAGAAATCAATTCACAAAAGTACGTACAGTCACTCTCAAAATTGAGCGTACAGCATGGATTAGATGAATATATTCGAAAATTCCTAAGGAAATTTGATTGTTGGCTCTGTTGTTTTTAATGCATTTCAATATTCATCCCTTCCTTCAATGTATGCGTACAAAAAATGGTTGAAATTTTTTCTCTAAAGTTCATTTATTTGAAAATAATCTCAAAATACGCCTATTAGATGTGACAAAATCGAGCGTACTTCGAATTTTTTTCTATGAAATTTCTTATTATAAACACGATAAATGTATTTTAATATTGTTTTTTTCATGATTATATTCATAATAATAAACATCCGCTACTTAGAAGACATTCAATATTTTGAAAAAAAACATGTTTTGGTCAAAATGGCGAACAAGTAAGATGTATAAACAATGCGATTTAACAATTCAATGCTGCTGGGCAAAATAGATGCTTAAGATATGGATTTCACTGTCATCGTGTCTTATACATGATAGATAATCGAAATAGACCGAGACATCCGATAAATTTGGGAAAATTCAGTCCGTAAATGATGAAAACAGATGTAAACATACAGAAAACGACAAATGTTGTGAATGGCATATTTCAAATTAAAGTATAACTTTTTAAAAGTCGATGTATAGGTAGCTTATAAGCTCAGGACACTCATGAATAATAATATTAATAAAGAGCAGCACACGGATACATTATAAGATGTCATTTTATATTTGAAGACTCAGTCACCGTAGGAGGAAATTTGGTTGAATCATTTCAATTCACCAAGATATCATTAAATAAGCTGCTGAACTCTTAAAAAGTTTATTTTTACTTGCCACAGGAAATCATCCAATTGTATCCCTTATAGTAACAGATCGTGAGTTTAATCCAAATTATTTATGAAATTACGATTTTAGGCTATCTTTTCAATATTCAATTAGAAGTGCTCTACAGGGGTTGAAAAGCTGTTTTATGTTCGGTACCTTAACATGCACCTTGTACTTTTAGAATTTGACTGTAAATGATCCGGATTCAATAATATTACTCTTAATGATAGACCTGAGACAATAATCGAGCTTTAAAACAAATTTTAGTTAAAGACATACTAAATTTGAAATATGTCATTCCTAACATTCTCTGTATGTTTACATCTGTTTTCATCATTTACCGACTGAATTTTCCCAAATTAGTCGTATGTCTCCTCGATTTCGATTATCTATCATATATAAGATACGATGCCGATAAAACATACAAATTAAAGCATCTATTTTGCCCAGCAGCATTGAATTGTTAAATAGCATTGTTTATACATCTTACTTGTTCGCCATTTTGACCAAAACATGGTTTTTTTTTCAAAATATTGAATCTTTAAGTAGCGGATGTTTATTATTATAAATATAAACATGAAAAAAAACAATATTAAAATACATTAATCGTGTTTATAATAAGAAATTTGATAGAAAAAAATTCGGTGTACGCTCAATTTTGTCACATCTAACAGGCGTATTTTGAGATTATTTTCAAATAAATGAACTTTAGAGAAAAATTTCCAACCATTTTATGTACGCATACATTGAAGGAAGATGAATATTGAAATGCATTAAAACAACCGAGCCAACCATATAATTTCCTTTGAAATTTTCGAATGTAGTCAACTAATCCATACTGTACGCTCAATTTTGAGACTGACTGTATTTTCAAAGAAATTTGGTTTCTCTCCTCTGCAAAGCTGAATTTCGGCTCCTTACTTTTAGAATAAAGTTCGAATTTGGTAAAATGGGTCTTGTAGAATGCATGTGGGTTGCTGGATTTAATTTGCACGTTCAATTGTTGTGAAAAACGGAATTTAATTCACAAAAAAAATATATTTCATACAAATTTTGTTTCTCTCCTCTGCAAAGCTGAATTTCGGCTCCTCATTTTTAGATTAATGTTTGAATTTTGTAAAATGGGCCTTGTAGAATGCATTTGGGTTGTTGGATTTCATTTGGCTCGTTCGTTTGTTGTGAAAAACGGAATTTAATTAACAAAGGTGCGTATTTTCAAAGAAATTTGGATTCTCTGCTCTGCAAAGCTGAATTTCGGCTCCTCACTTTTAGAATAACGTTTAAATTTGGTGAAATGGGCCTTGTATAATGCATGTGGGTTGTTGGATTTCATTTGGCACGTTCAATTGTTGTGAAAAACGGAATTTAATTCACAAAAAAACGTATTTTCATAGAAATTTGTTTTCTCTGAATTTCGGCTCCTCACTTTTAGACTAAAGTTTGAATTTTGTAGAATGGGCCTTGAAGAATGCATGTTGGTTGTTGGATTTCATTTGGCACGTTCATTTGTTGTGAAAAACGGAATTTAATTCACAAAAGTTCGTATTTTCATAGAAATTAGTTTTCTCTCCTCTGCAAAGCCGAATTTCGGCTCCCCGCTTTTAGAATAAAGTCTGAATTTTGTAGAATGGGCCTTGTAGAATGCATGTGGGTTGCTGGATTTCATTTAGCACGTACATTTGTTGTGAAAAACGAAATTTAATTAACAAAAGTACGTATTTTCATAGAAATTTGGCTTCTCTGTTTTGTACAGCCAAAAAATCCGTTTTTCACAACAAATTAATTCGCCAAACGTCATCCAACCAACCATATGAAATTCTGCAAGGCCTATTCTACAAAATTCAAACTTTATTCCCGAAGTGAGGAGCCGAAATTCAGCTTTCCAGAGGAGAGAAACCAAATTTCTATGAAAAGACGTACTTTTGTGAATGAAATCCCGTTTTTCACAACAAACGAACGTGCCAAATGAAATCCAACAACCCACATGTTTTCTACAAGGCCCATTCTACAAAATTCAAACTTTATTCTTAAAATGAGGAGCCGAAATTCAGCTTTGCAGAGGAGAGAAACCAAATTTCTATGAAAATACGTACTTTTGTGAATTAAAATGCGTTTACTCTGGGTCAGTAGCAATATCGTCGTTGACTAAGACAAATTACAAAAGACGGAAGCTTGAAAAGCAAAATTGTAAGTGCTCAAGAGCAAAAACTATTTTATTAGTTATTTCTGCAGGAAATATAATCATCTCTAGCAGCACACCTTGTCGTGCAAAAAGTATGCGCTTCCTTCTTCAAATAATGAATTCGGCACCAACATTTCAAAAGGGCGAAACTGCTTTTGTAAACAAGAGCTTCTCCCGTCGCTGGTGGGAAAGAATCTACCCACGCGATCAACACCACTGATGAAAGACAGCGATCCTCTTCTTTCATTACATGGCGATGGATTCCGTGGGTGGCCTCAGGAGATCAGCCCACCAGCGACATTAAATGTTGGTGCCGAATTTTCCTGTCATATGACAAAGGAAGACACGATTCCTTTTTTTCGAATAATGAATTTGCATGGCATAACACAAGGGAAAATATATATGGTTCTTATTCTCAATATATGTGTGCATTTATTCAGTTTTAGGAAAACGAAGATATAATTCCTTCTTTCAAAGGATGCATTTGGCCGCTAAAAGGCAAGATAGGATATGCTTTATATGTTCAATTCAGACATTTGCTCAGTTTAAGGCAAGGGAAGATATGATTCACTCTTTCTAAGACTGCATTTGCCTGTCAGAAGACAAAGGACGATATGGTTCCTATGTTCGATTCAGGCATTTACTCGGTTAAAGACAAGGTAGAATATGATCCTTGCATTCAAAGCATGTATCTTCTCGACAGACGGCAAGAGAAGATATGGTTCTTTTTCTATTTCAGTAATTTTATCGGTTTATGCTGAGGGAAG